>NW_028274811.1:121632393-121935424 GCF_037043125.1 Eumetopias jubatus
TTTGTGTATCTATTGCCTATTAGAAGGCTAAAGGAATATGACTCTGCAATGATTAAATCTCCTAACAACTAGATTTCTGTCTTCCCTATAAGAACTTCATTTTTTAAAAGTAGGTTGGTACCTACAGAAGTGATTACTTAAACTAAAGCCAACACATTAAACATGTAATTATTTCTCCAATGCTCCAGCATTCACTTTTCTTGAGAAAGCCTGGAGACCTGGGCTAAAATGGTGTAGATGCATCAATATTTTGAGGTCATTGGACTTTGTTCCCTGGTCTCTGATAACTGTTTCTATAAAGGCCACATTTGAATTTTATGTAAAATGGTTATTGAAACACTGTCCATTTTGTCATTTCTTGGCTGTGGCAGAGACTACCAGTTGCTCATCAACTATTTTTAGGAGAGTATACCTACCCAGAAGAAAACTACACTTCCCAGTCAGCCTTGCATCCCTCATGATGTGGCACATGATTAAATTGGAGCCAATAAAAAAATAGGTGTGGAAGTGGTTATGTGAGAGTTCTGGAAAATTCCCTTAAATAGGAAGGGACAAATAATTTGGGTGTCTTACTCCTTCTTGCTTACAGCCTGAAACTCAGATGTGATAACTAAAGCTCTGGTAGCCATGCTGGACCAAAAGATACTTTGAGGATGGAAAGCGCCAATCTTGAGGATGATGGACCAGAAAATAGGAGGCCAGGTCCTTGGTGACACCATGAAGATTCTCCCAAAACCTTGGAATTCCTTCTTTTACAAGAGAGAGAAATAGTTGCTCATTTGTTCAAAGCATTTTTATTTGGGGTTTTCCTGTTTTATGCAGCAAATCTAACCATCTGTCCCTTGCATAAGGATTTGAATTAAAAGTTTCTTGTAGAGTTTATTGCCAGGAAAGGCTACTTCTTTCACAATAGGTTTACTTTATATCTCACTGCCTTTGTTTTTTATGGCTTTGTCCACCATGAAGAGCAGAGTTAAATCTTGTGGTTGTTGGCAGTAATGATTCTCGTCCTAGGCTGTGGTATAATGATTTCCATCCCTCCCCTGCCCCCAGCCTTCCCACATCTTCTGGTAGTTTACCTCTATCTGAATTAGTAGAGCTGCATATCTTTATAAACTTCCTGAAAAGTGTTTTTGAAATCAGTGACCTGATGTTGACACACCTCCTATCCCTCCCCCACCTGTTCTCTTGCTTCCTCCAAGACTGGAAACTTCTCAGATCTGCAAGGAGTTGCTACAGGTATAAGCACATCATAGAGAAGTGTGGGGTGATTTTCACCACACTGTATAAATAAATGCAGAAAATAGAAGCCTTGTTTTCATTAGAACATAGTTCTGACTGCAATCTCTTTTGTGGGTGATAAAGTTGTGCACACAGTAAATGATTTTGCTGAACTTACTGTCAACAAAAGAATAAAGTTAAATTCCCTTCAGGCAATTTCTTACATAAACATAGAGATTTTCTTAAGCAGATTATTTGGAAAACAGAACTCAATAGAGCAAAATAAAGGTTTTCCCTGCCCCCCCCCAAAAAAACCTCTTAAAAGCCCAGAGAGAGAAAAGGCTTAGCTTCTAGTGGACATAGGCTCAAGTTTCTAGATTGTACTGGCACCTCTGTCCACTCCTCCATCAGCACGTACCTTAGGATAGTGATGTTGTTTGTTTCCGTCAGAATCCCCCACTGTTGACTCTTCTAAAGCAGGGACTACAGCACAGTGACAGGAAAACATATATGGGGACTCAAGGCCAAAATGAAATTAATTTCTAATTTAAATCCCTCTTGCCAGTTCCCTGTTCTTCACAGAAAGAGATCTGCTCATACTCACACTTAATCTACTCTTCTTATTTGAACTTTTACATCCCCCTTTACATTCTCCTCTCTAAGCCACTTGTGTTTAATTGTTATTCTTTCCTAGTTTATTGTGGTACTTGGTCTTTTGACTGTTCCATTCCCTTTGAATGAAGGAGGAACTAACTCATTCCTTCATTGATCCACTAAGAGTCGTTCCCACAGCAATGAAAGTAGGGCATGCTGATTAAAATGTCAAAGAAAATTCAGCAGCTGTCCTGGCTGGCTATCTCCCAGAAGACCTGGTCTTATCACTGAGTGCTCAGGGCCTAAAATCTGACTCCACAATCCACTTGCCATCCTGTTACATGGCATCCATAAGGCATGGGTTTGGTTTTATTTTTAAGATTATTTATTATTTAAGATTATTTATTTATTTATTTATTTGAGAGAGATTGGGGGAGAGAGAGAGAGCATGCACGAATGGGAGGAAAAGCAGAGGGAGAGAATCTTAAGCAGACTCCCCACTGAGCATGGAGCCAGACACAGGACTCGATTCCACACCCAGAGACCACTACTACTGGAGCCAAAACCAAGAGTCAGACACCCAACCAACTGAACCACCCAGGCACCCAAACATGGGTTTGTGTTATTAATCAATTACTCTTATTCAGAAAAAAATAGTCTAATTAGTCTTTAAATAGATTGTCAGTTTCCCAAGAATTTAAATACAATAAAATATAGTAAATTAAAAAAATACATCATGCAGATATTTTTTCCAAAATCCAGAAAGATTTCATGATTGCATGTAGAGCATTTTGCCCCACCCTTGGAACATACTGAGGTCTCAAATTTTACTGGAATCAGTTTTATATTATAATAGAAATTGTTACATTCAACATGTCAATAAACAGAAAGGTATAAAGAAATCTATATTTAACCAGTCTTTAAGAGTGGTTTTGATAACATCTTAAAATCAGATTGGGCACCAAAAAAAATGTTCTATATGGAAGAACCAAGCTGAGGAATAAATGACTAGGTAGATATCTATTTTTAAAAAGCTTCATCCAATAACAATTTATTAATATTAGTCTATATACAGATTATAGATTATATATATTAATCTGTATTTGTCCTGTTTCTGGCACAGAGCTCCTATAACCCTTGGAATATCCTAAGAGATGAGAGCAATATAAATCTTTCGTTATGTTAATGCTGTGACTTTTGAATCCCACCTAGGGATGGGGCTGGTTGCCAGGAGAACCAATCATATGATTAAAGGGTTAGAACTTTCAGTCCCGCCCTCAGATCTCTGGTAACGGCAGAGGGGCTGGAGATCATTGGGATTAATTTCCAAAGCCCTGAGCTTGACTCCCTGAGCAAGGGTGAACAGATTCTTTTTATTCGGGTTTAGAATGAATATTTAGAAGGGAATCTTTGTCATCACATGTAGAGGTGGGTATAAGGTCGCTCATCCGTCTTAAGGAAACATGCTCATATATACATTGTATGTTATGTTAAAGAGGTGTGTGCTTCTCCTTGGGAGGAGATTTTAACATTACAGTGAGGTAGAGGTAACTGTGGGACACTCCAGGGTCCATCTGCACAGGGGTGAGTCAGTGGTTAAGCTCAAACTGGTCTAGGCCAGCCGGTGTTCTTGCTGTTGTTTGCCTCAAAAGATATGATTAACCTTCCTGTGAAGAGGAAGGGAGGAGTAGAGGTCTTGCTGGTGACACTTCCATGTTGGTGAACACATGGGGGTGCTGGGAGAGTGGTGCATCTGAAGAGGGCATGGAAACTCCAGGCCCTTTCCCCATGCCTTGCTGTGTGCACCTCTTCCATCTGGCTATGCCTGAGTTATAGCCTTTTATAATAAATTAATTGTCTGGTAAGTAAAATGCTTCTCTGAGTTTCTGTGAGCTGCTCTAGCAAATTAATTGAACCCAAAGAGGAGGTCATGGGAACCTTTGATTTATAGCCAGTTAGTCAGAAGTACAGGTAACAACCTGGGCTTATGACTGGCATTTGAAGTGGGGCAGGGAAGATGATTTGTAGTCTTGTAGGAATGAATCTTTAACCTGTGGAACCTGATACTATTTCCCCATAGAGAGTTGGGGAGTTGAGTTGAATTTTCAGACACCCTGCTTGTGTCCAAGAACCGCTTGTTGGTGGTATGAGAAACATTCCCTCCACACGTTGAAATTGGGTCTAGGAACTCCAGGAATGATAAAGTTTCAAAGCACTGAATTGGTTATTGTGTTCATACCTCCTTTTTCAAATAGTATAGCTCTCCTTTCTCTCTTGTCTGGCTGTTGCCAAGTAATTTACAATTCGAGAAAGGATCATGGAGGTATAAACAATGCACAGATGTCTCTCTGATTTCCTTTATTGTGGTTCCTCTGGGAGGTATTAGGGAAATCATTCCTTGGCTTTGCCAGAGTTTGTTGAGGATGTTGATCATAATGGGAATGAATAAAGGCATGTAAACAAAGAGCAACCTGGGTCTTCTTATTAGAGAATGTGATTGGAGGTGCTAGGTCAAAATGCCATCAGAAGTCGGACTTCTGGAAAATTGTTTCATAGAGAATTTAGCTATGATATATAAGTAGTCATTTGTATCATAGAATTTGTAGAAATATGATAGAAGCTGGTCACGTTTCTCACTTAATAACTTTATTTATTCACCAACAAATTTCCTAATGGTCCTGCTAGGAACTTTGGAGATACAGTAGTAAATACAACAGATACAGCTACTGCTCTCATGAGGACTGCTGAACAATGGAGTAAATAAACATTTTAACCAAGAAAATACAACAAAATCCAAGGTATCACAGGACTTCTCATCTAAACTAAGGAATTACTATAGATCTCCAAAAGAAAGTGACATTTTTAGCTGAGACCTGAAAAATGACTTGGGCTTAGACTTTGAAAGAGGTCAGGGAAAAGTGTTCTAAATGAAGGGAGCAGCTAGGTCCCAAGGAAAAAGAATGGCATACCTTAGAAAATAACCAAAAGAAAATTGGCTGTTCAAGGGAAAGAGTGAGGGGGAAGGAGCTGGAGGTCAAGGGGGAGAACGGAACTAAATTATGAAGGACACATAAAACATGTTAAAGGGCTTGGATTTTATTGTCCAAGGGACATAAGGAAGCCATTGAAAGATTAAAAGCAGAAAAAATATATAACCATAGTTCAATTTTATAAAAGTGACTCTGATGGCAGTGTCGATTGGGGAGAGCAGGACTGTGGGTAGAAACCATGAAGGAGTAAAAAAAATAATAATAATAATGCACTTTATCGGGTTATAGGAGATGGAGATGAAGAGAAATGACTAGATTTAAAAGATAATTAGCAACTAGAATCCTGACGGTTAATGATTAATTGAATGATGTGAGGAAACACTGGGGAGTCAGGGAGCACTGCCAAGCCTCTGACTTGGGCAATTTATTGTGTCAAGAAAGGCTGGAAGGAGAAATGATGGAACTGACAAGTTCACTTATGCACGTTTGACATTGAGGTACCTTTGAGACATTGATGGGTAGAGTTTCAGTAGTAATTGGACTTTGCTTTGGGGGTTCCCTGGGCTAGAGACATCCATTAAAGCAATCTCAAAGAATGCTATTGACCAGGGGAAGTTTGGAGACCAAAAAGAGTAGCATACTTAGAACAGCACCATGAGGTAAGTCAACGTTCTAGGATTGAGGAAGGAACAGAGTCACAAATGCATCTGAGAAAGAATATGCAAAGAGGTAGGAAAAAAATGCGAAGAACTTGTTTGGCAAAGATTGTTATCTGAGCACCCATCTGTCTCTTCTTCTTTCTAGAGCATTCTCCCCAGCCTCCCAGGAAGTTCAATGTTGCCATATGATTGAGCTCTCACTAATGGAATGGGAACAGAAGTTGATGAAGACCACTTTCAAAGCTGGTGCACAAAAATCTCCCATAATGATCTCGCTCTTCTCCATCTAATGGCTCAGTGTCAATCCCAAGAGGAAGCCGGAAACCTTCCTCATCCCTTAGGGGAAAACACTATTGGACTTTACATGAGTGAGAAAGACACTTCTTTTGTGTTAAGTCACCAATATTTGGGTGTTTATCTACTGTAGCAGAAGCATCAGTTTCACTCACACAGGGTGGACTCACAGAAGCTAAGGGATGAGACTGTTTCAAAAAGGAAGGAGTAGTCAGCAATGTCAAATGACTGCTGAAAAGTCAAGCAAATTGGTACTGAAAAGAGTCTCTTAGATTTAGCAACATATAGGTCTCGAGTGACCTGCACTATTTGCAACTGAAGATTTTTAGGATAAATGTAAATATATCTCTGATCTTAATGGTGGTGGTTGTTTTAAGGCAGCTACTACACTCCTAAATCAATTCAACTATCTTGACAAACTTTGTGTATAGGTGTTTTAAATGTCATTTTTCAGTCAAATAAGACTTCTGAGATTGGTTACACAATTGGATTTTGATTTATTGACTTGGTCTTAGTTTTCAATTGACTGAGTGGATTACTTAATTCCCTTGATTCAATTTGGATGAAGAAACGAAGGCTATCCATAAAGTGTCAGAGAAAAACTTGAGATCTATAATAACCAATTAATCAATCAATGGTTGTTTTGTTTGGCTAAAACAATTACACCTATTGTGAGTTCTCTAAATTTTCTTTCTTTTTTTTTTAAGATTTTATTTATTTATGAGAGAGAGAGAGAATGAGAGAGAGCACGAGAGGAAAGAGGGTCAGAGGGAGAAGCAGGCTCCCTGCCGAGCAGGGAGCCCGATGTGGGACTCAATCTCAGGACTCCAGGATCATGACCCGAGCTAAAGGCAGTCACTTAACCAACTGAGCCACCCAGGCGCCCTCTAAATTTTCTAAGTCAGTGATTTTAAAACTAAATTTTATGCATACTAAACATTAGTATGTGTAAAAGACATAAGGTCCTTGTTAAAACGTAGAGGCCTAGAACCCCACAATGAATATTCTAATTCAGTAAATAGATCTTAGCACCAAGAATTCACTTTTTTTAACAAGCACTTGAGGTGATTCTGATAGGTATGGTCCTTAGCTCACGCTTTGCTAAACACTGATCTGCATCTACTAGGATGCTTTAAAATCCAAATTTGTTCTCAAAAGAGGAGCTATAACTAAGCCTCCAGTACTTGGCACCAAAAAGAAAATTTGAAGAAAAAAACCCCCAAAAACAGAAAAGCATTTTCGTTACAAAAGAATGAAACGGAGAATTATAAAAGGCAACGTCACATTTTTCTTTCTTTATAAATTTACAGGCATTATCTTCTCTACTTTTATACATTCTTTCCTTGTGAAATTTCAAATAAAATGGTAATTCAATGATGAAATTTTCTCCTTTCAGAACCCCAGAATACAATTAGCAGGGGATGCAGCAAACTCCTATGGTACTTCTTTGCATTATGAACTCGTTATGAAAACAAGAAGGGTTGTTACTAATCTTCAGATGCACAGAAAGGCAGCTGAGGATAATATCACCTAATACATTCTGCTAGTGACTGAAGCCTGTTCCTTAGGCAGCTTACACAATGCCTGTTTACCATTAAAATTTCATTTACTCTCATTAAATCAATTTCTGAAAGAATTTCTTTATCAGCGGCAATTTCACATGTAGAAAAGTAAGCAACTGAGCCCTTTAAAAGCTTGCGTACAAGAGGTTTATGGGGTCTCCATTTTCCATGTCTGGCCTGATCTTGTGCTGACCTAATGTAAGAGGAAGGAAGGAGGGATGGAGGGAAGGAAGGAAGGAAGTGAGGGAGGGAAGGAGGGAGGGAGGAAGGAAGGAAGGAAGGAAGGAAGGAAACAAGGAAGGAAGATGGGAAGTTGTAATTAATCAACTCCTTCCAGAATAACCAGTACAGTAACTATAATCCATTGCACACAGCATTGCATTGTTTCATATGGAATATCTATTGACAACTTGATTAAAAGCTTGAAAAGTGTAATAAGTACCTCACTGAGTTAAAGGGGAAATTGGCTATGTATACAAACATGTGGAAAAGCTTGAAAGCCAGTTCTTATCAGGTAAGGTTATACGCTACCTGTATATAATAGCCTCATTCTAACAGAATCTGATTTCCCAGCAAACTCACTTTTTAAGAGAACCCTCCCACTGGTATAACTTAAAGAATAGGACCTCTCCCTCCTACCCATCCCAGACGCATAGCCACTTGGAACACTCATTATTCTGCTCTCCATTTAGTCTCTCTTGATCTCAGTTTCCTCATTCGTAAAGAGGAGATAGTAACAGAACTGACCTCATTAAGTTGTGAGAATTAAATGAGATAATGTGTGTAAAATGTGTAGAAAATGTCTGGTGTTTTGTAAGTCTTACACAAATGTTGTTCCAGAAAAATCCTAGCACAGGTGTTTCTGCCAGATGACTGTACATATGCGTTCTTCACTTCTTGTGAAATCACACACTAAACATTACAGCGCTCATTAGAACAAACAGGGTTAGAAGCAGATCCGCAAAAGCCATGGCACTTTTTAATGAGGGCACTAACAAAAATGATAAGAATCCAGAAGATACTAAGATTGAGCTGAATCCCCACTAGCCTTTGCCCTGAAAATCTGTTAACCTGCCCTTTGATGTCTCAAAGCTTGGAACACAAGCTCCCCCACCCCCCCCCCCCCCCCCGCCCCGGAGATACAGGTCTTTTGTTTTTTGTTGTTGTCTTGTTTTAATACAGGAAAATACCATCCCAGGTTATCAACCTTGCATTTACAGTTTCCTCGGGTATAATTTAGCCTAGGGGACAATACAGTAGGTACTTAAGACTACTAAGCCAGCCCCTTTCTGAAGATATTTAGAGCCTTTTCAGCTTTTTTTTTTTTTCAAACTCTTCAAATACCATTAAAGTTTTGTTTTATTTAACTGTGAAAAAGCCTACACAGTTGATCGCTTCAGACAATGAACACACTGGGAAAAACCATGTTTGGTCCAATTTGTTTTCTGTGTTATGTTGATATCACTCCCCTAATTACCAATTGCGTATTAGTTGATTTGCATTTAAAAACACATGCTGTAGCAGAACAGGCTGCAGATCTGATAAAAAGAAATCCAGAGGATTTGAGAATTGTGCTATAATAAACAGAGCCTTAGCGATCCAACTCCCCAGCATTCTTTTCAAAAGTGACTTGAGTCCAGTTATTAAGGTCTAAAAACACTGATCTTGTTAGAAGTTTGGAATAGTGTGTGCATTGGTGCACCCCGGCGGTAAGCAAAGATGATCTGCCTTGATGTAACTGGCTAATATATTAACCAGAGAAGGCAGCTCTACTGTTCAAACTCCCTTTGTATCTCAGCCCAAAATAAACAAACAAATAAAACTCAGCTCTGAGCTTTCTCACAGGACACTCTTTTGTTGATGGTTTTTCCCCTTCCTTTGGTCATTACTCATTGCCTATTTTTTTTCTTTTCTCATTTCGCCTTCAGAACAGGTGGATTGTAAGTCTACTGTTGTTCTAAGGCAAGAGCTGTTTTCCTGAAAGATTTGAGGCGCTAGCTCCTTTGACGGAGAGTACTGGGAATGCGATATTACAGCAAGCAGCAGTGCTCCAACGGCTCGCGGACCCTCTTACACGACCGATGCTCCCACGGACTGCTGGGCACACCCGCTCTCCCTGCTCTTTGTTGGGAGACAGTATCACCAGACAAAAGCGAAACCACAAACTGTTGTGGGTAAGGCATCAACTGCTGTGCCAGCAACAAGATAATGAGACTTGTAATGTTGTTGACATTTGTTCTACTGTCTACGTGGTGCGTAATCTCACTGTAAAGATCCCAATGCTAGAAAAATCACAATACAAAACCTAGTTCACCTTGCTCCATCTCTTTATGGCCCCAGGTGACCCAAGTTTCTTTAAGAGGTAAAGTTTTCTGAAGTCCTACATCCAGTCTTTGAATATATGAACAGTAACTAAGCAAACTGGGGACTTGCTGAGTTGTGCACCGGCGAAGTGAGTGGAACGTTAGCAACGTGGGTTGTGATCATTAATGAAAGGGAAGGCAGCAGATCCCAGAAGAATGCAGAGTTGGATTCCTCCTCAAATAAGCAGAAATATGAGAGGGGTGGCCCCGTTTGGACGTGTTTTGAATCCCCTCATCCTTGCAGCCATCTCCCAAGACCCCACCGGTTGATAGGATAAGTCATCAGTATCTGTCATATTTCATTCACCTTATTTCACACTGTAGCCTCAACTCCCGATAATAGTGTCCAGACTCTAGCCACATGTCTTCTGAGACTGCATTCTTTCTGAGGTCAGTAATAACTGTCAAATCCGATGGGTAAAACCAGGTTCTCATGTGCCTGACGTCTCTACCACGTTTGGCCTAAATGTACAATCCCACATGCTCCTCTCAGAAACTATCTACCCGTGGCTGTTTTCATGGGTCTCTGTCTCTCTCTCTCTCTCTCTCTCTCTCTCCCTCTCTCGCTCTCACTCTCGCTTTCATTCTGACTGCCTGCCCCTTCATTTCTGCCTCTCTCAGTATGCCAGCTCCATTTTCTTACCCACAGACTCTGTAAGGCCTGTAGCATTGCTGATGCCCTGAAGTATTTATTAACTTGCTTGTGACTCTGGCTTGCCAGGAGGTCAGAGCTGACCCCACATCTACACGGCCGTTTGATCCAGTGTGCACTACCGTATAGTCAGGCAGATCTCTTAAGGCAAATGTCTGAGGTAGAGAATCTGCTTGATTACAGTCAAACCAAAGGATGAACTGACTTTGGGCCAGGTGTACGCTTCTGGTCTAATCAGCTGTGGATGGCGGTGGGCATGCTCCCCACCCAGTAGGCCTCATAGGAGCACTGATGAAGGCCAATTGACTGTGAGTTCATGGCATAAGGGTTCATCACTCTGTGCCCCCAACCCAACTCTACCATGGTCCGTTATTTATCTCTTGTTAGTCCCCTGCCCTCCCCATCAGTCCTTTGCTACATCCACTACAGAATTTTTGCCATTTTTGCCCTACTTTTTCCTCCCTTTGCAGATGTCATTCTCTCTGCCTGAAAGGTCCTTTACCATTTCTTTGTCTGCAAATTTTTTTCCTTTGTCTGAAAAATTTATCTTTTGCCACCCAACTTCACCTTCTCTGGAACTTTCACCCTTACTTTTGTAGGCACTGCTGCTCATCTCTGAGTTCCCATTCTCCTTCATGCTTACTGCCATTTTAGCACTTACTGTACCCGTGGGCCCTGTTTGGTAGTGCACTTGTCTTCTCTGATAGAATGCTTGCCTCTTGAGTTACAGTTCTACCTCTTAGTCATCATAGTTTCTTCACCAGTGCTTAGGATCATGTCAGGAACGCAGTAGGGATTCAGTAAAGGTTTTCTGAAGGAATCCATACATAAGTGAATGAGGTACTTGAAGTGACTGTGGAAATAGTAAATCAGGGTTTAGTAAAAGAGGAAGAAAGGGAATGATATTACTCATTTTACAAATGACAGTCATTCTATCAAGATACTTTTTGTCAAACACATATACCTGTGCTAGGCAGATTTTTACTGTTTCAGTTAACTTTTCTATAAAAAGTAAAGCTACATTTATGGGGCTAGAAATTGATGCTATTGATGCTATAGCTTAGCCATCTTATGGATCCCATTAAAATGAACTTCTTTGCCATAAAATAAACTATAGCTTTCCCTAATGTTGACATCCTAGGGAAATTCTTACCGTAGCAAAACTTCAAATTGGTCAGCACTGTTAAATCTTTCTAAACTGTGTTAATCTGGGGTAAGAGTAGGTGATAAGAATAGAGTTTCATTTATGGAAAATGTAGAACTATATGACTTTTAAACAAAGAATTCAGTTACTTATCGCTGCAAATATACCACCCCAATATTAAGTGGCCTAAAACAACAACCTTTTATTATATCTCAAATTTTATTAGCCACAAATTCAAGTAGGACTCAACTGTGTGATTCATCTGTTGCATGGGTTATCCACTCTGGTCACTTTGTGATATTTAGCTAGAAACTGAGCTATTCTGGACAGTGCAAGACCACTTTCTCACACACCTGGTGGCTGGATGGGGATACTGGAAGATCAGGCACAGCTGGACTCTTCTCTTCTCTATGTAGTCTCAGGACCTCTTCAGCACTGAAGCTGAACTTTATGTATGACAGCTACAGGATCCAAGAGACCAAGGCAAAAGCCACCATCATCCTAAAGATCAGGATCAGAATTGATGGAGTGTCACTCTCACTGTGTTCTTTTGGTCAAAGCAGTGACAGGCTGATTCAAGGGTGTGGAGAAATAGACTTCATCCTTTGATGGCATGTGATATAGGCAAAGAAGAAATAAAGGTGATCGTCTTGGGAATAGCTACCACAGAAATATAACTTTATCACTATTTTATCATGTTGTATTATCTTTAATTAAGTATAAAGACTTCTAATCATGTCATCTAGAGACCATTTCATCCACTGCTCTGTTTGGCTGCCAGTCTCTTGTCTCTCTCTTCAGCAATGGTGAGGCAAATACCCTTTCCACGGGGAAAAGAAATCCATGGTTTGTTGCCTTTGCCAATAAAAAAAGATGTCGAAGAGCTGGGTGGCAAAGCTGTTGCCATTGGCATCTTTCACATGAACTACATCAAAAGACCCAGGGTGTCTCTCTCTGCTGATTCTTCCCAGGTTAGCACATCTGCTTATCATACACAGATTACCAGTGTCAAACTTGATGAAATCAGTGATCTTTCCGGTCTCCAAATCAGTCTGAATGGTGGCACCCACCTGGCTGAGGGGAGCAGGACAGCGGACGGTGTGAGCATCATGGATCATCAGATGAGGGATTCCTTTTGTCTCCACAAAGTTCCTTCTCTCTTTCCACAACTTATACTTGGCCTCCTCAGGTGCAATCCGATGAACAGCAAAGCGACCCTTGGTGTCATAGATCAGGTGGAAATTCTCCCCACTCTTGTCAGTGCTGATGACATCCATAAAACCAGCAGGGTAGGTTATATCAGTTCGGACCTTGCCATCAATCTTAATAAACACTGCGAACAGATCTTCTTTAATTCATCCCCTGTTAGGGCATACTTAAGTCTGTTCTTTAGGAAAATGATGAGATGGAGACACTCTCTCAGCTTATGGGGACCAGTAGATGGGTGAGGGGCAAACACACCAGTCAGTTTATCCAGCATCTGCTGCTTTGGAGCTACTACAAGCTTCAGATGCTTCTTGGGACCACAAGCCATGGCTGCACTAGGTGTGAAAAGATAAATAATTACTTCAAAGAAGATACAGTAATTTGATTCAAGTTTAAATCAATCAATGAATAGTTACTGGATATTTATTCTGTGCCTTATTCTCCCTTTAATTTTATTTGGCCTGCCTTAAAATCCTTAAAAGACCTGTTTTCATGGAAAAGATGCACTGCCAATGACACTTTTTGAAAAAAACTTCTCAATTTGGCCTTAAAAAAGAACAAGCTCTCCATGGATTGGGTCTCAGAAGAGGCAGAAGCTCCAATCTAGCTACCTGTGTGAGTTCAGGCAGCTTAGCGGGCCTTTTCGGAGTTCCTGGTTCTTTATCTGCAAAATCTATTTGATTAATCTTTACTTAGTGTCTACTCTCTATCTGTACTGGTCTAAGTACTGAGGATACAAAGAAACACAAGACTATTTCCTCAAAGAACGCACAAGGAAAGGGGCACATTCACAAATAATTATGATGCAGTTTTATAACAGTTGGTACTGACTGCTAAGGTCTCTTTCATATCTAAAGTCACGTGACCCTGTTAGTTTTAATTAACTTATAAATAATTTATAAGTAAATGAGTATCTTTGAAAAATTTATTGTCTTAAGGATTTAAAATATGTATCTGTGCAATTTGTTTACATTAGTAATTTGTAATTAATGGCATTTTAATCTCTCCTTACAGAGTCATAAGACTCTAAGACGGAAAGTTGTTGGGAATATATCCATTCCAATCCCTTCTTCTACAGACAAGGAATCTGGGAAACAGAGAGCCTAAGGGACTTGTCTTCCATCACACAGCTTGTCATTGGCAAAGGCAGGCCAGGCCAACATGCTCCACACTTCATGGACCTGCTTGCCTATAAAGACATTTTAGTCCATCATCTCTTCCCTGACTGAGGTGCTAAATTCCAGAGCCCTGTCCAATTTATTGCATTTTGTTTATCTTCTTCAGAACTTTTGTGCTGTTTTGATAAAAAGAACTTTAATCTGTCTACTTCACAACTTTTGGAAATTATACAGTAATATGTTGACACATACTTCTTCAGTCATGGAGGAAATTTGAACTAGAGAAACACAGAGACATACTGTTACAAGTTCTATTTCCACTTGCTCTACAATTCTCAGTTGGAGTAAGCTTAAAAAACACAGTTGTTCACAAAGACAAAAATTTCTTTGTTACTCAAACCATGGTATTATCCTAATTTTTTATGACTTATAATGAACAAGATGTGTGCTAGAGACATGGTTTTCTTTCTCTGAGCTGTCTGGAAGGAGCATAGATTTCTAGAATATTGGCACTATAAGGGATCTTAAAATTCTTCTAAGTAAAAAAAAAAAAATACTTGTGAATCTCCACATTTTACAGATGGGAAAGATGAAGCCAAGGGGTGAGCAGCCTTTTCTAAGGTCCCAGACAGCCTTACCCAAACTAAACCAGAGTCTAGCTTTCTGATTCCCAGGCAGTGCCCACGTCTAAATGCAAGAGATTTGCTGAAATATTCTCAGAAAATTGTATTCTCATTTTTGATGAATGCAAGGATGCAATTAAAGCTATTCTCCTCCAAAAAGAAGTGCTGATATTTGCTATACATCAGAGAAAAGCTTCCAAAATCTCTCCTGCCCTCTCATTCACAAAGACATTTTCCCCTCAGGCATTTCAATTGGACTACATAGATATGCCCTGGGTGATCAGTAAACATTCAATTTGTCTTAATGAAAGTCAGACAAAAGGGATGAGACTTCCATGTTTGCTTCAGTGATTTTTGTTGGTATCAAAATGGTTTGCTATGGAAATTCCTTGAGCCATTGTTTTCTGCCCACAGATGTTTTCTTCAAAATGTTCTAAGTTAAGGAAAGATTTGTGTAGACATACTGCAGACTAGAGCAGAAACTAGTAGGAGCCAGCCACCCCTCACGGCGGCACTGAGCGGTGCATCCATTTTTCTACGATTTCTCTTCCATTAAGGGCCATAAAATCTTCCTAAATTTTCTTCATATTTGTTCACACTTTCCTCGAAACATCTACTCCTTATCTTACTATGGTCTTTCTTGTGTTTTCTTGTTTTTGCAAGTATCGGTCCAAATCGATTTGAAGACGGAACAATGTTCAGGAACCACATGCATTTATGTCACAGAAACAAATCATCTGAGGGAAAGAATGGATATTTCACTTTTATCCTTTATGTACTGATGTTATATACACATAGCTTGACTCCACCTGTATTTTGAGTTGAATAGGAAGGTTTTAGTTTATTTTAAAAATAGGCCCCCACTGAGTAGCCTCACCACTCTTGACTTAATTATGAAGAAAATACCTAGACCTTTCAAAAATCTTCTGATTTTGACTCCCAGACAGAACTGATATTGGATTAAATCTGACCTTCGGGGCACAAACCCCTGAGGCTATTCACTTACTCTTTTCAGTGGGATTTGCTGATATTTTCCTCTGGTTCTAATGTAGCTTAAAGTCATGTCTTTAAGACAGTTTTTAAAAAATTAGAGAGAAAGCAAAAAGCTAGCCTCAAGGCATAGGCAAACAGTCCAGACTCAACCCTTTGGCAGGCTGAGAAATCTCCATTTGGTTGTGGCAGCGAGCCTAATGAGAAGAAAGCCATTAATTAAATAAACAAAACATTGCAATTTGGTCAGAGGAGTGGATACAGGTAGCAGCACATCAGCGAAGTCCTGGCCCTTTCTAGGAGAGACTTATACATGTTCTAAGGAGTTGGTTTTGTTTAACCTACTGCAAATACTTCCAGAGAAAGAACTTTAGAGTATATGCTTAGGAATCATCGAGCTTCTCCTACACTTTGGCTTTATCTTAGAGGCTCAAGTTCACTGTAACATCTTGGCTGCCTCCCTTCCACATGAGGAGAGACTAAAAGAATCATCTCAACCTCCAGGTTTTAGGAAATACATAGCCTAGAACAGTCCTGTTGGCTCTTTTCTTAGATGACTTCACCTGTTGGCTCCTACACCCTTGGTGTCTCATGACCTACCCTGGAAAATTGGGACCACCCCACTCTGGGTCCTGTGTTCTCTCTACTACACTAGTCATGGTGGAGATGTATGATGAAGAAAGCCCTGAGTGCTGTTCTTTCTCTGCTATCTGGTCCCTAGCACAGCTGTGGTACCTCACTGGAGCCTGGCCTAATGCTTTTATGCAGTCAGATAATTATTCACAAGACTTATCTTCATTGAGCACATGCTGGGGAGAAAAATAATAGCAGGATACAGGAAACATTATCAGCCTCAGATTCAAAATTGGCTTCCAATGACTTGATTCTGGTTTATGTTATGAGAGGGAAATGAATAGTCTGCCTGTCATTACTATGAATGTTTTTGCTGAACCCCTACCCCATAACTTCACAAGCATACATTAGAAAACACAGGTGTTTCATGCTGTTTTCCAGTGATGGGGATGAATAATAAAACCATCTATATTGCCTCTTTTGGTCCTTGTTGGGAGCAACGGCATGCATTTGTGCCATGATATTGGAGGAGGGGAGTCTCGTCTGTATTTGAGCTTATGTGTTATGGCTCCAGATGACCTTTGCTAAACATAGAAATATATCCTGGAAATGGGACATACTGACCCCTAATGAGCACTGTAACAAGTTTGATTAAGATTAGGTTACTTAAAAAAAAAAAAAAAAGATTAGGTAGCTTGAATCCAAAGCCATAAAGAGAGGCAAGATTTTGATAGAAGAGAAAATTAAGAAAAATTTCTTAGAAGTTCAGATCTTTGTAGGTTGTAAAAATAAGGACACTATACACTGAAGATCTATCACACAAGATCCAGATCCCCAGGCAGTGCTTAGAGAAAAACAGCTGGGAGATCCCAGAGGAGGGGAGGCACAGGTAAATTTGGAAGGGATAATGGTGATGAGAAATAAGACAAGACAGCACCAAAGGCAAACCTTGAGGGAAGCTCATCCTTGATTTGAATGTGAACTTGGAGGAATTCGTATGACCTTAAAACAAGAATATTGTTCAGATATATTACCTAAAACTTGTATTTAGACTTTTAAAAAAGTCAAATCATCTTAAACCAGCAAACATCTTGTAGCCAACTTACTTAAAGTTTTGATTCATCCTTCTCAAGTGAAACAGTGGGACTGTCAGCCTCTAAATTACCAGCGCGTGGTCACTTATTCTATTGGTCACTGCCCGAGCAATCAGTACTGCTATGGTCAATGTGGGGGAAATAACTCCATGAAATAGCCTTCTGCTCCACTGCTCATTTTCCGTCTAGGTCACTTTACTCCCTCATTAATGGCTCCATACTTTCATTCAATCCCAATTATGAAAATGAAACACACTGACTTAATAGACTCCAACATTTCATATTGCAATAACTTTTTTCCTTAGGTTGTGGCCAAGATGAAAACACTTTAGCCAAAATGATTTGAAACACAAAACTTGTTATTTTACCTCCTGATCCATCGGTAAAGAATCAAGGACATAAGAAGAATGTACCTCCATTTGAAGGAATGCTTTTCAGACGGTGGGCATAACTAATTTGTTTTACATGTATACCTTCTACAGGATATCTAAACATAGTACCTAAGTTAAGTCTTTATATATATATATATATATATATATATATATAATATATATAGTTAGTTAAGTCTTTTCACAATATTGTAACGCCTGTTTTCAGAGTGACTCCAAACAGCAACGACATATGAGGTTCAGTCATGACCAGTTGGGTCACAATATACAGAGAAATAAAATTTCTGATAATATCCATTGTCCTAAATCAAAGAATGTCTTCCAGTGTTTGGTGATTACTAAGAATGGGAACATAAACAAAGATTGAGTTTCATTCCCAGATCTGCAAATGAGTTATGTAGGCCCTATCCACCCATATGCATAGTCTTGAAAATGGTCTTTTAAGTCATCCCGGGAAACTCAAACTTCCTGTTTGCTGTGTGTGCTCGGAAGTCCTCCAAGCGAGTGAACAAGTAGTAGAACAGAGGCCCTTCCTGAGGAGGAAGGCTGCAGGAAGCAGAATGTGGAACAATGGGGAGGCAAATTGGTTTCTGGTGGTGAATTCCTTCCTGATTTTCACACCACGGTACAAACCGGAGCTCCTGCTCCATTTTAAACTACTTGAAGCTGCTTCCCATCTTGGAGTGGGGCCGTACATTATAAATTCTCTGTTGGCTGTGATCTAGCCCTCTTCATTTTCTGTCTGTACTTTCTTCCTCCTCCCTGTCCACCTCAGTTCTTCAGTTGCAGTTTTGTGAAATATGCTTTAGGAAGAGTGGAATCTGAAAGAAAGGAAGGATAAGAGAAGAAAGAAAAAAGAAAGGAAGAAAGGAAAATAGAGAGGAAGGAAGGACGGAAGAAGGAAAGAAGGAAGGAAAGAAGGAGAAAGGGAAGGAAGGAAGGAAGGAAGAAGAAAGGGAAGGAAGGAAGGAGAAAGGGAAAGAAGGAAGGAAGGAAGGCAGGCAGGCAGGAAGGAAGGAAGGCAGGCAGGCAGGAAGGAAGGGAGGCAGGCAGGAAGGAAGGAAGGAAGAAAGGAAGGAAGGAAGGAAAAAGTAGAACTTGTTTACTCCCTTATCGTGTATTGGCAGGACTTTTTTCTTCTTTTTTTGCAAGTTGTTTTTCTTGCCCCGAAAGAACATGTCTTGCTTGTTACAGCAGTTAGTATGTTTCATTCAATTGAATGTCTGTATTTCCAAAGTCAAAAATAGAATTTGAAAAGTATTTTGAAAGCAGGAAGAATCACCTCTTCTGGTGTAGTGATGTTGCTATTTTTAAAAATCTCTTTAAAAATGAAATAAAAGGTCCTGAAACTAATGTAACACTGTATGTTACCTATACTGGAATTGAAATTAAAAATTTAATTAAAAAATGAAATAACAGATGTTAATAACTTTTGGACTTGTAAGTGAGCATTAAACATTTTTTTTTAAGTGGGCTCCACACTGGGTGGGGCAGGGCTTGAACTCTCCACACTGAGATCAAGACCTGCACTGAGGACCAGAGT
Source organism: Eumetopias jubatus (assembly GCF_037043125.1). Lineage (NCBI taxonomy): Eukaryota > Metazoa > Chordata > Mammalia > Carnivora > Otariidae > Eumetopias > Eumetopias jubatus. Next base: position 121,651,409 of record NW_028274811.1, read on the forward strand.
CGGACCCTTAACCAACCGGGCCCCCCAGGTGCCCTGAGCATCAAATAGTTCTTAAACTACTGTTTTTACCATTTGCAAAATTTTAATTGTAGGATAGATCGTAAATATTTAGACTCAACTCCAAAGTTCTTTTCCTGAATTCATGATTGTTAAAAATTGGAGTAAAAAGTTATTTCATGTTTAATTTGTGTTTGTTGAAAACAGAATTAAAAATGGTAGACAGAAAACAGAACAACAGAGTTGTGCCTCTGTCTGCATTGCCAAGGGTGCTGTGGGCGCTCTGGCTTGTCCACCTGGTCCAGAGGGACCCAGGGCCGATTTATCCCACCTCCACCCTCATGGAAGGTTCACCTCCTCCCAGGTTTTCCTCACGCCCTGTCCTGGAAGGAGAAGGCCGGTGGAGGCTGCTGGGTAGCCGGGATCACACACACAGACAAAGCCTGGGCTGGATCTGGACTGTCAAGAGGGACTCGCGTCTTGTTCTCATCCCTCCTTCCTAGTCCTGCTGCTTCTGCTTCTAAAATAAACTTGATCACTTAAAAAAAAAAAAAAGTTTTAAGAAACTTATGTTGCAGGGTTGCGGCGCTCTCATCTCACGGAGTCCAAGAATGAATCTCGCAGACACAAAAGGGTGAAGTGAAGCGAACGTTTATTAAGTGAAGGTGAGAACAGAAAGGAAAGGAACAAGCTCTCTAGAGTGAGGGGGCTCCCGAATGGCTTGTCACCGAGGGCTTTTAGGGGCAGTCTTCCATTGAGAACTGACCAGGGAGCTTAAATCCTCCCGACGTCTCTCCCACTCGTAGTACCATATTTACTTTTTCTTTGAAGTTTGGTAATTTTTAGTGGTCCAGCTGCAACTGTCGTGGAGAGATCTCGTCTCTGACATTTAAGACGTAAGGAGGTAGTCTCATTATGTTCCCTTATCTCTGGTTTTGAACGCCTCAGCGTTTCTCCACATCTGGGATTTCTGTGAGCCTGGTCACAGGGCCTCCTGCGTGAGCCTAATCAGGGGATTCAGGGGCCTCCTGTCTCTCCCTGCCTAGACCTTACCCCTTCCCCGCTCACCAGACAGGACCTGTGGGCAGAAAGAGCCGTACTGGGATTGCGAGGAGTGACTGGTTGTATACTTTTTAATTAGTGGGGGTTAGGGATAGCACGAGTCTCCAAGGAATCTGGAGGCAAGGCTTTGGGGACCTTGAGGGGCTAGCTGCTGCCAAGATAAGGTTACTTTTAAGCATTAAGGCACTGAAGGCAGCCACGAGTTCCCTGAAGAGGGTCACACTCTGCATGTTTCAGGGATCTGTCAGTGGGCTGCACGCCGTAAGGAGAGTTTAATTTAAGCTACATTTCTTTTGCCTTTGTTTCCCACGTCACTTAAACATGTAGACGTTTTACCCAGGTTAGAGTTTATACAGATTTCTCACTAAAATATATGTGAGTCTCAATTTAATCTTCAACCTAACATTTATTAAGTTTTATTTTTTATTTTTTGAGAAAGAACACGCACAAGGGGGAGGAGCAGAGGGAGAGAGAGAACCTTAAGCAGGCTGCATGCCCAGTGTGAGCCCCTCACAGGGCTCGATCTCATGACCCTGAGCTCATGACCAGAGCTGAAATCAAGAGTCCGATGCCTAACCAACTGAGCCACCCAGGCACCCCTTATCAAATTTTATTTTGAAGCCAAGTCTTAAAAACTAGAATGTTTTTGAAGAGAGGTGCATCTCACCTAACCATTTCAGGACATACGGAGATTCCTGAGGAGAACCCATAAGGGATATGAAGTTTCTTGAGGCTTAGCTGTTGAGCTGAAGTAGGTGCCGTATTTCTTGAAGTATTTCTTCAAGTTATAGGTAAATGGTAAGTTTTCCACTTTTTTAAAAAATTATTATTCTCTTTCCTGTACTGGTGAGCATGCCTGTGAGGTTTGTATTCCTTGGAATGGCTGGTTAAAAAAAAAAGAACGACTTCTAGATTTGAATTGATTAAGTCAGTAACCAAGTGTTATAGACTATGCTTTATAGCACATCAGCACATAGTATCCTTTCTAATAGGAGGTGGCTGTGCGACAAGGTCTTATGTGAGGTGAGTGGAGATTTTATTTACGCATTTGGGAAGGCAAAACTTCTCATAGTATCTTGTCATTACTAACTGAAGTGCAATCTTGTTGTCAAATCTAACTTGTTAATATTTTCATTTGTTCATTCTGTTTCCCCTTATTGATATTGCTCATCTTTAAAGACTGGTGTTCAAGACTAGTGAAGTTGTAGGGTTGTTTTGTGTGTGTGTGTTAGTGAACAATTCTGGATTTACTGAAAGAGGAAGTCTTAAAGTACTGATTAAGCAGCTTGATGTTATTATGTTTGAAGGCCAGTTTCTCAAAAATTTGCCACGTATCCTTTTCCTGCAGAAAATTATGTAACCAAGTCACAAAGCTGTTGTGCGTGTGTGTGTCTGTGTGTGTGCGCACGCGCACCTGCCAGTTCAGTCTACCACTTGGTAACCACTTCATTTGCCCTGACTGAGAATTTAAAATACATTTGAGTTTTACAATAAAATAAAATATATTTGAGTTTTAGAGCTTATATTAAGCTTGTGGTGGAATAAAAACAAAATATTAGCTTGATACTTTTTTAAAAAATTAAACTATAGAAAACTTTGGCTATAACTTGTGAATAACCTAGAAATCATTATCTGTAAGTGGATAATAAACAGACACATTAAAAAAATTAGTTCTTCCTCTGAGGTTTAAGGTTTTTTTGTGGGGGGTTTGCTCCCTAGAGGACATTTGGAAATGTGTGGAGGAGGTTTTTGATTGTTATAATGACTGGCGACAGCCCCGGGCGTTTAGTGAGTACAAGGCCAGCGATGCCAAATAATCCTCAATGCATACAAGACATTCTGGCTTAATGAAGAACTCTCGCATCATAATGCCAACAGCACCCCTGTTGAGAACTGAGGGTGTCCCTATTCTTAATAGGTATGATATATGGGAAATGTTAGAAAACTAGACTGGATACTCTTCTTTTTTCCTTTTCCAGTGCAGACTCAGGCCAGTAAAATGAATTTGGAAACAAATTTCCTCTTCCTAAAATTATAGTTAACACTCACTGTAAGCAATTGGTAATTTAAATTCTCAATGTTTGTGCCAAGGGGTTTGATGGTTTTATGTAAGGTGGCAATGTACTGGAAACAGTTTAAATCTTAATGTGGAAAAACAGTGCTATTATCTAAGAAAACAAAAGATTTCTTGTAATTTCAAGTGCTCAAAATTGGGACAACTGGAGATTTAGCCACTTTGGACCTGAAAAATAGGTTTTAAAATTAAAGTTGAACCTGGGAAGAGCCTAGACATCGTTGTTTACATTGATGATGGAATAAACATAAGAAACTCTAGAAACTCTAGAAACCTATATAAATACCAAAGAAGAGGATAAAATAAGCTCTGTATTTAGTTCAGCCCTAGCCAACTAAACATTTTTATCCTTCAAATGGAATTTCTCCATCAAGAAGAACTATGGTTGGATTCATATCTTTTTAGAAATTTCATCAAATGTTTGATTTAATAATTTTTAAGTTGAAGAAATAATTTTTTCAAGTCCATTAGAGCAATATTCCCTAAAGGCAACACCATTTTATTACATTCTTTTTTTCACGTTTTTAAGATGTAATTTCTCAGCTGTGATTATGACTCAGGCTCCAGTTCTTTATTATTGAACTAAAACCCATGAACATCTTGGTTAATCTCATTGTATATGCGTAGATGTGGTTACTTTCATGCAACAAGTCCCTAGCTTTAATACCTGTTTAATATAAAAAGATCCCTTGTGAGCTTTCAAAAATTTTTTTAATCTTCTGTGATGCAGCTGGGTTTTAGTTATGTATTTCTCTATTCTCAACTTCTTGAGTTATTGCTGGAAAGCAAAGTAGGTAATAGTTTTTAATTATAGTTGACCCTTGGGGGACCTGGATGGCTCAGTAGGTTAAGCCTCCAACTTGATTTCCGTTTAAGTCATGATCTCAGGATCCTGAGATGGAGCTGCCTCATGTACTCAGTGGGGAGTCTGCTTCTCTCCCTCTTCCTCTCCCTTTGCCCCTTTCCCCACTTACATACTCTCTCTCTTTGTCTCTCTCTCTCTCTTTCTCTCTAAAATAAATAAAATAAATCTTTTAAAAAAAATTACAGTTGACCCTTGATACAACATGGAGTTTGGGGTGCCAAACCCTGGCACAGTCGGAAATCTGTGTATAACTTTTGACTCCCTAAAAACTTAACAACTAACAGCCTACTGTTGACCATTGACCAGAAAGCTTACTGATAACATAAACAGTCAATTAACACATATTTTTTATGTCACACATATTATATGCTATATTCTTGCAAGAAAGTAAACTAGAGAAAAGACAATGGTATTAAGAAAATCATAAGAGAAAATCTCCAAAAAACTTTCCAGTATATTTATTGAAAAAATCTGCATGTAAGTGGACCAGGCAATTCAAATGCATGTTGTTCAAGGGTCAGCTGCATTTGACTTCTGGCTACGTTGAAGCTATTACATTACAGTTAGTTGTACTACACTTCAGTTCTATGTTAGAGAACTCTTTGACATCCTCTTAAATAATCCTCCCAACAACCATGTAGGTTCAGTGTTATTATTCCCAAACTATAGCATCAGAGCACTTACATAACTGGGTCCCAAGGTCTAATATTTGGAAAGGAGCCTTCAAGTCTGAAGCTCTTCCTATAATAGTATATAATATAGTCTTCCTATTTTCATTTAAATGTGATTGCCTCATATTTTAGCTAATAAAAACATTAAATAAAATCATGAAACTACTACAATACCAAAACTTGAACCTAAAAAATTTTGAATAACGGTCAGAATTCTTTTTCATTCCATGTAGAAAAAAGAAATTTATAAAATTTGACTTTACAGGTCTCTCTTGGGACTTTGGGCTCTGCAAGGCAATGTAAAAATAATGGTTTTCAATTTTGTTTTATCTTTTTTTTCATCTTTCTTTCATTTCTTTTCTTTTGATAATACATTAATGAGAACTTTAAATCAAGATTTGGACGATACCATAAATGTGTTCTAAAGTGATCAAGAGAATTAAAGCAATTTAATTTTTTGCTTGTGAGAACCATCCCTAGGGTTATTCTTCGTTCTTTTAAAGTCATATTGAATTTTATTTTTTTAATTTTTTTGATTTGGGTGTTTTTTCTTAATTTCTATTCTTTTATTTATTTTATTATGTTCAGTTAGCCAGCATATAGTACATCATAAGTTTTCATTGTAGCATATCGAATTTTGTGATTTAGTAGAAACACAGTGCTCTGTAGAAAAAGAAGTTACCATCTATGGTGAAATATTTTCTTACATGAAATCTTAAATCTGATTTAAAAGTTTTAGGTTGACAGTTTCTGTGCTTGTTTCTCTTTAAAAAATCATTTTATCTGTCACAGAAAAAGAAAAGATAGAATGACAAAAAAAAAAAAACTGGCATACAAATAGGAGACTTTGAGTTTTGCTGAAAACATAAGCAGAGAAATGGGAGGGTAGCTGAAGGTTGAAATAGGGGTAATTGTTTTCTTTTGGTTTGGTTTTAAGATGGGAGAAGTGGGAGCACGCATAGGTGTTGATAGGAGCCATCCTATCAATTATAATGCTCTGAATTTGGTGATTAACGGAGAGAAGGGAGATATGTCAGAGGAATCTTCCTGATTCAGACAGGAGCAGGCAGGATCTGGTACACTTAATTCCACCCCAGATTTCTAAGAGACAATGTGGAGCTCATCTCAGACTTATTCCAACTGAGGGGAGAGAAAGTGTGAGTATCTTTTTACCAAATCCCCAATTGTCAATTCAAGACCTTCTATTTTAAAAGCCCAATGCATTATTATGAAGCCCCCTACAAGCTTAAAAAGGCCAAGAACAAAAATTTCTCTAACCTAAGTGAATAGTTATTTGTGACATCTGTAATGCCACAAACCAAGGGCAAAACAATGCTCCCATAAATCATAAGATATGTCAACATGAAAACCATCCAATCCCTTTATTTTTTTATGAGACTGACGCGCTACCTATTGCACTAATGAGCCACCTTCCATTTATTTTATTTTTTTTTAAAGATTTTATTTATTTATTTGAGAGAGAGAATGAGAGATAGAAAGCACGAGAAGGAAGAGGGTCAGAGGGAGAAGCAGACTCCCTGCTGAGCAGGGAGCCCGATGCGGGACTCGATCCCGGGACTCCAGGATCATGACCTGAGCCGAAGGCAGTCGCTTAACCAACTGAGCCACCCAGGCGCCCCCATTTATTTTTTTAAATGACACTTAGTCTAGTTAGTCGTTTGCCTGAAGCTTGAGCCACTTCCTGCTCCATCACTCTTCGATACACGGAACTCAAAGATTAGTCCTTCTTTTGTTGTAGGTAAAATATGTTCTACTTTAAACAAACCCACATAACAGCCTTAACACTTCTTTTCTGTCCTTAATAAAACCAGGCTCTCTCCTGACCTTTCCCCAGTGGTAGCTGCTACTTACCAAGTTTACCAGAAAGGTCAGGAAATAGAAGTTGGTGTCCTTCTTCTCCTACACTCCTGACTCCCTCCTTTCTTCTTCTAGACCACAACTCTTGACTTTCTGCTAAAATTCTATCTTCCTCTGGGGGTTAACTCAGCCTCTAATCCCACAGATTCGTTTCTAGGCCATTCCTTTTCTCACTTCCCAAGGAAAACCTCCCTGATTCCACTCTCTGCCCCTGCCATCCCGTACCTTGCCTTTGTTACACTGTGAAGATTGTGATTATAATAGAATTCCAAATTTATCTATATGTATTTGCTGGCAGTACTTTAGATGGCCCTCTAAGTTCTAGCAATTTACACTAAGTTTTTAAATTTGATTCTCATGATAACTAATTTTTTTCCAAGTTTGCAAATTAAGAAAGTGAGGCTTGGTAAGGTTAGGAAACTTGCCAATATCATGCAGTTAGAAGGCTGTAAGCCAGTCCCGTGTCAACTCAGGGAGCCCAACTCCAGAATTTGCTCTTCCACCCACACCACTTCACGGCCTCCAGAGTATTTTAACTTGTTTTTTCATTACTGTTTATCTTCTTGAAAGACTCTAAGCTTTTGGAAGAAGGGATCACGTATAGATTGCCACAAACCTAGCATGAGTCCTAGACTCATGCTCGACACAAAACAAGTGTCTGATTTACATTTGCTGAATAAATGAATGAATAAACCAGTTGATACCCAATTCTGCATTGCAAAATAACTAAAGGGATGGTTGATAGTTCGGTGATGGGTCAGTCGTTTTATTTTCCTTTGATAAAATCAAGTATATTGACTAAAACTGAATCACAAAAATAAAACTACTTCATACTAATCCATAGCACCTGCATGTAGATTTCTATTTTTGGGAAAATTGTCATTTGCATGTAAACTTCTCCGTTTAGACCGGATGGAAAAAAGGCCAGTTTCAATTAATGAAGTATCCTTAAAGGGATGAAATTTTATTCCCCAATTGTACATTGCAATAAACCAAGGCAATAAGATTTGCTTAATGGATATAAATCAATAAATAAATAGCTTTTCCAATAAATTTTTAAATTATTAACACATATGCCCAAGATTATACTAAGTGTAATAAAGAATATAAAAGGAGATCTAAACTTTGTTCTTAAGTACTTTACAATCTAGTTTGATCTGTGAGACATCAGGAACAGACCAAGAAAACGTCTACTCAATGATATTTTATATGATATAGATCATAACATTATAGATATTCTGGAACTTGTGCCTGTGGGCTGGAGAGGTCAGGAAAGTTTAGGGGAGGAAATGGGATTTGGCTGAGAGAATACAGGCTTTTCCTGAGTGGGTTGAAGGGATTTTAGGACAAGGGCAGGGAAGGATAGGGAAATGAGCAGACTAGTGGGGAGTCGGAGAGTAGAACAGCAAGGCACATTGCTTGCCATGAAAACAGTCTGTGGTAGGAAAGAATTATAATGCTCTGTTAAAAACCAGCTGGCTGATGGAAGAGAGTGACTGCCAATCTGAGCATTTAGACTCAACATAAGAGAGCCATTGTGAATGAAGAGCAGAGTGTGGATATGATAGAGGTTACTAGGAAATAAAACCAACATTACTTTTAGAAGGATGAAGGAAGAGCAGAGGCTGAAGTAGAGAGATCAGCTAGGAGACCACCATAGTTACTTAAATATGAGGGGAAAGGAGCCTGGATTCTAGTTATGACAGGAGGAATCAGAAGGAATAGAGAGATATAAGAAAGCCTATGGAGGCAGAATTGAAAGGGCCTGTTGATTGACAGGGCATAGGGGTCTGCAGAAAGGAAGAAATAAATGGTGACATCAAGGTGGCAAGTCAGGAGAACTGGAAGCTTAGGCACACTGCTCTAGAAGTGACTGAAAACATAAACATGGGATTTCTGAAAGCTTTTGCAAACATGAGAAAAAAAGATATAAAATCTTAGCTAGATGGGTACTAAGGAGGGCACCATGTTGTGATGAGCACTGGGTGTTATATGCAACTAATGAATCGTTGAACACTACATCAGAAACTAATGATGTACTACATGGTGGTTAACTGAACATAATAAAAAAAAAGGAAACAGAAAAAAAATCTTAGCTAGAAATGTATTTGGGGATGAAACACAATTTACAAATTATTTTTTTACATAAAAGAATATAGAAAGACTTTTTAAGATTATGGAGAGGTTTTTGAAAAAATTCTTAAGTAAGGAAACATTCTCCTTACACATGTGTGCTGACTATAGAGGAAGTGGTATTTACCTGCTGGAACTCAGATGTACCTCAAAAATGTAACTTTGTTTTCTGTGAGTTCTTCTTGCCTTTCTGCCTCTAACTCAATGATTGAGCGAAAACATCTTAAATTATCAAATTAGTATTATTGTTCAAGGTAAACATTCAGTCAGTTCAAAATTTAAATTCCCTATCAATATTGTCTTTTGCTCTGTCATAGGATTTCTATTCTACCTTCTGTGTTTCATATTCATAGAGGTGGTGGGGTGGGGGCCTCTAATCCACAGACTGTCATTTCACACCATGCTGGCTACCGCTGTGATGGGCTTTGTCGTACTGACTTGCTCCACTGGTATTCATTTTGAACTATCTTTCCATTTGGTCTTTTAAGGCTTTATGCAGATACCCAGTATGAAATGTGTGTTCCTTGTCAGAGCATTTACTCAAGGCCTTTTCTGTTCCATCAGTTTTCTTAATATCTTCTTACTCTCTCTAGGCACACAAGAGCTGTGGAGACCACAAATAGGCTTCCCACAACTGCTAAAATTATCCCTAGCACATTTACTTCCTCCAACATTGGTGCTTTCTTGTTCACCCGCCATATTGTTTGTGACACCATTCTGAATCCAGGGCTTCTCTGCAAGCTTTGTAATCTTTTCAGTCCAGGGTATCAGAGTTCAAGGTCCAGTATTTTTGGATTCCCCACAATTTATATGGATATGTTTTGCTGTCCCCTAGGTTCGCAACCCTGGGAGAGAGAGTGGTAAGAAGATTTAGTGGTGTACTAGAGCCAGCTCATTTATCCCAGCTCATGAAAGTTCAGAAAGGTTGCCAGCTAGTTGTTAAACACAGACTTTATTTTAAATTAAATTATATAGGGCGCCTGGGTGGTTCAGTCATTAAGAGTCTGCCTTTGGCTCAGGTCATGATCCTAGGGTCCTGGGATCGAGCCCCGCATCGGGCTCCCTGCTCCACGGGAAGCCTGCTTCTCCCTCTCCCACTCCCCCTGCTTGTGTTCCCTCTCTCGCTGTCTCTCTGTCAAATAAATAAATAAAATCTTTTTTTAAAAAAATTAATTAATTAAATTATATGAACTTGCATTTAAGTTAATTAAAAACAAAGGTAATAAATACTCCAAATCATCACATCCTAATGATCGTAATACATTTTTACTAATTTTATTAGCATTTTACTAATAAAATAGACTTTACTAATACCTATACCCTTGAAGTTACTTATGTATATTTTCTCTTTCTAACCCTGCACTCAATAATATCAGATTCATAGCTTGAAATTGTCCATAATGTGAGTATTTACACAACAGAAACTGACAAATGCTACAATTGTTAAACATTTACCAGCACACCACTACTCATGACTATCTCTTGCCCATTACTTTCTTAAAATTTTCATCTCTTCTCCTCTTTTTTTCAGTGGCCTAAGGGTTTTATTACTACTGTGTCATGTGTGACAAGACCTGCTTTTGCATCTTCCTCTTTTACTGGGTCAATAAATGTAATAATGGCATTTATTATTTATCAATAAAGAAGGGCAGCAGAGAGCCTAGATTTTAAAAAATATATATATTGTCCTTATTGCTTGACTACTAACTTGCTTTCCAAACCCTGTCTTTGTAATGAATAAAAGGACAGATCTCAGCCAAGACTCCGAATCATCCCAAACTCCAAATTAATACAGTTCCATTAGTGAGGATTTATTACAGCAACAAGTAGTAATAAATTGTCTATCTTGAGTTCTGAATAATTCACAATTGCAAATGTGCTTCTATATTTTACTACCTTGGCATTCTTGAGTTCTCATAACTTTCCAAGTTTCTCATGGTAATAAAGCTGATTTAACTAGTAATTAATGAACAGAAGTAATTGTATTCACTTGGCATCTTTAACAAATGGAATAACCTTAGTACAGCAATGTCAAAGCAGAGGATTTTCTGTGCTTCTTTTTCCACAAATGGTATGGAGGAGGTAGAAGATTGCTTCATTAGTCACTAATAATCATTTATAAAATTGGAGAAACCACAGACTAATAAATCTTTCAGCTTCTTCTAGCTTCTACACTCAGTCCTAGTCCAATTAAGCTCTCGACTAAATCTCTATTTTCTTACTCTGTTGATTAAATGGCCACTTTGCCAGATAGAATTTAAAAGAACAAGCATTTGGGAGATATATTTATTGTCAAATTCTCTGATGAAATGATTCTAGTTCCAGGGTAATGCAACATTTTCCAAACAAAAGAAACTTAGAATTACAAAGTTTCGCTCTTGGGAAAATACTAAAATTCCCCCCCACCCCGGGAAAATTAAGGGAAAGTGGTATTTCTCTTATGGAGACAAGGAATCTACTACTCTGGAGTGTTTCTATATTGATACCTTGCAATTACATAGTGGGTTTTTTTTTTTACCTTTATTCCTCAAAATAAATAATACAAAGTTTACCCGGGAAGGATCATTCTTGAGAAAGAGCATTATGTAGGTGATACTGTTCACCTAGTTTTGCAAACTCTGGCTACCAAAACCTTGACTCTAACGGTCAGGCAGAGCCTACTGATCCAGGTATCACATATAGCAATACTTGAAGGTTTTAATTTAATCTCAAGACTTTATCAAGAAAACAGAAATATTTGTGGTAATGATTGAAGCAATATTCAGTAGTGATAACGCTGCCTTATGTGAATGATAACCCAAAAGAGAAAAATAAATGAATTTAATGAAAGAATTAACTAAACTGGAAAAGTATACATTGATAAGGTTCTCATATCACCTGCTGATAACCCAGCATAGCTAGAAAAAATGATCTGACCTCATCTGGATTTGTCTCACAGTGATTTTCTTTCAAGTCTTCTAAGACAGGAGAGCTTTCTTCCCTTCTCATCCCTTATTAATAACTGCAACTATTTCTTTTTGCTCATGCACTTACTTAGAAGCAACTGAGTGTTTATTACATTTCTGCAGATGTTTGCCTCCCTCTAAAGTGCTCTACAAAAAGCTAATTGCCTACTTTTCTGTAATAGAAATAGCTGCATCTTGTTTTAGCTCTATGTTGTTTTCTTACCTAATTGCTCTACGAAACTCATCCCTCTCTCATGATGTAAACATTTCACGTGTGAAGAGCTTCTCTGTCTATGTGGTCAAGAGAAAGCATTACATCTTCCTTAGAGATCTGAGGTGAACATGGGTCTGTCACATTATAGATGGTCCCAGTGGTCTTTTTGTAAGACAATCGACCAAGCAACAATGGTAGCAACAATTTAATCCCTCATTGCTTAACCATTTCATGCTCAGTTATCTTTTATGCCATAATTTCCTGCAGATCTGTGGGCTTATTTACTTTTGACAGTTCTCTGAATGAGCAGAGCAATTATCATTTCCTCATTTTACAGATGAGGAAACTGAGCCCTAAAAATGTTAATTGGCATGCCAGACTTCAAATAATTGGTGACTGAGCTAGTCTTAGAAGACAATCTTCATATGGAGAAATGTTTATGATATGTTGTCAAATGGATTTTTAAAATACAGAAAATGGAAAAATGCATATAAAGATTATATGCATAATAGGATTAATTGAAAATATACACACACATATATATACAAGAAAGAAATTACTGCTCAAAAAGCACATTTTATAAATATCAAATAGGCTATAATAGATGCCATGTTTACAGAGAGTAGCAGACATGGTCCATGCCACACTAGAACTAATAATCTAGTGAAAGAGACAATGCTAATAAAATAAATACAAAAATAAATCTATAATAACACACTGTGAAAAAAGTGTAAACAAAAAAACAAGGTGCTATGAATAGCATCTAATTTAAAATAAATGAAGGTTGATTAGACTCTGAAGAAGTTAATTGAGTCAGAAAACAGAAAGATGACTAGGAAGTAGACAGGTGAAAATGTTGGAAGACCTTTTATTTTCTCTTTTTACTTTTCCGACTTTCCAAATCTCTACAAAACACAGATGTTACTTTACCAATTAGAAACTATGAGTGTGTGACTTTGATTCTCTCTCTGGCAGAGTACTTTCTGTCAAACCAAACCTCCTAGAAAAACAACTCTAAATGCTGAAATTAAAAAGAATAATAAGGGCAAGAAATACTTTAGCAACAAAGTAACCCGAGAAAAGGAAAATCCACCGTAGTAAGAGAAATTCTCTGCCACTTTTCCTTTTAAGGAATTTTCTGATATATGAGTGCTGTGGGCCAGAGTCCTAACAAAAAGCAGCAGATCAGAGCTTTTTTCCTACTTCAAGTTCTCGGCAGAGACAAAGGCTAGGAGGATGTTGAACACAGCCAGAACTCAAGGAACGGGCAGTGTCCTTGGAAGATTTTAATGCACTTCTCAACAGTAACTGAAAGAACAAGCAACTAAAAATCAGTAAAGACATAGAAGATTGGAAGGACACTCTTAATAAATTTGGCCTAACTGAAATGGATAAAAGACTACAAAACTTCTTCATACACACTTTTCAAGGGCATGTGAAATGTTTACCATACAAATAATCATATATTGAGCCATAATGGAAGTCTCAATGGTTTAGAGGGATGGAGATATATAAATATAATCCCAAATAGCAGTGGAATTTAGCTATGCATAAGTATTCTAAAATAGTTGGAAGCAGGGACGCCTGGGTGGCTCAGATGGTTAAGCGTCTGCCTTCGGCTCAGGTCATGATCCTGGGGTCCTGGGATCGAGCCCCACATCGGGCTCCTGGCTCAGCGGGGAGTCTGCTTCTCCCTCTCCCTCTGCCTCTCGCACTGCTCATGCTCTCTCTCTATCTCTGTATCTCTGTGTCTCAAATGAATAAATAAATAAAAATCTTTAAAAAAAAAAATAGTTGGAATGCACAGTGGTGTGGGGAGGAGCAGGGACCAGGCCACAAGATGGGAGGCTGCCAGCCAGCCTCGAACCCAGCAGGGCAGCGGGCGTGTGCACCGTGGGGGGAACGCAGGCACTAGGGTCTTCAAGAATTCGAGCCCTAAATGCAAGCTCAAGGTGTACTTTGGCAAGTGGGACTTTGTAGACCACCTGTGGATGGCATGGTGCTTGTGGACCCTGACTACTAAAAGGACCGCAAAGTGTTTGTGACCCTCACCTGCACCTTCCGCTATGGCCATGAGGGCCTGGATATAATAATACCCCAGAATCTGCCCTGCTCCGTCACACTGCAGCCAGGCCCAGAAGACACAGGGTAGGCCTGTGGAGCAGACGTTGAAATTCGAGCCTTCTCTGCCAAATCACTAGAAGAGAAAAGCCACAGAGGTTCATGCGTCTGGTGATCTGAAAGGTGCAATTTGCCCCAGAGAAACCAGGCCCCAACCTTCAGCAGAAACCACCCACCACTTCATTTCTGACCAGTCCCTGCACCTTGAGACTTACCTGGACAAGGAGCTGAATTCTCATGGGGAGCCCCTCAGTGTCAATGTCCACATCACCAACATCTCCACCCAGACTGTCAAGAAGATCAAAGTCTCTGGGAGACAACATGCCAACATCTGCCTCTTCAGCTGCCCAGTATAAGTGTGCTGTGGCTCAGATAGAAAAAAATGACCAAGTATCACCCAGTTCCCCGTTCTAAAGGTGCACACACTCCCCCTGCTGCTCAGTGACAACTGGAAGAAGCACGGTCTTGGCCTGGATGGGAAGCTCAAGCATGAGGACACCAACCTGGCTTCCCACACCATTGTGAAGGAGGGTGCCGACAGGGAGGTGCTGGGAATCCTGATGTCCTACAGGGTCTAGGTGAAGCTGGTGGTGTCTCATGGTGGGGATGTCTCCGTGGAGCTGCCTTTTGTTCTTATGCACCCCAAGCTCCACAACCATATCACCGTTCCCGGGCCCCAGACAGCTGCTCCTAAAACAGATGCCCCTATGGACACCAACTATGCCACAGATGGCGATACTGTGTTTGAGGGCTTTGGCCAACGGCGGCTGAAGGGGGGAAAGAATGAGGACTATGAGGATCAGTTATGCTAGAAGGGGGCTGCAAGGACGGGGTGTGGGGGTGCGGGAAAGGGAGGATCCCAGCCTCTCTGCCCTCCTTCCACTTGGCAGCTTCCTCAGCCAACCTCCCTCCCTCCCTCACTAGCCGCCTCCAGACCTGCACTGAATCCATCTCCTGTGGAATGTGGGCATTACATTTTGTCTCCAGCCGTGCCTCCCCAATACCCCAGTGGGTGGCAAGCTGTGTTCAAACCTATATTTTTTGGAGGGGGATTCTGAAAAGAGGAGTGACTGTAGGGAAAGTCGGGAGAAAGAACTCCCACACTTGACCTCATACCAACAGCCATGGCCCACACACACGCTTCCTCCCTTTTCCTTCAAGAGGAGACCCTGGGGGGGTAGGGTGGACAAGGTCACTCCTTTGTTTCTGAACATAAAGAAGAAAATAATTTTTAATAGGAAAAATAATAATAAAATATTTGGAAACTAAGTAATACACTTCTAGATTATCTGTGGATCAAAGACATAATAAAATAGAAATCAGAAAATATTTTCATTTGAATAAGAAATGCAACATATTAAATCTTATAAAATAAAGTGAAAGCAGTGTTTAAAGGGAAATTTAAAAACTTTAAGATGTATGTGTTAAGAGGGAAAAGGCTGAAGACAAGTGATGTAAGTTTATTAAACATTTAAAAAAATTAAACCTAAACTAAATGAAAAGAAAATTATAAAGTTAAGAGTAAAAATCAATAAAACAGAAAACAAACATGTTAAAGAGAAAATCAACAGACCAAAAATTAGAGCTTTGAAAAAATAATAAAACTGAGAACTTAAGACAGAGAATAATTATTGGTTATAAAAATTTTAATATCAGGAATAATTTAAAAAGATATCACTAAAGAGGCTACAGAATCTAAAATACCTTAGAAGCATATTTTGAGAAACTTTGTCAAAAAAAGAAGAAAAAAGAGAAATGGACAAACTACTAGAAAAAAGAAACTTAGCAAAAATGACACAATTAAAGAAATAAATAGCCTATAAAGTCCTATTTCTATTAAATTGATTGTATATTTTATTAAATCCTTAACTCCTCAAAAACTCAGATCCATATGGACTTACTGGTAAATATTTTAAAATAACATCAATCTTAAACAAACTCTTCCACAATATAGAAAAAGGGCAAACAACTTGCTTAATATGGCCTAAGCACAGCCTAAGCTTAACACTAAAATTTGACAAATATATTTCAAGAAAGAAAAATTACAAGCTTATCTTTCTCATGAACATAGAGACAAAAATCCTAAATATATACTAGCAAATCAAATGCAGATATTCCCAAAATGCACTTATTCTTTTTTTTTTAAAGATTTTATTTATTTATTTGAGAGAGCGAGAATGAGAGACAAAGAGAGAGCACATGAGAGGGGGGAGGGTCAGAGGGAGAAGCAGACTCCCTGCTGAGCAGGGAGCCTGATGTGGGACTCGATCCTGGGACTCCAGGATCATGACCTGAGCCAAAGGCAGTCGCTTAACCAGCTGAGCCACCCAGGCACCCAAAAATGCACTTATTCTTGAGATGCAATGATGATTTGAGATTCAAAAACCAACTGATGTCATCTTCAGATGTGACATTGTCAGACAAACCCAAAGTGATGAACATTCTAAAAGTAGCTGGCCTTTATTCTTCAAAATTGTCAATGCCACTAATGACAATGAAAATTCAGAAATCTGTTCTGTATCAAGGGAGACAATGATGACTAAACAAAACATGTGATCCTGGGCTGGATTCTGTACTGGAGAGAAAAAAAAACAATAAATAATATTGAAACAATAATATTGAAATATGAATAATATAAACTGTGTACTAAATGAAAGCACTATAACAATTGCCTCTAAATTTGGTAACTGTATTGGATCAACAGTAGACTGGATACAAACTCATAGAAACAGAGTAGAATGGTAGTTGTCAGGGACTGAGGGAAGGGGGTAATGGACAGCTCTTAGTCAAAGGGTACAAAGGTTCAGTTATACAAGATGAATAAATCCTCGAGGTCTGTTCTACAGATTCTACAGCATAATGCTGTAGTGAACAATACTGTATTTTATACTTAAAATTTTGTTAAGAGGGTAGAACTTCTGTGTTATTATCACACACACGAAATAATAATGAGTGTGGGAAGAAGATTTTGGACGTGATGGGTATGTTTATGGCATAGACTGTGGTGATAGTTTCACAGGTGTATACTTCCAAACTCATCAAGTTGTAAACATTAAATACATACAACGTTTTATGTCAATCATGCTTCAATAAATTGGTTTAAAAAAGGAGTAGACTGGATAAACTGTAAAATTCCTATAGTGGGATTTATCTTTGTGCTCTTTCATACTTCTAAACTGAGACAACACTGTTTTTATTCAAATAGACTTCTTCACCTCTCCTATTAGAAAAGAGAGCCAATGCAATCACTCAAAAGGTCAATTAGGCATATTCCATGGTGTCAATAAAAGGTATTTTGAGGTCTCTTTTCCCAAAGGGTCGAGCTATGTCCACACTCTCTTGAGGGTTTTGCTTGGTGATCTAGCACTGGGGGATTGCTCACCCACCCAGCCTAGTTCGTAATTGTTGTCCCCCACTGATTTCCTCTAGTATCACTGGAAAGAAGAGCAGAAAAAGCGCTTTTATTCAAGCACAGTTTCATTCAACCATCTGGTCCTTCTAGAATAATGAAATCATCACAGTTTTGTAACTACTTCTCTGCTACCCTCTTTGTTTTCCTGCCTCCTCTGACATATATCTCCCCAGTGCCCAGCGGGGTAACAATACCTGTTAATCCCTAAATGTCAGCTTTAAGAGAAACCATAAAACCGTGGCATTTGTTTATCATAATAGTACCCCAGGCAAGTTCAGCTTCGAGCTGAATACAAATCTTTCCCTCACAGTCTCATGAATTGTATTCTTTATATCTGTTATCAAAACAGACTGGGAAACTTAATTTATAGAAGAAATTCAAAAGGATTTATGCATGTTACAATTTTTTAAGATGGGGAGGAGGATAGGGCAAGTGTCTGGTTAAATAAATATGGGTAAAAGATTGTATTTATTCCCATCTAGGAAGCCACATGAATTTCTACTGAACATAGCAATTGGCCATATAAACTTATTTCATTGATCTCCATTATAACACGAAAGAAAGAAAATGTTGTAAATCCAAAAGGACAAGAACAGAGACGTCAGTAGACATAATATTGCAATAACTTCTGGAGACAGAAAGCAGATGGAAGAATAGTGTTGGACTTAGAACAGAGTAAGTTATACGCTTAAGGGCACATGGAGTGAATACTAAAAGAGTCATTTTTAACCTGCAGGACCCTGTGAGGCAAAGGACTTGGAGGCATCAGGTTACTTCACTCAAGACAAGCAACCACCTCCCCATCTTCTCCAGCAGGAAACGCTAGGCCTGGAAAATCCAATCTTACACACAGATCGAAGATCAGAAATGATAAAATTGTGGATATACATAAAGAAGCACTTATTTTTTCCTTTTAACTTCTTTGAAATGCATATAACAGTTTAAGTCAGTTTTACCACCTTTTTTTCATTATCACTCCCTAAGAAAATTTTTTGACTTTTTTTTTCCGAATCACTCATCTCCTGCAATCAAGTTTTAATACCCATGATATACGGTATACCTGCTTATATGTCATATGCATATCTGTACTTTATACATAAAAAGGAAAAAATACAAAGTTTTACTCTTTTTACTCAAGGCAGGTTTCAGAATGACTACACTTTTAAAAGTTAAAAAGTTAAAAGTAAAAAAGCTAGTGTCATGTAACAACTTCAAACTGTGTGATTGCACAGTAAATTTTAATGTAAGTTATTTAGTTCTATAAATTATAATGTATGAAATTAATATGCAAATTAGCAACATACACAATACACAGTAATAAGAGGTTTTGAAACTATTATTTTTTTTAAAGTAATTTACAGTTGACCCTTGCACAGTGCAAGAGTCAAGCTTGTCGACCCCCTGCACAGTAAAAAACCCATGGAGAACTTTTGATTCCCTTAAAATTAACTACTAGTGGCCTATCATTGACCAGAAATCTTACCAATAACATAAATATTTGATTAACAGATATTTTGTATATGTATTATATACTGTATTCTTACAATAAAGTAAACTAGAGAAGAGGAAATGTTATTAAGAAAATCATAAGGATGAGAGAATACATTTGTAGTACTGTACTGTACTTACCAAAAAAAAATTTGCATATAAGTGGACTCATGTAGTTCAAACCTATGTTGTTCAAGAGTTAGCTGTAGTTTAAAAATTAAATTGCTTAAAAATTATTTTTAGTGAACTCAACTTTTAGCTTTTGCTTGATATGAGAAAATAACTTTTAAATAACTGCTAGATATTCATTTGGATATTGTCAACATTTTTTTCTTTTCAGCACTTAATATAATAGACTGAATAACTTATAGAATTGAATAAAAAGTATAAACTATTTTTATTTCATTCTCAAGGCCTAAGTCACACATAAAAACACTGACGATCACACATAAACAACATCTCATGATTATGCCTCCTCTTGCAATATGCCTCAAGGCAGATCAAACAATCAAAGAAAAGAAGTCACCTGCTCACCATAGATTTGAGCACTGATCTTGTATACATTCTGTATCTCTTCCAGAAACTTGATGTCAGTGCTGCTTACATGATTCCCAAAAAACCCAATGAGAGAAGTTAAATTCTAAGAAATGAGGGTTTCTATTGGGTGGGGTTAACCTTTACAGGGCTACAGACTATCGTAATATCTAAGAATTTTTCACCACCCCCACCAATTTTCATCCTCTTGAGGGCAATGTTATCCCTCTTATGAATGCATAGTTTACAGCAAAAATTATAACAGTGTATTACAGAGTTTACATGAAAACTATAACAAAGAGACTGGGGACTGGGATAAATGGAGTTATGTGGGTACCAGTACTAAGAAATACAAAGATAAACAAAAAAGAGAAGAAGAGAAAAGAAAAACAAACTGGCTCTAATTTGAAAGTGACTGGTCCTGGAGAGAAGACAAGGAGGTAGGAAAGAGTAAAGTAGTAGCATTGTTTTGCTGCCTTAAAACTTTGCATTGTTTTTTTTAACAATATAAAGAGATTACATTAATAAAATAAATACTTTAAATATTAAAATTAAACTGCCAAGAATGCTTATTAGATCCTTGCTCTTTTTTTAGATCTAGTTTATAAAAAGGCTTTTTTTCTGATTACACCCAAAACATTAGCAAGTCTATTAAAGTAAAATAAGTATAACAGAATGGTTTGGGGTGTCATGGGAGTACTGAAAGCTAATAAAAAACAAAGTGAAACAAGTTCCAGTGGAGAGCAGAAGACTTCTAATTCCCCTTTTACCATTTATTTGTTGCATCAACTTGGCTAATTGCTAATGTACCCAGAGACTTAGGTTCTCCTTTATTAATGATACTTTACCTGCATAGAAATGAGGGCTGTACAAATGGTCAACAGACACATGAAAAGATGCTCAGCATCACTCAACATCAAGGAAATGCAAATCCAAACCACAATGAGCTATTACCTCACACCGTCAGATGGCTATTATCAAAAAGACAAGAGATGGCAAGTGTTGGCAAAGATGTGGAGAAAAGGGAGGCCCCATGCACTGTTGGTGGGAATGTAAACGAGAGTGGAGAACAGTATGGAGGTTCCTCAAAAAATTAAAAATAGAACTATCATATGATCCAGTAAGTCCACTACTGGTTATATGTCCAAAGGAAACGAAAACAGAATCTTGAAGAGGTATTTCCACCCCCATATTCTTTGCAGCATTATTCACAATAGCGAACATACGGAAACAACCTGTGTCCATCAACAGATGAATGAATAAAGTGGTGTCTGTGTGTGTGTGTGATGAAATAATATTCAGCCATGAGAAAGAAGGAAATCCTGTCATTTGTGACAACGTGGATGAAACTTGATGGCATCATGCTAAGTGAAATAAGCCAGATAAAGACAAATACTGCATGGTATCACTTATGTGGAGTAAAAAGAAAAAGTCAAACTCTTAGAAGCAGAGAGTAGAAAAATGACTGCTAGGGGCTATGGAAGGGGAGCACGTGTACCTTATGGAATTCAAGGGAAGGAAGTGTAGCTGAACCTCATCAGGGACAACATTTATACTCTCGGGGCAAGTCCCCACTTCATTCTTCTGTCACCCTGCAGAGAGGTGTTCTCCGCTTCTCCTGGCATATGGCTGAAGTAAGGTTCAAATTATGTCCCACTGGAGTTCCCATCGGTAACCCGGGCACATAAAATCCAGTTGACTCCTGCCCCATCCTGGCCCATCAGCCTTGCCCAAGAGGCAGAATCACGAGACCAGCAGCAAGTCCTATAGGATTAGATTTTCTGAGACAGGGCTGGGCAGGTTTCCTCTAAGAAAGCATAGGGACAGAATGACCTGCATTTTTAGAAGGATACAATATTTTAATAAACATTAAAGAAATGCTGCTAAAAAAACTATATTATTTGCTCGTTTAGTTTGTTTTCTCTCTCTTCTGCCCAATAGACTATAAGTTCCATGAAGGCAGGATTTTTTTCCCTGTCCAGTGCCTAGAAGAGTGCCTTACAGTAAATTTTTGCTGAATAAGTGAGCAAAAGGCTTTAAATAATAATGGTAATTATAATAAATGTGAGCTAAAGAAAAAAGAATAAGTGGCTGCATGCATAAGAGAGGTTATGATTTCTGGGATAAGCTCCTTATAATTTTCAGTACTTCTCATATTCATTTTTTCCATCCAACTATTATTATCTTTTAACTAAAGTTCTCGAAAAATTAACCAAACTTATTCATCTTTTTCTCTTTAAGTCCCAACATAATGGCTGGTGTGTAACAGGTGCTAGGAGAATATTTATGTATTGATCAGAATGCGTGAATACGTATCACTGCTCCTATGGCACTCTGAGAAGTGCTTTGCAAGCCATAAAATGCTACCCAAATACTAAATTGTTATTTTCATCATGGTGGAGCTTTAGAGTGAATGTTTACATCCCCCCAAATTCATATGTTGAAACCTAATCCCCAGTGTGATGGTATTTGGAGGTGGGGATTTGGGTGGTGATTAGGCTATAAGAATGGAGCCCGATGAATGGGATTAGCATTGGTGGTTCAGTGGCAGAATTCTCGCCTCCCGATGAATGGGATTAGTGCTACTTAAAAGGGCAAGCCCTCTTGCCCCTTCTGCCATGTGAAATTATAATATAAAGACGGCCATCTATGAACCAGGAAGTGGGCCCTCACCAGATTGCACATCTGCCAGCACCCTGACCTTGGACTTCCCAGCCTCCACAACTGTGAAGAATAAATCTCTTCTGTTGATAAGCCACTCAGTCCACAGCATTTTTGTTTCAGCAGCCAGAACAGATAAAGACAGAAAACTTGGTAATAGTGTTCAAGATGCATGGGACAACTGTAGGTCACAGAGCAAACTGGGAAGCCAATTCAAGAGTGTGGATAAGACTCCTTTGACCTCAGTCACCTTTTTTCTTGCCTTTCCCCCAAAAACCCTGAGTTAAAATTGAATCCAGATTTCTCTATAACCCTAGGAGGGGCAAAAAAACTTGCAGAGGTTTGACTTGTTTTATCTTAAACTATATTTCTATTCCTATCTATATTAAACCAGTTTTCGATTAAGAGTCTAAATAGCAGTCCATTTTCTTTGCATTCCAAAGAATCACCAAAGGGTTTATTCAATTTAATATCATCATTCTGCATTGCTCAACAAGTCAGTAACTATGTGAGTAAAAATAATTTTTGAAGCCCTCCGCTATAAAAAAAGACTATTGCCTCTTAAGCCAGATCAATGAGAACCTGCATAGTGGAATTTTAGCTAAGGGCATATATGTATAGACATAATGTAAAATTCAGCAATTTTCTTGCAAATTCATTGTGTGTAGACAACTCAATTGGATCAAAATGTATTTAACTTCTTTTTTACTCAGTTATAAGCTGAATATGTTATTCAGGCCCTGTTATTAAGGAAATTTGAACATATCATATGGAGTAAGAGAGAGTAGGTGATAATACAGCAAATGAATCATCATAATGCCTGGCAATAATACCTTCCACACAAGAGGTAAAAAAAAAGAGCTAAGTAAGCTTAAAGGATGGAGGAATCATGTAGCTTCTGATCATGAGAGTGAACGTGTTTACGAAATACGGAAAGGTTTTAAGAAGAAAATACATTTGGAATGGCCCTTGAAGAACAGATACATAATACACTAATATTTCAGAATACAAAATTGGGGAAGAAAAAGTTTCAAGAAAGAAGGACAATGTCAGGAGATGCTGAAGCCCATTTTGAGCAAATTGTCCAATTTGACTGGCTAGTGGAGTATGCAAAAGGAAGGAGAGAATAAAAGTCTAAAGGGGTAATATGGAATCAAATTGTTCAGGGTTTCAAATATTGGGCATTAGGACTCTGTTCCTAATTCGGTGGTCTTCAGAAAAGAGGAGCATTGACATTTTGAGTAGAGTTGTGCCACTGAGAGGTGAGCTCTAGACGGACTAACCAGGAAGAGTAGTTTAGGAGGAATGATGGCACCACTTAAGCCACTGAAGGAATCTTTTAGTTCTTGAGTTCATCGGGGCTGGAAGTGGAGCTCTAGACATGGGGAAGAGATAGAGAAGATGAAAGTGTGTAGACAAGTGATACTTCAGAGAGTACAGCACAGGATTTAGCATCTAGTAGAATACAGGAAGTAGGGGAGAAAGGATGCCATTGCTGTGATATGGTGTTCTATTTGGATACTATTAGAGAACATGTGAATATAGTGAACCCTTAAACAGCATGGGTTTGAACTGCATGGGTCCATTATATGTGGATTTTTTACAGTACAGTACTGTAAATGTACTTTCTCTTCTTTTTGATTTTGTTAATAACATCTTTTCTCTAGCTTACTTCATTGTAAAAATACAGCATATAAGATATATCACATACAAAATATGTGTTCATTGACTTTTGGTGTTATCAGTAAGGCTTCCAGTCAACAGTAGGCTCTTAGTAGTTAAGTTTAGGGACTCAGAGGTTATATGTGGACTTTTGACTGCATGGGAGATCCGCACACCTAATTCCCATGTCGTTCAAGGGTCAGGTGTACAGAGATTGGTGGGCTAGGAAGCAATCGACAAAAAGGTAAAGGATAAGCCCTTTCATCAGAAAAATTTGATGAAAGAAAAGAGGCTGGGGATAGAATTCCAGAGAGGAGTAAGAAGAGAATCATGGGAAGAAAGAGAGGAATTTCCTGAGAAAAACATGGATTGTAAGATATCCCAGAAGCCAATAGCAGATTGAAGCAGGTGGTCCTTCAGTTTGACAGTTAGGAAGTTCCCGGTGGTCACTGAGAGAACAATTGGTGTAGGCTGTTGTATTTGTAACTCCGATTGCAAAGAGTGACGTTAATGAAGAATAGCCATTAAGAAGTTAAATATAGTCAATTTAGACTCTCCCTGAAATAATTTCCGTAGTAAAGGAAAAGACAAAAAGAGGGTGGTAGCCTGAGGTCCAAAGCAAACTTCTCTTTCCTCCATTTGAGAGTTTTGATCTCTGATTCTCTGAGTGAAATAATTCAATTTGTAATTTTACTTTACGTACTCACACATTGACGTACAAAGTACACTCGAAAGGGCTGGGAAAATAGATGGGGTCATTAGCCTTGGCTCTAATGAGAAATTAAGAGTATTTTTCCCGTAATGATAAGTTGGCATGTGAATACTTAGCATATGAAAAAGCCTTCAGATAGTCAGCAGCTTCCACTGTTCATTATCTTATGTTTTGGGGTTATTTTCTTGGCAGAAAATATCATTTGGCTGTGAATCTATCATCATTAAGAAAGGAATAAAGATTTTTAACAGAATACATATTCTCCTTGTGGAAAAATTATAATTGCTCCATTTTAACTTTCCATGTCCTGGCTCTAATTTCCTCTACACCCTTCTGTTCCTCTACAATAGAGGCTTTTTTTCCTGGTCAGTCTACACATTTAAGCTCACAAGCAACTTTCTGCTTTATACAGATATAGAGCATTTTATTGAAAAAGGTATTCCGTGTCACCAGCCAACACTTTAGAAGGCCTGCAGTTGCTGAAACAGTTCGGCTGGCGAATTTCATAGTATGCTTTGTTTCTCAGCAGCATGTGTCCAAATATCATTTAGAGAGCACTCGTATTCTTGCGCAGAGACATACCTGAGCATCACTGCACACATCCAGTTCGTAGCACTAGAACAATCACCCATTCATCAGTTAAAAAAAAAAAAAAAAAAAAACTATTTGTACTTCTACTTCTCAAAGCCAATTGGACACTGTTGTTGTATTGATCAGACCAGAAATCTCTCCCTCTGGGTTTCAGGGTTCAGAAAACTTTTTCTGTAAAGGGCCACATAGTAAATACTTTAGGCTTTGCAGGCTATATAGTCTCTTTTGCAACGATTCAGCTCTACCGTTGTAGTGCAAAAGGAGCTGTAGACAATGACTAATTGTGTGATTTTATTCCAATAAAACTTTATTTGCAAAACAGGTAGCAGGATAGATTTGCCTCCCTGGCTGTAGTTTGCCAATCACTGCTCTAGAAAGACCTTGAGTGGGATGTGTCATTTAGCCATCCATAGAGACTCAAGATGGAGAACCCATATACATCATTGAAAAGATACTAGTTTCTCAGTTGATGCCAGGTCAGTTCTAGTATTTGAATCACAGACATTTGCACTCCATCTCAAGAATTCCTCCATACCACATTTAACTCTCACCACCTGTGTTTTTCCTGCACCGTGGCACATGACCTTCTCATTTCTCTGTCCTCCTCAGCCCGTGTTACTTAACAAACCTACTTAGGCTCATCCTATTGGCTTCTGACTTTTATCTCTCTAGGTTAGGACTGCTAGAATTTGCTCTTTGCTCCAAATACCATGACCATAGGAAAAAAGTATTTAATTTTAGGGCCTCAAAGAACCAACTAGAAAAAGAAGTGTATACACTAAAATGGTGTATTTTCTTGCCTAGTCACCATATATTTTTTTCTCCTATTTATCTTCTCAGATACTGAAGGTGAAAACTCCTGTACCACACTCCCAAAGTGTCTTCAACAGAGGTCTATGGCACACCACTCTGTTCTTCTTAGCCTGAAATCTCAATCGTTAAAGTCTCAACACAGCACAGGATAAAGAAAACAGACTATGAACCAGGTACCTGTACGCTGGTTCTGACTTACTCTGGTCTTGGGTAAGTTACTACCATGCATGTTAAAGCATGTTACCTTGGAGCAGTGGTCTCCCCGCTATACTTCAAAGAATCTTTAGACCTGCACAGATAATCATTTCCCACTATATGGTGAAAATATAAGTTGTTTGAGGAATATTTATTTTAGCTCTCTTGGACTATACTACTAAAAGTCAGTGTGTATAGTTTTTCTGAAGAGTACCTGGGAGCTTCTAGGAATTTTCTCCCAGATTCACAATGAAAAGTACCTTGTACTTATAGTTGCAGAGAGTCAAAGTCAACAAAAGTAGGCACTAAGAGAGTGGATAAGTAAAATGTGGTTGATACAATGAATGTCTATGCTCCAGTGGATTTATCCTGAATGAGGCTCATAAGCATAATGTTGAATGAAAAAAGTAAGAAATCAAATAAAACTTTTAGCTAAATACCATTTCTATAAAATACAAAAATATACATGGAAAATAAGATCTTGTATCTTTGAAGGATACACATATATCTAAATAATCGTATATAAGAACCACCACCAAATGCATTAACACAGGTAACTAATCTGGGAAAAGAAACAAGATCATGGGGGGAAATCATGAAATAAATAAAAGATCTTGCACAGACCAATGTTGATAAGGTTCTATAAACTGTGGAATGTGATCTCTTCTGTACATTTAAATCTTTAAAAAATATGTGCTGTCACTTACAAAATTATATATGTATGTTCCTATGCATGAATGTACTTACAGAGAGACACACACATACATATATATATATGACTGGGAGTATTTACTCCAAATACTGGAGGGATTTTTGTCTGGTTATTAAAAATGATTTTAATCTTCCTCTTCACACTTTTCCTTATTTTCTAAATCTTCCTCAATAAATATTCTATAATCAGAAAAAAATAAGAATCAATACATATTTTGGGGCATTTGGGTGGCTCAGTCGGTTGTGTCCAACTCTTTGGCTCAGATCATGATCTCAGGGTCTGCACTGGGCAAGGAACCTGCTTAAGTTTCTCTCTCTCTCCCTCTGCCTCCCACCCCCTCTCTTTCTCCTCTCTCTCTCTCAAAAAAAAAATGCAATGCATATTTTAATTAACTGGACACATTCCTAAAGGGGAAGGCAATTTTAAGTAATTTATTCTAAATGGTTTTTAAAAATGGAGTCAGAGATTTCTTTTCTTTTCAAGAGCAATACCTATTACAACGGGAAAATCATTGAAAATTCAGGACCCTGCGTAATATCTCACTCAGAGTTTCAGGGTTACTGCTGATTGAAGTAATCATTTGCAAAATCCAGAGTTTCCACAGAGTGTTTATTTTGACAACACTCTAGGTATTCTTAGATCTCTGGGGTAGGGCTGTGTGTTAGTTAGCAACAGGAAGGAGAAAGCTTGTTTGGATTATCATGTAAACCGTTTTCATTGTGAGGAGCGACCTATTGTTTTTTCAGCCACTTGCAGCAAAGACTCTGTTTAAAAGGTGACTGATATAATGATTTCCTTCATAATCTTAATATTTCAAAGTTGTGGATCATGTTTCCAACAAACTTACATGCATAAAAATACATAACTCAGATTATAGCCGTTTATTTGCCTTTCTTTTAAAATAAGAAATAACTATTTTGCTTAAATCTCAAAAGAACTAAAGGTTCGTATTTCTTAAAGAACTATCCTTCCAGGGAACCACCTTGCTGAGATCAAGTTTTTTCTGAGTTAAAGTAGAGTTAAAAAGTAAAGCAAACATACCCTTTAACCAAAAGATGAGTCATGTGCCTGGACACCCCAGCCTGTCCTAGCAACGGTAAATATCATTTCTTGAGACTCTGGGGCATGCGCAGAAGAAAAAAATATGAAATAAAGAGATCGAAGAAATGGGAAAGGAGATAGAAAGGAAGAACCTGCAGCTAGAGGCAAATGAGAGCATTATCCTCTGAACTGTCAGGTAAGCTACCCCGAACTACCTTACAGACGGATGGTTCCTGTGAGGCAAGTACATCAGAAGGTGACAGATGAGCATGAGGTAGACTTCCCTCTACACTAGAATTCTGTAAATGCTCACAAAGCCATCTTCAGTGGTTCAGTGGGATCACTGATTTTTAGAGTCCAAGAGAGCTGCACAATCGCTTCTCTTCTATGATGGCACCCCGGCCGACAGTTCTTCCTGTTTCGTTCCATGTTTCTATGAAAATTGTACGGTAATGGGTAAAATGCCCACATATCATTGTAGATATTTCCAAAAAGGCTGGAGATGTTGAAAATTAATAAATAAGGAAATATTTGATATTATAGCAGGGTCATGGTAATAACAAAATTAGAGAAATAATTATTTGAATGAAAACTATCCTTTTAACATAAAATGATTGTTCCTCATAACAATCAAATGTTATAAAAGGAGACAATACCAACTAGTTCTTTTATTAGCATCTCCTCAAAGAAGAAGCTTTGACATTACCATCTTAATTTATAGCATTTTCCAAATCGCCTCAGAATAGGTGGAGAAGAATAGCCAGAGAAGAAATCAGAATAATTTTATAAAGGTTCTGTTCTTGCGGTTTTTGCTGTTAGCTGGAATAAAGTCCATCTATGCTTTTCAAGCTCTTGGAAGTGGAAACAGATATTGTTTGCTGAAAACTGAGAACTGGTAATCTCTTGTAATTCAGCTTCCCCCAATCATCTACATGCTGATTCAGCAAAATATTTTTAGGATTTGTTTTTTTCTACAATTGAAGGAACTATTCTGGAAGAAAACGATCTCTTCAAAATCTAATAAGAAAAATAAATAAATAAACAACAACAATAGCACCCTCTCCTGTGTAGGCTTCCTTGTTGAAGGAGTTCTTACATGAGAAGATCCCAATTTGGGGGGCTAGAGGGTAGGGAAACTTCATTGTTCAGGAGCCTCAGCTCCTGAACCAGTCCTGAAGCCAGTGAAATACCACGCAATCTGGAGTTTGGGTCCGATGTTAAAGACACACTATTCTGTCTGAGTACAGGCTAAATTCTATCTGGACACTCTTTGCCTCACTGTCCTATGGTTCTGTGCTGCTCAGGAAAACCAGGAAAGGTGAGTTACTTACCAGTGAACAAATATCAGCAGGCAAGTGCAGCAGGGGTCTTTAATTTTTATGATTCAAATAGACCAGGGCAGTAGCAGCTTATCTATGAATTGCATAAAAAAAGCTTGGATAAAAAGCATGGGAAGAATCTTCAGTTTCTGTCTACCCTCCCCAGACAGTGATAATGGATTCTATTCTTTGAATCTCACTCAACGCCTAGCAGTACACAATGGATACTCAAATGTATGTCAATTCCATTTTAAATTGAAGGACATTCAGTCACATGTCAATGATTTTGGTTGCTTTTATTCTAGCATTTTTCTCTAAGTTTGTAGGGAAGTTCAAAAATTTTACTGATTTATTAAGAAGAAATGCTGTCAAGTCTGAGCATATTAGAGAAACAATTTTTATATCTGATCTCATACTCTTGGTTTGAATGAAGATTTTTTTTTTTGCTGAAGTATTTTTTTTACCACAAATATGAAACGTAAAATGACCACATTAAAATATAATCAGAAACGTACCCTCTGAAACATTTGAGGGAGCCATATTTCAGTAGGGCACTTTGGCAATACCTATTAGTATTTTAAATTTCACTTAGTCATTTGACTAAGCCATCTACTGCTAGGAACACACCCACTGATCCCATGGATATATAACAAAAGTATACTAAGATACAATACAAAGATGTTTACTGCAGTGTGTGTGTGTACTAAATGTTTAAATTAGGATAATAGTTAAATCCAATGTAATACATCCATATGGTACAAAACAATACAGCCATTAAAAGGACGAAGTAGATGTGCATCTGTCGATATAGAAACATCTTCAAAGTGTATTATACTGATTATGTGATTATGTGTGGGAAGAGGTTCTGGTTACAGGTAGAAGAGAACTCCAGCCTTATATTTTTCTTTCTGTTCTGTTTAAAATTTTTAAATATAGGCATGTGTTATTTTTACTTTTTTTGAATGTCAGCAGAAATTTTCTGGTTGATTACATTATAAACCATCTTAATTTTCTTCTTCATATATCTCGATACAGTTTAGAACTTAATAAACGTTATCAAAGAAATAAGAGGTGGACTAACTAAATTACAAGTGTTTTAAAAAGAAATCTGAATCTCAAAAGGTGTAGTTTTTTATTTCAATCAACTATTACAACAAAGCTGAGATAAAGCAGTTACGCTACAAACTATCAGTCTTGCTAAAACAATGGAAGACAATTAGACAAGTTCATTTCTAAAGTCTATGAAATATCCTTAATTTGGCAGAAATTTTAAGAACAGTATTACAAAAGTGGCTGTAATTATGGACTCAAATTATGATACTCATATTTCATGAAAATCCATTTCTAAACTATTTCCTAGACTCAGTTCAAATTTATTCATTATATGTTATGCTTGCTCTCATTCTTCTAAATGCTGAAATGAATAAAACAGACAAAAGAGATCAAGCACCACCACGTTTACATTCTAATGAAGAAGAAAGAGGGAAGAGGAGATACTTATTTAAAGTATCTTATTTATTTAAAAAGTATCTTATTTATTTATCTTACTTATTTAAACTTAAGTAATAATTTATATCTCAAGAGGGGATGTATAACAAAGAAAAATAAAGCAGTGAAGGGGCATAGGAAACACTAGTGGGAAACTGCAATTTCAAATAAAATGGTCAGAGATCTGATTTTAACTGTAAGATGAAAAGTAAAGCCATATTTCTAAATTGTTTTGAATGTGAATAGCCTTATTTAATATCAAAACATATTTTTGGCTTTCACGTGATCCTTGCTTCAATTGAGGAGCCCCTAATTTTGATAAATGCGTGAGCAACAGCTACAATTAAATTTGTAACACTCTTAAGTGTTATTACTAACTTGTAAAACTAATTTTTATTGAGTGATGGTTCCATGCCAAGGATTGTTCTAAGCACTGTGCATGAATTTTCTTACTGAATCCTAACAAAAGTCTTACGAAGAGGGTAGAGGTAATTGCTGTTTTATAGATAATGAAACTGACACACAGAAATCAAGTGAATGGCGGGCCTTCTGGGTGGGTCGGCCAGTTAAGTGTCCAACTCTTGGTTTCAGCTCAGGTCATGATCTCAGGGTTGTGGGATCCAGCCCCGTGTCTGCTTGTCCCTCTCCCTCAGCCCCACCCCGCCACTCTAAAATAAGTAAATAAATCTTAAAAAAAGAAATTAAGCGAATGGCATTTTATCTCTTTACATGAAAGTTACTATATTTAACACAGCATCATTTTCTCTATATATTTAATCATGTTGCATGTTTTGTTAGAGATATAAAAATCAAAATAGCAACACTGGGGGCAGAGGTCGTTTTGCAAATTCCTTTCAACAGCTCACGGATCCTCAAGGCTCTACAGCACACAGAGGGGAATCACTGGTCAAAGTTTTCTCTGGCATTCAGCTACATCTGGATAAGCGCTCTTGTGGCCTGGGTGGTAGAGTTCAAGGCATCTAGATGCTCCAGCAACACAATCATTAGTGTGATCAGAAATTCAATGAAGGGATGCACCTCATCCAAGAATGAGGAGTCCTGGGCACTTAGTCGTCGTGCAGTCTCAACATTACTGGCCCTCCTTAAGCCCCGATTCCCTCATCCATAAAATGAGGGAGTTTAACTTGGAGACTTCAAAGATTCATTTCAGCTCTAACTTCTATGACTCCATGGGTAGAGATAGTTGGGCATTGAACTCTCTCTTTAGCAGGCTTCTAGGATACCAGGAAACTAAATAGAGCTTCCAGAAAAATGCTCAAAATTCCTTCTCCAGTCCCTGAAAACTATGAAAAAATGCAATGTAATTGAAGGTATTGCCCACACAAAATGAGCAGTTGTTTTGAAAAGTGTAAGATTAGGGTGCCTGGGTGTCTCAGTCAGTGGAGCATCCAACTCTTGATTTCGGCTCAGGTCATGATCTCAGGTCATGAGATCAAGCCCCCCATGGAGCCTCACGCGGAGCCTGGCATTGGGCTCCATGTCAGCATGGAGTCTACTTGTCTCTCTCCCTCCCTCTGTGCTCCTCCCACCACTTGCATGCTCTCTCTCTCTCTCTCAATAAATCTTTTTTTAAAAAAAGAAAAGTATGAGATTATTTAAGAATTTCCATTTTGGAATGAAATATTCTACAAATGTATACTACAGTACTTTGTCTTATAGCCTATCACCAACAGTTGGGAGAAACTTACTAGAACTGCGAGTTGTAACTGTAGGAATATCCACTCTAAAAATATTTAAAAGTAGGATTTGTAGTCATGAGGATGTAAATTTATAGGTGTTAACTAGCCTTAAGGAAGGCAGGGAGATGCAAATGTTTCCTAACATCATATCTGATTTTGTAAGTGAGAATGACTTGTAAAGTTTTACTCCCAACAAGCATTTGATGTGTATTATACCATTCCTCTTCAGAGCTTAGAGGCTTTCAAGGCATGCCCAGATGCTCCATCTTGTATTTCATCCTCCTGAGTGCTCTGATTGACAACTGCCAACCCTGTTTCTGTGATCATTACCCATGGGGTCAGTGGTCCACCTGCTCAAAAAGCTGCAACTCTGGAACCCAAAGCAGACAGAGGTGGGTGTGAGCTATGTAGCTTGTCTTTGTGCCATGGGAAACCTCACAGACTTAGCAATATAAAAAATGCCACACTAAGCAATGAGGGGCGAGGGGAAATGTGTGTGTGTGTGTGTGTGTGTGTGTGTGTGTATCTCAAAGTAAGAAATCACAGAATTTGATTTGGATGTAATTTGAGGTCTTTTCCACGTAAGGTGGAAATGAAGTCTACGTTTGTTCTCTCCGTAAAATCAAGGAGCGTCAAAGAAATTTAATTAAGAATATGTGCAATATTTTCTGTTGACTATTTAACTTCCTAAGAATCACTTCTCAAGGCTTTTTTCAATCAGTGGATAACTCTGCTTGCCTACAGTTAGTGAGTTAATTATAGAGAATTTTCTACTCATTAAACTGAGTCTAACAGGACCTCAATTGAGTCTAACAGCACTATTAGCTATTAGCTTGATTGTTGGCAAGTACGAGAAGGCAAGGAAACTGTGTTTACTTGATAACATTTAATAATTCAGTCTTCTCACCGATTCAGACTACCTATCCCCCACAGTCTCTTTAAATCTGTTAGATGTTTCTGTTCCATGGAGATGCTCACATAACTTGGGAAGAAAGGCATATATTCAATGTGTTTTAATTATTATAGCTTTTTAGAGACCTATTTTAGAAAACGATTTTTACATGTGCAGTGTGAGTCTCATTGAAATCACCAACTGACTTCCTCAATAAACCATCCACCAAGGATGTAAAAGCTTTTCAGACTCCTTCACTCAAAAGTCCCTTCGTAGCTCTCCACTGCCTACCAAATAAAGCACAACAATCCATCCGGTCCCTCTCAGCCAGCACTGCCCAAGCCACAGGCTCCACCAGGGACATGTCATACTCCTACGCCTCTAATCTTGGCATACGCCTTTCCTTCCACATGCCCTTCCCTTTGATGCCTGGGGGAGTCACATGAATTTTTCAAGATGTAACTCTTCTATTATTTTCCCTTTGAATCTTTGGCCCCACAGCACTCCGACTCTGTCTCAATCATGATACTTATCAAATTATGTTGTCATATTTTAAGGAATTTTCAGGAACTTTCTTTTTTCTTCTCTTTTTCCATCTAGTCCCTTCTAGGAATTCCCTGAGGGCCAGCTTCATGGATGTGTGACCTATGCAGTCACACAGGACCACACTGAGAAGGGTTCCATGCTTGCTTGGCTTAATGCTCTGCCATTAGTCTCTTAAAATTCTTAATAATTTTTTAATAAGGGGCCCTTCATTTTCATTTTGCCCTGGGCCCCACAAATTATGAATCCAGTCCCAAGTTCCATTAAGTGGTGAGAACTGCACAGATGCCAACGTCCTGATTTTTCATGAAATTTTTCCTTTCCTTTTATTCATTGTGATTAATGTTCAATGATGTTTTTCTTATGGGGCTGGAACCACAGTGAATATATTCATTCTAAACAGCTTTCTCCTCACTATTACAGAAAAATAGTGGTTGATCAGTACTATCTGGATAACTTTTGTGACCAGCTTTGCAACAAGCCAGAGACCAGGGAATGTAACTGGCAAAGCTGTCCTATCAACTGCCTCCTGGGAGATTATGGACCGTGGTCAGACTGTGACCCTTGTGTTGAAAAACAGGTAGGTGACCCATGGGCATCTTCAGGAAACCTGAATCACAATGAGAGACCTGGATAACTTAGAAGTGCTCAATTTCTGAAAATAAAGTATTTTTTAAACTATCCCAGCTTCCAGTGAGGGAAAATTCCATTTAGCAATCTTTTTTTTTTTTTTTTTTTTTGCAGGGGCAGGAAGAGGAGGACTTATTTACATGTTTTACTCTCATATGAGCACCAAAAGGAATTTCTGCCCCAATATTGACATTGTACTTACTGAGCTCCAAATTCCATTGCCTCTGAGACCTCAGAAAGTTCCCTTTGAGAGCTCAGAAAGTAAAAACAGATGCTAGAAAAATGGGTATGTCAGTCCAAGGTTTAAAATCAGACAGAAAGGAGGGACATTAATCAAAAGACTGACTCTTGGCCCTACCTCTAATTTCCCTCTCCCCACAGGAAAGTCCCTCGATTTGTTTATTGTTCCAAGCTGTAGTACTTACCCACGTTAGCTCATTCCTGTAAGGGCACTGGCCCACATAGACCCCAGTTACAGCAGTGCTGAGCATTCACACATTAGGGAGAAAAAAGGGAACTCATTTATGGAGCATGAGGAAAACTGTTCTAGCCCCTTTACTTACACCATCTTACTCAAACTTCACATCAGAGTGTGTTTTCCTACCCTGTTTACAGATGAGGAAGTTACAGCTCATTGGGGAGTAAGTAATTTTCCCAAGAATACACCTCTGATGAATAGAGGCGCTATATTTCTAACTTGGATTTTTCGGACTTCAAAGTCGGCACTTTTTGATCCTGCCCTATTCCTATCCTTCCCTGGCTCCCTGTTTTACTGTTCACAATTTAAAATCCTTCAAAATGTGGAGACTGTGTCTATCTTGGTTTCCATGCTGACTTCCTCATGCAGAAGAACCCCCAAATCCTCTCAAATTGATCACACTACCTTTGAGATATGAAAGTGCTACTGTGGGGCACCTGGGTGGTGCAGTTAAGTCTCTGACTCTTGGTTTCAGCTCAGGCCATGATCTCAGGGTCGTGGGCTCCGGCCCCACGTCAGGCTCTGCGCTCACAGTGTCTGCTTTGAAATTCTCGCTCCCTCTCCCTCTGCTCTTGACGCTTGTGCTCTCCCTCTTTCCCTCTCTCTAAAATAAATACATAAATCTTTAAAAGTGCTATTGTTACTACCTGGAAGATTTACTGCATACAAGATACTCAGTAAATATTTGTGCATTCGATTGAATTTATTTTCATATGGTTTCAGAATTGGCAGTTTTAGAAATCTGTTGTCCTGCTTTCTCATTTTACGGTTTGGAAAACTGAGGCCCAGAGAGGTGCTGACTTCTCTAAGGGCACACGATAATGGAATTGGAAAACTCATTAGTTAATTTAGGAAACATCACTGGAGGAAGATCACTGCGGTGACTAAGAAGCCCAGTTTTCTTAGATACATTTTGGCTTTGACCCTGCCTCCGAGTTCCTCACCTTTCTCTCCTTTCCTTTCAGTTTAAGGTTAGATCCATCTTGCGCCCCAGTCAGTTTGGAGGACAACCATGTACTGAGCCCCTGGTGACCTTTCGACCATGCATTCCATCTAAGCTCTGCAAAATTGAAGAGGTTGACTGCAAGAATAAGTTCCGCTGTGACAGTGGTAATGTACACTAGGAGATGTTCAGTCTCCACTAAAAATAACTTGACTAAATAAAGTCATTCCAGTTGACTACCAGTAAAAGCCATGCATGACAGAGAAGTCCCACCATATGTTAAGTATGGGGAGACAGGGGTGTTATGGTACCAACTGCCAAGCTATTCATGTATGAAATTATAGCTTTGAAGCTATGATTATCTTGACCGTGTACCTGATCCATTTACTCTTCAAGTACTGGTGCCCAGGTCCTTACACTGTGATAAAGAAGGATGGAGAGAAAGCAGGAGGAAAAGGAAGACAAGGCAGATCCTCGTAAGCATTGGCTATTAATAAGTACAAATCTACAATCAGAACCAGCAGCCGAAAAGGAGTGACGGATTTAAAAGATCTTCAGTGTAGTTTATTAAGATAAGAATATTAAGATTAAGATATTACGTCAGGGGGATGACTAGAGATAATGTGACAGATTTTCTTGGGTGGTCTGTTGAATGGTTCCAAAGGTAATTCCAAAGGGAAGACTGAAAATGCTTTCAACAGTAGCAACACTCCCTTCAAGTCCATTACCCACTCATTCAGATATTTAAGTTTCATTAGATTAAGAATGAACATACTACTTAATCATATGTATGCTCTTGCTAATTAATAGCTCTTGAACACCACCATTTTGAACTCTCTAAATCTGATTTCTGCAAACTTTTTCAGTAAAGGTCCAGACAGTAAATGTTTTAGGCTTTTTGGCCACATGTTCTTTGTTGCAACTACTCACCTCTGGCTCTACAGCATCAAAGCTGCCATAAGTGGCATATCAACAAGTGGGCATGGCTGTGTTCCAATCAAATTGTACTTATGAAGACAGGCAGCAGGTGAGTTTGGGCCCTACTTCCTGCCTTCAGCCACAGTGCCCTGACCTCTTCTCTAAACAGTCAACTTGATGTTAAAATTGGAATTCAGATGAATAAAATCCGTATCATTTTTGTGTACTCTGGAATACAATGAAAAGTAGAGTATTGACCGCTAAGTAGCAGATCTCAAATTCCATAGAAAATTGACCCCAGACTTTAGGTCTAATGTTTCTCTCCTCTTGGTCCTTGCTTCCTGCCTTCAGCTTTGCCGACCTTTTCTGAAAGTCGGACAGGAATGCTGGTGTCAGGATTTTCCCTTGGTGGCCCCCACACCTGCGATATGGTGGCATATGGGTAGGGAGATATACTTCATGGCTACATGCATAAGGTCATGTCACAAGTTGACAAAAGAGAGAATATGAAAACCATCTTGCTGGCAATGGCTGAGTGGAATCCAGACGTCAGCATTACACCCAGAACATTAAGATAAAGGTTTAGAATTGAGGGGCAACTATTTGAAGCTTGAAGAACAGTTTTGGAACCAATTACCAGAAAGAACTCCTTTATACAATGGTTGTTAAATCTGTGAAATTTAGTACAGAAGGGTTTTCTTTGGCCAAAAGTATTCACAACTTTGAGAAGGCTTTAGATACATCCATGGCCCACCCAACCATAATGAGCGATTTCAGGAAAGCTAGTGGTATAAGGACAAGTGATCTCTAGTTCATCAGCAATATATCCACAGCAAGTGATTAAAACAAACAAACAAACAAACAAACAAGAAACCTGACTATTCAAACATATATGCAATGTTTGGTAAGTACCTGCTACCCTGAGCTCTCTTAGTGACCAGATCCCTTCACCAGGAGTCCCTAGATCTTCCCATGATCCAGCCACTAAGAGGCCGATCCCTGGCACAGATGTGGTTGGTATCCATTTTGATCAGGTGGTGCCGTGGCCTACTGATTGTTAAATATTATTGTTAAATATTGAAGATTATATACTCCTTTGCTCTTCTAAAATCACCCATTAATGCCACTCTCAAAAGGAATTAAGGTGGATGGACCATTATTTGACTCAATAGGATGTTTGGCCCTCAATTAACAAAGAACCATTTATCCTAAAGAAAGTTTCCCTCTTCCCTTTCCTCCCTCATGATTGCTGTTCTAGTTCCACCAAAACTAAATATATGATCTTAATGCATACATGGATCTTTGAGAATTACCCATAAGGCTAATAATCCCCACATGCACTATGCCAACTCTTCTCCCAAAGTCCTAGTTTTAAGCATAAAGACTAGAGAATTTGTAGCTCGTTATACATATACTAAACTACTGCAGTAACACAAATCAGCTCAAGTAATAGGAAAAACATGCACAATTTCTAAATGATACATAGCTCCAGATATAAGTATATAGATGCATGCATTGGCTAAAGCATGCTGACTTCTGTAAATCCTGCACTATTCGAACTGCCCTTCACCTTTCCTGTTCTTTCTTTGGTATGGGATATATTTATAGCTTGCAATATCTCTCCCCTTGTGTTTCCTATTCCATTGAGTTTCTGTGGCCTGGAACCATTCTCAGCTCTGTCCTATCAGACCTATATCACTCCTGCCACACATTCCTAAACATCACTCAGATGTCCTCTTGCTTTCATCCCTCCCTTTGCTAAGAGGTCCTCTTCAATATCCCCAGAAGTACTAAATGCATAGAATTTCTTATATTCAAACATATCTGGTACCTTGCTCACAAAGCTAGGCTAATGAGAACTATACCCTGCACGTATGTCCCTACCTCTGCCTAATAAAATGGGATTTCCTTTTTTTTTTTTTAGTGTAACCATATCAAAACTTTATTTGCTCAAATTTATAAGTGTGAGTTTCAAACCTTTTTAAAAATGTACTATTTTTCTTTTTTTCCTTTGGAAAAAGCATCTATATTTCAAACTAAATTACACATTCATTTCTGCCCTGAAAAAAGCAAACAAAACACCAGAGATGTGCTATTTTAAAAACAGAGCATCTTTCCAGGTTATATCTTTGGATTCACAGACATCTGATTCCCTCAATATATTCAGTCTTGTTTGATTATGGTGCTCATTACTGTAATTCTTTATAATCATGGTCCAGATACAATACAACATTTTGAATAATCAAAGAAGGAAACTTAATTACTTTCATTTTTCTCTACCTTCTTATTGAAGATTATTCACCAAAAGAGTTGAAACTAACTGCTTTCTGGGAAACTTTCTATTCATAAAAAAAATGTAATTCAACAGAATACCCAATTTCCCCAAGCAGTTCAGTTAGTCAAAATAGTTATGCATAGCTTCAGTGAGATGCTGATCACAACTTAAAGTACTTAACCAGATAATCTTGAGTAAAACATTTAATTCAATCTCCTTGTCAGTGAGACCTGTACATAATTGTACAGATGCCAGCAACTCTGATTACAGACGAGAGGCTGGGGGACAGGAGAGGGGCTGTCATTGTACATAAGTCATTTCAAATTCTGTAATATATCGATTTCCATTGATTCTAAGGATCCTTATGAAATTCAGCAAATTTAAAAAGGAAGGGAATTATCCAAGTAAATGGGGTTGGCACTATTTTGTAAATTCACTCACTTAACCTGCTACCTAACACTAGTACCTAGTGGTTAAAAAAAAAAAAATTGTCTTTTTAACTTGTTCAAAAAACAGTTAGATATAATAAATTTTATGTTCTTAAACGTAAGATAAAAAATATCACATAGCATTACTCTTAGGTGTCTGGCTTCTTTTACTTAACCGAAAATTTTATAGATACAATGATAGTATCATGTGTACCTGTGTGTGTGTATGTATGTGTATATTAAATTATAGGTTTTTTTTTTTTAAATAAAAACAGTGACCTTGGGTGCCTGGGTGGCTCAGTTGGTTAAGCGACTGCCTTCGGCTCAGGTCATGATCCTGGAGTCCCGGGATCGAGTCCGGCATCGGGCTCCCTGCTCAGCAGGGAGTCTGCTTCTCCCTCTGACCCTCTTCCCTCTCGTGCTCTCTCTCATTCTCTCTCTCTCAAATAAATAAATAAAACCTTTAAAAAAAAAAAAAAACAGTGACCTTGAGTTTGGTGTTCTGAATCAAAACAAAAGCCTGAACCTACTGTTGATTTTCTCCTACAGAACATGATTTCTGCAGCAAGCTCACTGTAATGGGAATGGGATTCTAGAATTACCTCTCTTATTTAAGACAATCAGCCCAATGGTGACTAAAATAAGGGGAAAATATCAGTTTGGCATCCGTTTCCGTATTTCCTAAATCTGTACCAAAAATAATGAAAATTTTTACCACTCTCCTTTGAAATTTAAAGCACTTACTCGTTTCAAATCTTAAATATCTTCTCAAATAATCATGTGTTGTTAATGTCGTTTGCTTTTCTTGACCAGGCCGCTGCATTGCCAGCAAGTTAGAATGCAACGGAGAAAATGACTGTGGGGACAATTCAGATGAAAGGAACTGCGGACGAACAAAAGCAGTGTGCCTGGGGAAGAAGCAGCATATTCCCATCCCCAGCGTACAGCTGATGGGCGCTGGGTAAGTAGTGTCTCTTCATCGTTTGCAGGAGTAAAGGCATCTCGGGAGGAATGAGCCGGAAGCAGCAGTGAAGCGATGAGACACGTGATTGTCCACCTTCCCCATTAACCTCTTATTACTCTCACCAGCCCTGTCTCCCACACGTGGCTGCCCTGCTCAGGCGGTGTGTGGCCATGATCCTCACTCCCATTTTCACCCTCAGTCTGTACCAGGCCATGCTAGGGGTGGTTCATAACCACGGTTTGTTTCCATTCTCATCTATCCTTCTGACAGCTCTGGGGTGAATCAGGCAAACTGGTGCCAGGGTGGATTCATTCCTGGGGTTAGATCTTGAATGGGTGAGTAACCAATCAGAAATGCGCAGTTTCCTCATCTGTATGTTGGATGACTACAAACCGATTTGAAGTTCTGTCCTAAGAATTCTTAATTAGAGTTGATTTCTGTGAGAGTGCTTCAATATCGTCTCATCAATGTGCAGAAATGGTTTCCTTCTTTTCCTTTCCCTGGAAGAAAACCTCAGCCCAAAATCCCCACTGATAATCACATTTCCTAAGGTTCTGATTGATGAGGGGTGACATTACAAACTCACCTCTTGCTCAGTTGATCTAGACTCTAGAGTTACAGATGGGGAGGACCACATGCTATGTGTACTTTGGCAGAAGGACCGTGTGGCCCTCTGCCAACCAGAGCTGTTATCCCAAGGTTTCTCAGAAATGAGCAAAACCTGCTGGCTCGCGGACAGCCAGTCCGCTCCCCGCCTCTCCAGGGACTGAGAATTTTAAGAGCTGCTTACTGGAATCTCTTTCTAATCTGCTGGCCTTAGTATCTCTGCCCCTTCTCTAGCACATTTCTACCCAAAAAAGGTAGCCTTCTGGTTTGCTGTCCCTCTTTTTAAGTGCATCTCTCCAAGGGAGAATTTAACAAGACATACCAACATTCCTACATTGCCAGCACCAGTCACCAGGTATTAAACCTAAAGCAAGAATCAGGCAATAACAGCATGCTCTTTGTTTTTTGTCAGGCTCCACCAAGGTACAAATGCATACACACACGTATACATACAGGCACACACATGCAAATTTGTGTGTGTGTGTGTGTGTGTGTGTGTGTAATTTTTAATGGAATTTTTAAGGTTATAAAATATGACACATAAAGCCAAATTAGATAAAAGAAACACTTTAAAAACTTAAATATGAAAGACCATGATGTACTTGAAAGAGCAAAATATTTAAAGTCAACTTAAGAGGGGAGGAGAAAGAATAAAGTGGAAAATTGCAACATAGTTGACTTAACCCCTAAAAGACTCCTCAGGCATGCCCTGATAGAGCCACCTCCAGAAAACTATCTTCAGGCTCTTTGCTACCTTCATAGATTCCTCATGACCTGGGAGCCATTTTTTCTCAAGCCCTTTCTTGTTTGTGACAAACTCTTAAGTACATTGTATAAAACAGTATAAGGTCAACAGTTTTTTACCTCATTGATCCCTCTCAACTCAGACAACAAAAATGAATGAGTCTTAAAACACCTGTGTTTGTCAGGCTCCCATAAGTAGTTTGGAACGTTTTTCCCAGATCAATTCCTCATACTTTCTCCGTCAACTATCCATTGATACAAATTCAAATATGGATGAGAACAAACCTCAAATTGTGCTTGCAGCTATCTGAGTATGAGATCCATGTTACAAAACCCACAGGAATTAGGCCTTTAAAAAAAAAAAACAGCTTTATTGAGGTATAATTTACATACCAGTTCTCCTCCTATGTACCTCTTTTCCTCTCACATGACCACCCTTCTCACAATGCTCTGACACCAGAAGTGGGGGGGTTTTCCCCTAAGTCAATCTCTGTGACACCAACTGGGTGTCCTACAGTTTAACTCAATTCTGACACTATCTACCTAAAGGTAGTGTCAGATGCCACAGGTTAAGGGCTCGGTCCCACAAGACCAGCCCCCCTCTGATGCTAATCACAAGTCCAAATTGTCACCTGTGATTCTGACACCCAGGAGGTTTTCAGGACCCCCTCCTCTTTGCTTTATTTGCTAGAATGGCTCACAGAACTCAGTAAAACAATTTACTTACTGTTGTTAAAAAACAAAATTCAACTGAGTAAATGAAGATCTAATTGGCTTTATTCAATGATTCGTGAATCAGGCAGATAGAAAAGAGCTCCAAGGAGCTATACAAAATGGAAGACTTTTATGGGCAGAAGGAAGCAGAGCAAGGAAATTTCTGCGAAGAGTGGAATATATCAGGCAAGGTCACCTCCCTTTGAGGGAAGGCAGGGGTTGATCAGGCAGATTACCTCACTAGTTGCTGATCAGATAATTCCACATGGCTGTTTAAAGGTCACATTCTTGGAAGAGGCAATTAAGAACTGCGATTAAGTGAGGCATTAAGGCTTGCTGACGTGAAGCTTAGCCCAAGTGACTCCATTTTGTTGTTTCTTTCTTTTTTTAAATACTGTTTACCAGTTTATTATAAAATGATGTAAAAAAGAATACAGATGAACTTCCAGTTGGGAGAGATTAAGTAAGGCAAGGTATGTGGGAAGGGGTGTGGAGCTTCCATGCCCACCCCCAGGCACACCATTCCATGTGTTTACCAACTCAGAAGCAATCTGAACCCCATAGTTGTATGATTTTTATGGAGGCTCCACCATGTAGGCATGATTGATCATTGATTCCATTTCCAGCCCCTCTCCCTTCTCTGGAGATGGGAGATAAGGCTGAATATTCTAAGCTTCTAAACATGGGTTGGTCTTTCTGGTGACCAGCCCCCCACATAGGAGCCTACCAAGAGTCACCTCATTCAAACAAAAGACACTCCTATCACCCAGGAAATTCCAAGGGATTTAGGAGCTCTGTGTCAGAAACTAGGGTCAAAGACCAAATATTAGAACAAAAGATGTTCTTAGTGCTCTTATCACTTAGGAACCTACAAGGGTTTTAGGAGCTCTGTGCCAGGAGCTGGGGAGCACAGACCTTTATATATATTTTCTATTATCTTATCATATGTAAGCCAGTATTATCAAACCTTCCACAAAACTTTTTTCACAGAATACATATTAATATCTATAAGAATTTAGAAATCTATTGGAGCATCTTGGAGAAGTTTTTCATCTACCACAAAACAATTTCTTAATTTCCATAATTTCTTAAATATTTGACTTGTGCTAAGCTAATGTCCTTCAGTTTCATCATTTGTAAAATAGGTGAAATAATTGTATCTATATCTATATCACATGGTTATCATAAATATTAAATAACTATAATAGTAACATTAAATATAGATCAGACAGCTTGATATATGTATATGTATAAATGTGATATATGCATATACATATAAATATATGTATATATTTACTATATATATACAGATAGTAAATATGTATATTATACATATGTAATGTACGTAAATATACATATATTAAATATTTGTATAAAATATACATATAGTAAATAGTATGTAAGCATTTGCTAAATTTAAATATTAGTTATTAATAAAAACAATATCATTACAATTTTATTAAAATACTGCTACTACTATTTAATTATTAGCTATCAGAATTCCTTTACTGTATCACACTGAAGGAAGTGAACCCAGAATAGCACAAATTATGTAATAATTTATTTTATAATCTGCTTCTAAAGTTTGTACTGGTGTGGTAAGTCATGAAATAAAAATAAACCTAAATTTTATTTCATGTTGGAAACCCAGAACAATTAAGTGAGTGG
The DNA here is from genome assembly GCF_037043125.1 of Eumetopias jubatus. Taxonomy (NCBI): domain Eukaryota; kingdom Metazoa; phylum Chordata; class Mammalia; order Carnivora; family Otariidae; genus Eumetopias; species Eumetopias jubatus. The sequence continues at coordinate 121,695,500 of NW_028274811.1, forward strand.
AATACAGAGAATCTAACAGAGCCAGAGGGGCTGAGTTTTGACTTCCAGCCCTTTCCGGCTGCCACACCATAAACTAGAAAAAATGGGCTTTTCTTCAAGTCATTTGTCATGAGTCAAAAATGTCTGAAAAAGGAATTTCTTTCATATAAGTATGGTAAATTTTAAAGATTGCTCTACATCTACTGAATTCTTGAAAATTACTTTGTTTGCAGGTATCATTTTCTAGCAGGAGAGCCCAGAGGAGAGATCCTTGATAACTCTTTCACTGGAGGAATATGTAAAACTGTCAAAAGCAGTAAAGCAAGTAATCCATACCGTGTTCCAGCCAATTTGGAAAATGTCAACTTTGAGGTATGACAGCCTATCATGGCGGCCCTCCAATGCTGATCGTGATTATAAACTAAATTTCCAATGAAAAATTATTGATGAATGTAAGGACAGAATAAGGTAATGAGCATTTTAAATCACCTATTATGGGTTGTTGTTTAATCCTTCCACAGCCAGTGAGGTCAGTGTTATTATCATCCCCTTACAGATGAAAAAACAAATGTAACCAATTTGCCCATAGTCGAACAGCTTGTAAATCAGGGATTAGAGATTCCAGGTCAGGTTTCCCAAACTCCAGAGTCCATGCTTTCTCCAGTGAACATTTAGCTGTACCTTCTCCCACACAGATAAATAGTTTGCTTGATTCCAAATTTCCTCCTACCGTATTAACCACAATAGTTAGACATAAAAGAACTTCTTAAACAGACATAACTTCTTAACTTCTTAAACAGTTAGACATAAAAGAGCTTCTTAAAACATCAAGATGAAGCTAAGGGCTACAAGGGTAGTACTTCTTACCTTTCTTCCTATTTTATTAATTGATTTGGTTTTCTGTTTGTTTTCCTAAGTGTAATGAGTGATATACTACATACTCCCAGAATCTAGCCCAGTGCCTTACACATGATAAGTGCTTCAAAATTGTTCAACTAAAGTAAACAATTTATTTCTTTTCATTTATGATAAGAGAAACAGGAAAGACAGGATTTTAATAGTAACATCCAGGCATACAAATTTGACATGCTAGAGAGAATTTCAGGGAGTCTAATGATTTCTGAGACTGCTTTATTAATTGTATAACTTCAGCAAAAGTCATTCAATCCTTCCTTTAGAAAACCTTTTACATATATATATATATATAAAATCAGTTTTCCAATTTGATCATCTCAATTTAAAGCCATCTAATATGTATTAATGGGTATAGGGAATGCCCTTGGGGCCCAACTGCCAAATTCAAACACCTTCTGGGAGACTGACCTGAGAAGTCCGATCTCTGCCTGCAGATAGAAGCGACAAGGGTAACAACTGACCTCTGACCAAGTAAAGAAACTCCCCACTATCTCCCCACAGATCCAGATGCTAATTCCAGAGGGCCCACCACCACCAAGGGAGGTGGAAAAGGTCTCATTGGTATGCTAAATAGGAATTCGGTATTACATTGTTCCAAGGAAATAGTAATTCTGCAATAATAGCATTACTCTTGAGATGTATTGAATAAGCTTTGGAGACAGAGCTAACATCCAAACATTTACATATAATACAGTTATGTGGGAGGATATCTTCTAGCGCCTAAACAACCAACCCATACGCTTACTTTTAAAAATACAATAATCCTCCCCCCCACCCACCAAATACTGCCTATATTCTCAGTAAGCATCTATTTCACATAGTTTTACAACTTTAACATGTTCAACTCAGCTCATGGGATGAGGGCAAATTTGGGCAAATTTGTTATCTAAACATTTTATACTTAACAGTTTTGAAAGTACTTGCTTATATTGTTTTACTCAAATTCCTTAACAATCTTCCCAGAAAAATAGAAGATTGTTTATATCCATTGTACCAATAGAAGATCCAAGTTAGACAACTTTCTCGGAGTTATGCAACAAGTAAATGGCACATCAGAATTAGAACTCCTGGCTCCTACTGCAGGGCTGCTTGAGCAAGATAAGACCTTGACAGTGATAGCAAGAAAGACATTAACAACCATGCACCATGTGCCTTTCCTAAACTGTCGTTTAAAAGGTATTACCTGTGAGATTCACCAATGGTGTGCTAGATCTCGCTCTTCCAGCTTACAAGAGTCAGTTGTTAAATTTTCAGGAACTTTGCAAGCCAGTTTATAAACATAGCCATTACTAAATATTAAATATATAATCTTATAACTAAATAAAAATATTAAAAACATAGGTGATAATTATTCAAAATTATCAATTCTCCATTATTTTGCTACATTTTCCCATCTATGCTCTTGAAGTTACTTACATCTATTGTATCTATGTTATGAAAATGTTATGTAATAATTTGCTACCGTACATCTCTTTCCAAGTTTGAATTAAGAGGCACCACACAAGTAGCTTGAATCAGCTATGGTAGGAATATATACACCAAAAACAAGGGCAAGTGCTACAATAAATCACAGGTTATCCCCCTCCCAGAGACTGGTTGTTTTTTTTAAGATTTTTATTTATTTAACAGGGAGAGAGACAGAGCAAGAGCACAAGTAGGCAGAGCGGCAGACAGAGGGAGAGGGAGAAGCAGGCTCCCCGCTGAGCAGGGAGCCCAATGCGGGGCTCGATCCCAGGACCCTGGGATCATGACCCGAGCCAAAGGCAGCCACTTAACCGACTGAGCCACCCAGGCGCCCCAAGAGATTGGTTTTTAAACATTTACTAGCAGACCACTGGATCCATCCACCTAACTTGGTAACCCAAGTCTGGGTGGCTAGGTAGATCAGGAACTACAGCCCCAAAATCCTCATTCAGAATAAAAGAGAACCCTTTCATTATCAATGTTGATCAAAAATCGTCGAACCTTAAGAAGTTACCTGAGTTGATCTCTAACTATATGTTGTTGAGTTTTAGGTAATATTCAAGTGCTGAGGAAGGTGAATAACCAGATCCAAGGCCACATGAGACTGGCTGACTTTTCACTGATCTCCATATTATTTTGTTCATGCTGTTAGCAGGCAGCCATGCAAATCTAAGCTGTACCTTAATGAAAACAATAGAGGAGGAGAAATTCAGCAGTCATCTGACTTCCCTTCTTCTATAGTACTGGAGTTCATTAAGACAGATGAAATAATGGGCTGGCTGGTACAGAAAGATGAGAGGCTCTTGAAAGGAAGGGAAGGGAAGGCAGGCATTGGATAGGAAGTCAGATTAGAAGACCATAGGAAGAATTCCGCCCCTCAGGGATCCCCCAGCTGCTAACTGCGGAGCTCAATGACCATATGATTCCAGCACCAGCCCCCAGAGTTGTACCACTTACTCAGGAATACTCCTCTCTTTTTCTAGGTGGTGCTGCTTTGCTTCTGGCTGTGTGCTAAGCATCTGCTGTTAGCAGCAAAGTGCAGAGTGTGGTTACCACTAGACTTTGATTCTTAGCAATGCACTGACCTACCTAGACATGGCCTCTTGCTGCAACCCAAAGCTATGAAAATCTTCATAGCTCTGCAATCCCTCAAATCCTCCCCAAATCCCTTGTGAAATCCACAACTTCAGGTAGTGTCTCTAACCTGCACAGCACAGGAAACCAGGTGCCACCCAGTCCTCTCCAACCCCCCAGTCCCTCTATCTCTCCTCTGCTCCTTTCTACAAACCCATCTCCTTTCTTTAAACTCCAAAAGTAAAAGTGTCAACACACATCGAGTCATAGGTCATCAGCCCACTGGATCTACAGACAGTGAGGACGGATGGGCTCAGCGATGTATGTAATGATGTGTAAATGAGGATTAAAACCGTTTCCCCAGAGTTTGGTTAACATCTCTTCCTGGGAAAATCTATACTTTCAAAAGTTGCCTTGGCTTTCTATCATGGAACAGCATACCCATCATCTCTCTCTTTCCCTCTCCCTTCCCCATATCTGCTCAGTCAACAACTTCTGTGAACTTACTTCCTAAATATCTTTCAAATGCCCTGGTTTCTCTCTACCCAACCACCACTCCCCTGGACCTGGCCATTATCCTGTCTCACGTGGCTTATTCCAACAGTTTGTGTAACTGCTCTCCTCGCCTCCACTTTATTAACTCTAGTTAACGTGATCTTTGCAAAACACAAAAATGATGGCAACACTCTCGATTTTTCATTCAATTAATATTTTTAAGGAACCTATTACATGCAAAATCTTCCTTTAGATGTCAATCCAAATACTTTCTCAGGGCATGCAAGGCCCCGCCCCAGTTTCCCAGTTCAATCTAAGTTTTCAGCCCTGCTCACCCATAAACCTGTTCCTCCACCAAGTTAATATACATGGGCAGATTTTCTCTGAGCTTCTGCCCAGGATACCTGAGCCCTCTTCCTTCCATGCTAATATTTTTTTCCTTTAAGCTGACACAGCTTTTCTTGTGTAAGAGCTAATTCATAAAACAAAATATTTGTAGTTTGAGCTTTTCAAAGAAATGGTAAAGAAATGTCAGCAGCTATACTTAAATATGATCCTTTTGCTTCATTGCTGAGGAGCTTCGTTTGTGGGCCCTTTAAATGCTAACTAGCATGCACTGTAGTATCTGAAAGTAGCACTGAACTTTTGACTGTATCTTACTGTTGAGCAAGACTCTTTTGCAGCTGAGTTATTTTGTCTTTCCTTCACTAATTGTACAAGCTATTTGACTGTGGCATGCAGTTTGCCTCACAGTGCATTTTAATACTGAATATTTTAAAAACAAGAAATTTTCCCGTTGCAAACCAGACAAGCATCTTTAACATAAGGTACTCTTCAATCAATTTACTTTGAAACTTCTTTTTTTAAAATTCATCCATTGTCTCTTTTCACCAGCGTAACCATAACAGGGACTTAACTTGTACTTATCCTGCTCCACTCCCAGTTCAAGTCAAGTTCCCCTGGTTGTTTTTCTTCTCTTCCCAGGCCCCCGTCAGTGAAGGCTGAGAACCACTTGCCAGGCAGAACCAATCGATTATTTGTCTGTCCCACAGACATAGCCAGTAGAGTGCCACTGTCCAATATCTAGAGGAGGCTAAGTGGGTGGGAACGGAACCAGAGCAGGATTGCACAGGATCTGTCCTCCCCTTTTATAGGCCTCAGTTTTCTGGAAGATACCTTCAGTTAGATGCCAAGAACGTCAAATTCACAAGCAGACTAAAAACAGCCCTTGTTGCTTATGCCCCTGTTCAGTCTCAGTTTAGGAGTAGTTTCCTTGATGAAGACTTAACCTGGAGTGGCCTGGGTTTTACGGGTTATTTATGCCAACCCCATTAGCAGCACCACACTTCCCACACTGACTCAAGTGTCGGTGATTGCTTTTCTGCCTAGCTAAACTATTGCCTCCCCGAGGACGGGGACGAATTTTTCCTTTATATCTAGCAAAATGGGTCTTCAACAAATATTTATTGAATGCATAAAGGAATGAAGGACCATTGCATTAGATCTTAACAAGTAGCTCTAATATTTCCTAAGTCATGTCTTATTTCATATGGATTTTCCTCCAGGTAAAAACTGAAGAAGATGATTTGGAAACAGATTTCTACAAGGACTTAATTCGTCTTACACAGAAAGACAATCAACAAGATTCTTTTTCGAGGGAAGGGCACAGCAGTTTTCATATACCAATTTTTTATTCCTCAAAGAAAACTCAAAGCACCACCCATAACTCTGCCTTCAAACAAGCCATTGAAGCCTCCCACAGAAAGGTAATCAAAATGGTTCCCAATCTGTTTATTCTTTTTGAAAAATTAATGCCAATTCCAGCAATCACGCAATGAGAAGGGAAGAGTTTTTTTTACATCAAATCAGTAGGGTTTCTAACACAAATTTAAATAGATGTACCTTGTTATATCCAATTTCAGAAGTTATAGAGGTAATACATATAATGATGCATATATTTGGCTGTATTTATGGTTGTGTTCTCTTTAAGTTTTCTTTGTCTTACTGTTTTAGGTGTATTTTTTATAAACCACATGTAACAGACCTTTGTTTTTTAAACATAAACTGACTGACCTTTGCTAGGGAAATTTTACCTTCTTCGATTTAATATACCCACTGAAATACTTGATCATATTTCTTCCATTTTTAATTTTTCTTACTCATTTTATTTTGTTGCTGTTTCCTATTTCTTTACTTTTGCTGTCTTTGTCACATTGCTGTTTACTGCTTTTTGTCCTTTTGGTCATTTTGGAAGTGCTACTGAACTTTTAAATTCTGCTTGTGGTTATCTTTCTTTAATTATCAAGCATAATTAAACCTATGTTTTTCTTTTATCACATGATGGGGGCTATATTATTTCTCTAGCCCCCAAAAGATGTTTTACTTCTCTACACCTCACCCCTACTATCTCCTTGAGAACATATCTACCTTTCTGGTCCTCCACCACTATCATTACAGGCCTCCAAAACCTCAGTTTTACTGAGATAGTTCAAAACCTTTGTGTTCCCTTCTTTAGGATTGTTTTGTGTTCATTTTTATATTACACATGTTAGTTTGTATTTTATTCTGACTCTTGTCTTCTCTATTTAAAGATTCCTCACATAACACTTATAAATTCCAAGTTCATAGTCTGTATTTTACATTTGTGTTATACATTTACTCCCTAAATCCTTATATATCTAAAATGCCTACATTTTCCCTGAGCAATAAAGGAATATCTTGGCCAAATATAGGAATATTGGATCATAGTCTTCTTTTCTTGGTAGTTGATGGATGCTATTCCACTATCTTCTACTTTTCATTGTTGCATAGGAAAAATCACATGCAGAGCTCATTTTCTTTCTTTTATTTTCTCTGTCTGGAAATGTATAACTTTATTGTTGTTGTTTAGAATTTAGGTTGTATCCAAGTATTAGACTTCTTCCATTAATCTTGCCAGGAATCAGTGAAATTCTTTCAATATGTAAAGATACATCTTCATCCATTAACCTTTCTTCTTCTGTTCCTTTTTCTTTTATTATTTGTATATGAAAACTCCTGGATGTGTTTTCCAATTTAGGGGATAGATTTCTATTAGACATTTTTAGACATTTACAAATGTCTTTTAAAATAGTATCTATTCCTCACTACAACCACCACTGTGTACTATTTGTTTTTTCCAAAGAGATGAATGGGAAGACTGAGCCCTGAATCACAGAACTGAGGGGAGAGGTGAAAAGAGTTGCCAACACTGGAGCAGATGGGACCAGCAGCTGGAGGGCACCATTTTGTGGTTCTTCCTGCCTTTACCACAGCACCTCTCATATTTTTATTTATTCACTCATTCATACACTTACATAAATAAAAGATTTTATAGCACTTTATCGGCAATTTCCCAGGCATTTCATATATCTTCAAAAGACCGCCGAAAGGGAATCAGAGTAGATATTTTTAATAACATTTTACAGATGAGTAAATTAAAGCCCATACATTTATTTTTAATGCAAGAAATATTTATCTAGTATCTACCATGTGTCAAGTACTACACTAAAGTCCACGAAGCTAGGTGGTTCCTGTGATCTTACAGTGAGTAAATGCCAGAGTTGGGCATTAAAATCAGTTTGTCTGATTTTTGCCCACTCTTCCTATCTACTACATTACACTTCAAGCTATCTGTTTATTCATTCATTCATTCATTCATTTATCCATAATTTCAACAAACTGTGAAAAGAGTAGAGCTCTGGTGATATGAACACATAAAAGAAAGAAGAGAGAATAAAATAGATTCTTTTTATAACATAAATTGTTAGTGTGCTTTAGAATGGGCTATAGGTAGCATAGTGTCCCTCAAACTTACCAAATTATATTCTTTTTCCTTTTAAGTTTTTATTTTAACTCCGGTTAGTTAACATACAGTATTATATTTGTTTCAGGTGTACAATATAGTGATTCAACACTTCCATACATTACCTGGTGCTCATCACAAGTGCCCTCCTTCATCCCTGTCACCCATTTCACCCATCCCATCCCCCACCCACCCATCCCATCCCCCACGACCATAAGTTTGTTCTCTATAATTGAGTCCGATTTTTGATTTGTCTCTTTTCTCCCTTTGCTCATTTGTTTCATTTCTTAAATTTCACATATGAGTGAGATCATACAGTATTTGTCTTTCTCTGACTGACTTATTTCACTTAGCGTTATACTCTTCTAGTTCCTTCCATGTCACTGCAAATGGCAAGATTTCATTCTTTTTTATGGTTGAGTAATGCAAATTGTATTTTTTCTCTTCCAAGATTTCATTTAAATTCAAGTTAGTTAACATATAGTATAGTACTGGTTTTGAGAGTAGAATATAGTGAGTCATCACTTACATATAATATCCAATGCTCATCACAACATATGCCCTCCTTAATGCCCATCACCCATTTACCCCATTCCCCCCCCACAAATTATATGCTTAAAACAAGTTGGAATCAGAATTACTAGGAAGTAAACATATACATTTCATGGCCCTTCTCTTCACCTACTGATTCTGAATATCTGTAGTTGGGCATGTGATTCTGTTTTGTTTTTCCCCCAGCTTGCTCTAATGTCATATTCAGGATTGGAAACAACTGCTTAAAAATATAGTCTATGATGAGCAGGGAAATGGAGATGTTCAAAGAGACATAGATATACACATCAGTTTCAATGTTAAGATTTGCTTCACAGAATGGTTTATAAATATTTCAGACATGCTAGAGATCACTCGTAAAACCCTTATCTGTGGATAAACAGCTGTTATTTGACCCTCTAATAGTCTGCCCCAAAGTGGAAACATTTTAGGCTATTCACAGTATCTGTTGGAACTTATGAAACTGCTGATATACAACCATTTTTTAACTTACAAAATTGTCAACTTCATCAGGTTGATCTTCAACATCTTTGATCAGATCTCCACAGAATGAGGAAATCTCAGGTTAAGTAAAAAATGCTGCTGCAACCTTTCTTAGCCTTCAAATAATGAAAACAAGGCACCCCACACTTGAAAATCAATCCAAGCCCTTCAGTGGAGCTTAATGCTTTATTTATTTATTATGTCAATTTCAGATCTGACTAAACTTTTTTTGGGCAGATAATCTATTTCAAAGTCAAAATACTAGTTTTCTTGGTAAGATTCAATGCTTTTCTGAATTACTTTATGACGTTGAACCCACAAAAAGGTGGTAAAAATAAAGCAAGATCTCACAGAATGTTGAAATAGATCATACATGGTTAAAAATCTACTGTCATGTCATTTTTAGTCTAAAATAGCCAGTTTTAGCCATCATGCACTTGATCAGTGTGTGTACATGTGCTGAGTTGAGTCACCAAGGTTTTATATGTATTTTTTACAATTTAGTTTGTAAACAGCCTGGAAATTTTGAGCCATCCATTTCAATGCCTGTGTCCAAACAGGTATTTCAGATACTCTGGAAGTGAGTGTGCTTCTTACTAAAAGTAGAATGTCCATCCATCTTTCCAAAGCCATGGTTCTATGACAAAATTCAAGTATTAAACTTGAAAAAGAATTAATGGACACTGAAAATGTAAGCTCCTCAAAGGGATGAACTTTGTTCATCCCTTGTTCATGTCTGTTTCCACAGCATCTGAGGTAGCTGAGCAATAAATGTGTTAAAGGCAAGAAGGGGGCAGGGGTGGGAAAAGGTAGGGGAGAGAGACAGGAAGAGAGAAGGAGAAGTGTGAATGGTGACTCTTTACAATCCTTGTGATTATTTCTTGTCTTTTGTGTTAGCAGCCATTTTATGGTATAATTATAGCACACAGGAAAATAGCTATTTAATAATTTACAGCTACGATAAAGTTCTTTTGCTAAAATATGCTCCTCTCTCTGCTATTACTCAAACACTACAATTTGCTAAAATTGAGAGGTAGATAAAGTATATAAATTTTTTTAAAAGAACAGTATATGTGGGTACACTCATAAAACTCAGTGAATATGTAGAAGGACAATTTAATGGAATGAGATTTGGGTATAATACCAACCACCAAATCATAAATTAACCTGACATAACAAGAAAAGATTAAAAAAAAAAGAAAACCCAAAAGCCCTCAAACAAATATTCCTATTTATGGGTAGAGGAGAGAGAGTATAAATAATGTTTAATTTTAACCCATAAGTAATTTTGAATGACAACATTTTAGAGTTGAAAAGCAGTGTGGTATGTCATCCACTGCACAGCCCTCACCTGTGCCCCAGATGACATTTCACAGACACCTCAGTCCTCAGAAATATAAATGCCTTTTCCCAGTTTGGGATAAAGCTGTGACTTGAATCTCAGCTGCATAGCTTTCAATTAAAAATTTATGCAATCCTTTTTCAATGTTTTGCATTAGCAAGGCTTTCTAAATAAACACTCAGTAGGGACACAATCATGATTGACACTCAAGAATGAAAGATTTACTTTTCTAATCATTGATCTCTTTTTGGTAGATCTTGTCAACCTCTGAGAGTCGGGGACCTGGGGCGGCAAAGGAACTGAGAAAAAGAGACGACAGTATAGTGAGGCACAGGGGACCCCGAGCTCACAGCCCGAGGTGCCAACATTTATTTTCCATAGTCTAATATACCTTCTACAATGACATAGGTCTATAATGACTTACAGCAGGGGCTTAGTAAGGCACATTCTTCCAGGTACACAGGGTTAGTTAAGCGAAGCAGTGGGAATGGAGAAGGAGTAAAGAAACCTGTAACTGGCTGTGATCAATTAATGGTAAACACCATTGTACTTGGACCTTAACACAGGATAAGAGAACAAAGAAGAGAATGCATGGTGTGCTGTTTACAGCTGGCTTCCTATCTACAAAACATCTTCTGCTGTGTACTTTAGAACAGACCACACACATCCCAAGGGCATTTCACTCTGATCCTTTCGGGTTATTTTTAACCCTGCAATCTCGAGTTTTCGCAGAAGATCTTGGAGTCTGAACAAATATGCACCAGTGGTCATTGTGGCGTTCTGTTTCCCGCAGATCTGTCTACAAAACCTAGGCCTAGGTCACACAGTTCACATTGCTGAGATAATCTTATCTGTTCAGCACTATGAACATCTCAGGAAAAAGTCCTGGGAAATACAACAAAAATTCTAATTTTGTGTGTGAGAGCATGCCACGGAGAGTTAAAGTTGTTAGCATGCTATGGTTAGGATGAAGCTGGTGATGAATAGATGACATTTAAAAGCTTGACACTTCAAACTTTCATTACTTTTAATCATCTTGGTTTTTTTTTCTTTTTTTCTTTTTTTCTTCTTTTCTCCTCTTCCATTTAGGATTCTAGTTTTACTAGGATCCATAAAGTGATAAAAGTCTTAAACTTCACAATGAAGACTAAAGATCTGCAGCTTTCTGATGTCTTTTTGAAAGCACTTAACCACCTGCCTCTAGAATACAACTTTGCTTTGTATAGCCGGATATTCGATGACTTTGGGACTCACTATTTCACCTCTGGCTCCCTGGGTGGCGTGTATGACCTCCTCTACCAGTTTAGCGTCGAGGAACTCAGGAACTCAGGTAGGCTTTTTGCAGCCCTCCCTTTTTTTTTCAACTTGATTCGATTGCCTGCAATTCATTTTTCTCTTACTCTATTATTTTAATTCTTCCTTATCGACTTTTAGACTTTGCTTTATTTCCAAAATGATATGAAGAACAACCAAAAGGTATACACTCAAGCAAATAAAATAAAAATATAAAATTAGAACAAAAAAGAAAAAAAGAAATATACTTAACCTCTTTGATTGGACATTAGGTTTGTTTCTGAATTTCCTGACACCTGGGAACATCATAAGCTACACAGTAGTGGTAACCTAAAACAGAGATACATGCTATTATCTCAAGAAAAAATGAAATTTGTCCTGGAATTAAACTCTAAAAGACAATTTACTTATAGCATTTTTATAGGAGATAATAATTTTATAGAAAAATAATTATAGGAAATTCACTAGCAGTCTTTTAATGATTTTTAAGTAAAAGCCAAAGACATAAGATAAAAGAACAATTAAGGACTTGACCAGGGACTAAATTAATGTGGGCTAGATATGCACCTTCTGGTGATAAAACTTGAAGCCAGATGAGAAAGTTTTCGAGGAAAGTTTGCAACTTTATACTTTGGGATATAGTCAGGGATATTTTTCTGCTTACATGTAAAATAACAATATAAGCCTTGGTTTATAAATAAATCTTGGTTTCTTAACTGTTACCTTAAATTGCCAATACTAATTATTAATACAGCTTAAGCACCTTTGGATAAATTTGTTTTCAGACTCCTTTGTGAAATGACACAGGGACCTTGTGATGATTCTATCGTGTGTCTCTTAAGGACATGCTTAGGAAACTGTATGGTAACCAGAACTCAACTGACCAATTACTCCAGATAAATGAGAATTCTTGATCATGTGACTTTTATATACTAGAAATCAGGGGGTGCCTGGGTGGTACAGTTGGTTGAGTGGCTGACTCTTGGTTTGGGTTCAGGTCATGATCTCAGGGTCCTGGGATGGAGCCCTGCCACCGGCTCCACACTCAGCCTGGAGTCTGCTTCAAGATTCTCTTTCTCTCCCTCTGGCCCTCCCCTGCTTTCTTTCTCTCTCAAATAAATAAATCTTTAAAAAAAGAGAGAGATCAGGAATTTATTTAAAAAAGACAACATCAGTCCAACCCTGGGGTCAAGAGAGTGTCAATCCCTTTCTTACATCTCATGATGGCAAATACTAATGTTTCATGTAGTTGCCCTCAGTTATTCCAAATTTAAAGTGACTAGATATCCCTCATGGTCTACTTTCCTAAGAGAGAAGATGGGATAAGTGTCTTTGAGAAGGACTTTCGGTAAGAGGTCCTAAAAAATTTTTACCTGACGGAGTTACTGAAATCCAAAAGATTTATGCTGTGATGGGCTTTCCACATCGCCTAACCCTAATGTTCCACTGGAGCAATGTTTGTAAGATGAATTTAGTATCTTCTGCCATGAGAATACCACATTAATTCTGAGCAAAAATTGTTGGGGGAAATCTCTGGCCCTTGATTGTTTTCATCTCACCCCTGGGATGAAATTATTTTGGTCACTTGCTGCTGTAGCCCAGAGAATAATTTCTCACTTGATCGGCTATACTCATCATGCATTCAGAGCAAAGCCTCTAAAGGCTTAGAGATCGGGTCAGTTAAAGAACTATGTGACTCTTTAATCAACCATCCAGGATTTTAATAAAGACCCATGACCAAAATGAAGTAAGGAGCTATACTTTCCTATTGAAACATTCTCACCTTCCATCTCTTTCTCTGTAAATAGAGGTAGAAACAGGTGTACATAATAAGGAAAAGAAGGGAGCTTGAGATGTGATAGGAAACTGGAAATATATGACCATAGACCCTACATACTCATATACACACATACTATATATATATATATAGTATGTATGTATATAAAACACTTATATACACTCTGTAGTGTATATATTCAACTAAATATACTTCTATATTTAATATTCATATATGTAATACATATTCTTATATTCAATAAGTATATATATAGGGGTGCCTGGGTGGCTCAGTTGGTTAAGCAACTGCCTTCGGCTCAGGTCATGATCCTGGAGTCCCGGGATCGAGTCCCACATCGGGCTCCCTGCTCAGCGGGGAGTCTGCTTCTCCCTCTGACCCTCTCCTATCTCATGCTCTCTCTCATTCTCTCTCTCTCTCAAATAAATAAATAAAATCTTTAAAAAAAATAAGTATATATACACATATATATTTCTCTGTGTCACAATAATAATACTGGTACACAGTTTTAATTGTGTTTAAGATGAAGCACACCCAGACAGAAACAAATCTTAATAAAATGGAATTCTCTGGTGGGTATGCTTACCTGTTTTTGCCCACTCTCTAGATGAATACATATTCTGGCCTCCTTCTCTCTCCTTTCCATTTCTTCTTTCTTTGTTTAACCGTAAGACAGAACTAGAGTACAGGCTTAGGTTTTATTTGCTTTATTCAATAAGAATTGTATCCCTTGTCCTTAATTTCAAAAACGACCGGACTATTTTGTAGTATCTTTTCTCCCTCAAGAAGAGGAAAACAAAATTAAATTGCTTTTTATTTGCATCCTTCATTTATTCCTCTATTGTTCAATGTCCCATAATCAATTTAAAAGCTTGAATAAAAGTTGACATTGCTTCAGTGTGCTAGGTGAAAAGAATTTCAGAAATACAGCAAAAACATTAAACAATTAAAATATTGTAATATGCAAGATGGTAATTTTATTTTATTTTTATTTTTTTTATTTTTTATTTGACAGAGAGAGAGAGAGTACAAACAGGGGGAGCGGCAGGCAGAGACAGAGGGAGAGGGAGAAGCAAGCTCCCTGCTCAGCAGGGAGCCTGATGTGGGGCTCGATCCTAGGACCCCGGGATCATGACCTGAGCCAAAGGCAGATGCTTAACTGTCTGAGCCACCCAGGCGCCCTGCAAGATGGCAATTTTAAACTCCTTTTGTTGAGAAGTCATTTCTGACTCTAAACTAGAGAACAATTACAGGCCCCCCCATTTATCCATATGACATTTTTGACTAACACTGTTTTCCTTCGCCCCATCAGAGTAGCTGAGGACATTTCTGAAATACTTGTCCCTGTGCTACATCAGAGGGACACTCAGGTTTGAGAGGCCAAGTGCTGCAGCATCCAGCAACTGGGTAGAGGTCAGACAGCAAGCTACAGGAAATGCAGGCGAAGAAACACTTATACAGAAATTCACTGATAAAGCCTTGATATTTTAATCACTGCATGACTGGCACTGTGGCTCATAAGAGGGATTCATCATTCAAATCTTCCAAGATTCTCCATTAGCCCTCAGAAAATGAAATTAACTAAGTTGATAGTCAATTAATTATGTTATAGTTAATAAATTGGACACATAAAATTTAATTTTCATTTATAAATAATAAAAACCTAATGAGAAAATTTAAAAAGGATGGGGAACTATGCACTATAGATGCATCAAATTCCTAACATGGCCTAAACATTTGACTGACCTACTTGTTAGAACATTACCAGAAGAAAATGACTCATTTATTCAGCCTCACCAAAAAAGAAAACCAGACCTTTCCTTTTTTTTTTTTGGTTAGAGTTACAAATGCATGGGAAACTTGTAAACATGAGGGCTTCAAACTAAGAATTTTTCACTGCCACTTATACTGCATCTCTTCAAATGTGTCAAACTATTGGAAATACTGTGAAGTAGGCAGACCCCATCCCCTTCTACTTGGCCTCATTTCTCAGTGATCTGTGCCTTTAGAATTCAATTTCAACGTCACACCCAAACTGTGCCTCAAGCTCTAAAAACACTCCTCTGCTGATTGTAATCTACAACCCTAAATATCAGGATTTGATGAACTACTTTGCTTTAAGGTGCTTTAGGAGCTGATACAGCTCCATCTCTTGTGTGCCTGTGTTCTGCGAGGCAGTTTTTAACTAACAATCAAAAACTGAACTCTTGTGTTAACTATACTTCTATTTAAATAAATTCCATTAAAAACAAAAACCAAAATCTGGATTCTAATTTTGGTGTTTGAGGTAGCAGGTCAGGAAGCCTAGGAAGCTGTTAAGAAAAAGGAAACGTTGATTCTCTTCAAATTACCCCAGATAGGCAGCACCAACTCAGCCTACAAATAGCCAGACCTGTTTCCCTGCATTGTGTCGCATCGATTTTGAAGTCATCGAGAATACAGGCAAGGGTGGGAGTGGGAAAGAGCGACTCAGAGGCCAAATTCTTCAACAAATGATGCTTGGAGGTTTGGTAAAAGGCAAGAACAATGAGGACTAAAGACGTTAGAACCGAATGGCCTGAGCCTTGGAGCACCAGGGTTTTGACAAGACTTCGCATCCTGTGGCAGCACTGGGAACCTAGGAGGATATCAACGCCAGCTCTCCAGGGCTGGGAATGAAGCAGTATCCACCTCCCTCAGAGACAACAGGAGAAACAAGGAGTACAGGCTTGAATGAAGATAAGGAAGAGAAGAGTCAGTGAGGACACTGAGAAGAGTTCATAGGTCAGCAAGTCAGAATTTCTGAGAGAAAATAAAAGGGTTTTGGAGGTATAGGTGGAATGAGCAGCTGAGTCAGGGAGACAAGTATGAGGATGAGTGTTCAGGGAAGGAGGGATAAGCAACAGGATTTCCATTTTAAGTGATGACCGGGGGATAAGCAAGGTGGACTCAGGCCTCACAGAATCAGCTGTGGCCCAGAAAGAAGGCCTGACAGGGGCACCACACAGAACATGTGTTCATCTCTTCATCTGCAGGGTGATAGAGTGGCTGTGGCCAGTAGGACGGGCAAGCTTTGAGGCTCCTTGTGGGTCGGCAACAGGGAGAGGCCAACATGAGCCCCATGGGATGGGAAACAGCCACCTTATATTTGCTTCTTAGGGCCAGTGCTGAAGGGAGAGACAGCAGGGACTCTTAGATACTTCCTCTGTTCAGGATCATCCCAGGGCCTGTGAAGGACTGAATCTGGAGGTGAAAGCTGTTCATCATTCCAGCTTACAGGAACTGGAGAAGGCGGAAGCTGATATAGAGTATCTGTAGCTCCCCAGTGCCCAGAGCCTCACGCCCCTCTTCTCTGAGTTGTCAGTGGTACATTCTTAGGATGTTTTGTCTGCACTCCATTTCCTAGGTTTAACGGAGGAAGAAATCCGAAACTGTGTCCGGATTGAAACAAAGAAACGCAGCTTTGGTTTTAAGAAAACGAAAGTGGAACACCGGTGCACCACTAACAAGATGTCTGAGAAATACGAAGGTAGGAGTACCTACTCTCTCCTAGCAGCTCACCCTGTCCACAAGGGGCTGTGGTTGGAGTACCATAGTACACGTGACTGTGCTATTTTTAACTTTCCTTTATTTCATTTATCTACCTCAGAGCCCTCTGTGTGGTGGGAGGGGAGGGTGAAAATAAAATATCATTAGCACTACTTACAAGGGAAAGAGTTAAGGTTTTCTTGATCTTATACTTAGGTTGTTTAATATTTATCGATTCTTCCCATGGACCGAACTCAGTATTAGACATTGTGATGTAAAGATGGGTGTCAAACAGGCCTTCCTATCAAGGAGCCTACAAACTACACACATAAATAACCATTAAAAATACAGACTGGTAAGAGTCTAAGAGAAGGGGCGCCTGGGTGGCTCAGTCATTAAGTGTCTGCCTTTGGCTCAGGTCATGATCCCAGGGTCCTGGGATCCAGCCCCGCATCGGGCTCCCTGCTCCATGGGGGAGCCTGCTTCTCCCCTTCCCACTCCCCCTGCTTGTGTTCCCTCTCTTGCTGTCTCTCTCTGTCAAATAAATAAATAATATCTTAAAAAAAAAAAAAGAGTCTAAGAGAATAGGCCTAAGTAAATAAGTAAATAAGGCTCCAGCAACCACACCAGAAACCTTAGTGTTGGCTTAATTTCACCCTCTTTCTAGCCCCCATATCCAATAAGTGATCCCTCTACATCCTTGATATTTCTCCCAGTTACCCCCATCTTTTCATTTCCATGGGCATGCACTCTGTTCATTATTTCCAACCCGGATTACCACAGTAGCCTCCTAACTGGTCCCCTTGCCTTCCTGATGCCTTCTGCCAACCTGTTCTACACATTTCCTGTGACGGGAAACTTTTCCAAGGCAAACCTTATCGTGCAGTTCTCATGCCTTAAACATGTCATGGTTTCACATAACCTTAAAGATAAATTCCTGCCTCTCTCTCTCTCTCTCTCTCTCTCTCTCTGCCTAGCTAAACCAAATAGTCTCCTAAATAAGTCATGCTTTCTCTTGTGCCTTGCCATTATAAATAACTCCTTCCTCTGGGTAAAGTTCTCTTGTTCCCTGACTTTGCCTGACTGATGTCTACTCATCCTGCTAACAATGATGGGTTGTGCAGAATCACAGAAACTCCTAAAATATGAAGCTTATATTCTCCTGGGGAGACAGACAACAAACAGAAAAAAATATTTACTATAATAATAAACTGATAATTTTGAATATCAGACCATATAGATAATCTACATGTATATGCCCATGTTAAGCATAAGCAAAATAAGCATTGGTTTGACAACTATGCGTTCATATTATAGCAAAAAAGAAGAAAAAAGGAAAAAAAGAACATGCAAAACAGACGAATAATCTAGTAATATAAAACCAAAGAATGGATATAGATTCTTTTTTTTCTTTATTTTACGATGTTATGTTAATCACCCTACATTACATCATTTGTTTTTGATGTAGTGTTCCATGATTCATTGTTTGCTTATAACACCCAGTGCTCCATTCAATACGTGCCCTATTTAATACCCATCACCAGACTAACCCATCCCCCCACCCCCTCCCCTCTAGAACCCTCAGTTTGTTTCTCAGAGTCCATAGTCTCTCATGGTTCATCTCCCCCTCTGATTTCCCCCCTTCATTTTTCCCTTCCTACTATCTTCTTCTTCTTCTTCTTTTTTTTTTTTTAACATATAATGTATTATTTGTTTCAGAGGTACAGGTCTGTGATTCAACAGTCTTACGCAATTCACAGCACTCATCATAGCACATACCCTCCCCAATGTCTATCACCCAGCCTATACCAGTTTTTCATGTAATAAATTAAACAACAAGGTGAATTCAATAAATCAAGTGCCCAGAGACAAAAAGATTATGAGAATTAATTGAAAAGGCAAATTTCAAAGCTAAGGTACGAAGACAAAGAAACATTGAAAAATATCACCATTATAGTTCTAAATAAATTAGATACTGCAAGAACAAAATATAATTGCCTGAAAATAAAACCAAGAAAGCTAATCACATATAGGAAGGATTTAAAGTAATTCATAATAAATGCAGAGAAAAATTTAGGTATTAACAGTTATTAAGGAAAATCTAATGGAAATGGAATGACAAATATAACTTAATCTGTGGGAATTTGTGTTCCTGAAATAGAGATCCGAAAAAAAATCAAAGAGGAAAACTGTTAAGAAAAAAAAAACACAACTATGTATGAATATATCCCTAAAATAAAGGAACAAATTTGTTTTGATTATATGCATCAGAAATATTGTTCAAGTATATAACTTCAAGACAAAGCCTAATTAATTTACTAAATACAAAGATTTTAAAAATGAATTCTTCAGTTATCTTGCCTGAAAGAACAAGTCTCCCACAGAACAACAAAAACAACAAAATCCGTCTGTCCTCAGACTTCTCCATAACTAAATTCAATGCCATAAAACAATAATGTCCACAAGTTTCTGAGAGAAGGAAAAAAAGTAATTTCCTATATAAAGGTAACAGGAAGACATCTCAAAACATGAAAGAATTCTGAGAATATACATTCTTGAGTACTTACTGAAAAAAAAACTGCTCAATTATCAATTACAAAATTCATCCAACAAAGAGATGAGAAAATGTCAAATATGGACCCACAGTTTTCAGCTTGTAGGAATAAGGTGAGATTAGAAACTATTACGATGGTCGCCACACTGGTTTATCAACTACCCATTGCTACCCCGGTGACACATTGCTAATACTCCTGAATTGTGTGAACTCTCCAACTCAAAATGAAATGTTTCTAAGGAATGTAGTCATTTCTAAACCCAGAGAATGAAGTCCAGTCTCCTTGGCTTTCCAACCAGATCCTCTCTGTTTTGTGCTCTTCCCCTACCTGAACCTCCAACTTCAACTCAAGCGGATGTCCATGGGCACTGTCTCCAGAACATGGTACCATCCGCCCCTCACTCCAGGTCTGTGCCCATTCTGGGAAGGCATTGCCCCCTACCATATCTTAGCTTTGCCTCAGAGTCCTTTCAGTCCCTCCCTAAGTGCCTAAGATTGCAGAATTCTTACATGGACCTAACTCAGGAATCCTAAATTGCTGTACCACTCTGTAACACTAAGCCAAACTGTTTTGCTGGTCTTTTTGTGCACATTTCTTTCCCTTCCCTACCCACCCTTCTTATCTTCCTTCCTTTCTTATTTCTCTATAGTTTTGCTAATAAATTTATGTACCTATTTTGTCTCCTTATTGAGAGTCTAAGTCCTTCAAATACAAAAGGCATATTTTACATTTCTCTCAGTCTTCAACCAGGCATATAGCAGATTTTCAACAAATGCTCATTAATCATGATGAAAATTTGCCTAAAATCAAAGCACATTTAAGAGTAAAACACACACGAAAACATAATTTTTCTATGTCTAATCCTGAGCTCATTTGATTAAATCACTGGACTCCAAACTTTTTAAATCTATAATGATATCATTAAAATTTTTTTACTATACATCCCTAATATACTTACTAAAAAATACTAACGAACTTTATAAATGTAGTATTCTAAAAATATATTATGCACAAAAATATATATAAATGTGGAAAAGAGAAAATTTTGAAAGATAGCCTATATGAAATAAAATTTTTCATTGTCATGCTCATATTATAGTGAAAAATTAATATTTCATTAAAAACTCCTTGAAATTTTTGATGTGTTTTGGGCAGCTTTGGTGTCAGTCTCATGTTGTGGCTTACAAGAAGCTTGTGTAAGAAGTAGAAACATCTGTTCTTCCTTCTACTAGTTGGTTTTGCTTATGTTTGCACTATTGGTATCGTCTTCAATATGCATTTTCTTCCTGGAATCCTTTTAAAACACTTGTTCACTTGCAAGAGTTAGTTCTGTTCCAGCAGTAAATGGACTTAATGCTCACTCCTTCTTCAGGATCCCATGCTTATCATATTAACTCGTACTGGTGTCAACCCATTCATGAAATACATGGTGTCAAGCCAAATGTGAACTAGCATGTCAGAGCTACTGACCACTGGTACATGATATATTGGCAAATACTAATTTCTCTCCTTTTTTATATGAAAAATAAATACAAAAACCTCTAAAATGTTTTCTTATACCCCTCTGTGTTATCTTTTGCAACCTCACTTTGAAAGGGGTATACTACTTTCTTCACAGAGAGAGTATTTCACCCATTGTGCTGATCATTCTAGACTCTTACTATAGAATTTCTAAACAGTGGCAGCATGGCTAATCCATACTGCAGAATAGACACCAAATTAATGCCATTAACTCTCACCCATATCACTAGCCTCCTCTTCATTTGCTTTTATTTCTCACTATGATTTTCTATTACTCAGCTTCTACCCTTATTAGTTAAAGACATCATTATTTCATAGGAATTTTTTTTTGAAATTTTGTATAAAAGATCTGTGCTGTGTACGTTAAATGTCATTGCTTCTAAAGAAACATTATGCCAACTCTTAACCTGAGGTTTAACTTTTTCTTTCTCTTTGTTAGTTGTGCTTTTGCACCTGTCTTTAAGCTTAAAAGCATTCTATCAACTTTCTACTCTAAATGGAATCTCCAGCCTGGCAGTCAACTGATTGGATATCACAAACCAGGTGATCTGTGTTATTCTGAAGGCCCAAGACATATGCTGATATACATCAAAAGTGGGAGCTTTGGTATCCAAGAGCAGGGAGCCGAGTAGCCTGGACTTGGGCTGCATTTACACCCCAGCCTCCTCCCCCCACCCCACCCCCAGTTACCTGTGCCTGTGTTCCAGGCTAAATTACCTCTAGTTTCAGTGCCCGTGTTTATAATAATACCTACTTCTCAAGATTGTTGTGAGAATAACTTAAGGCAATCAGTACAAAGTGCCTAGCATATACAAGTTGCTTAATAAATGGTAACTGCTAACACTGTTATCATCTCTATTACTAAACTCCCTGTAGGGATGAGGAGGAGTGTTCTCTTGCTTTTCACTAACTTATTCAATGGAGCTACATGACTACCATCTACTTCTCCTCCTGTGCGAATAGGCTTTTCTTGAAAGTTTGAATGTGCAGTAAAGTTAAAGGAGTCATTTTCTTGAAATACCTTGCAGGTTCAGTTTTGCAGGGAGCAGAGAAATCCATATCCCTGACTCGAGGCGGGAGGAGTAAGTACGCCGCTGCCTTGGTGTGGGAGAAGGGGAACTCGAGTCCTGCGGAGAAGGAATTTTCCGAGTGGTTAGAATCAGTGAAGGAAAATCCCGCTGTGATTGACTTTGAGGTAAGAGTCAGAAGTATTATGGGTAAGAGAGCTAAAGTCGTTCTCTAGCAGCCCAAATTGCACACCATGCAATTCCTTTTCCGTTTTCCTCGCAGATGATAAAGGAAAAGTCTTTCTTTAGTGTGCATGCACGATGTACCTTTCTAAAAATGTTAAATTACACATCAATTGCAGTTGCTATTCAAATGAGCATCCTCTGGTACAGTATTTAGAAATCTTAGTATACATAAAATACCAGGAAGGGGAATTTTGTTTTTTTAAGATTTTATTTATTTATTTGACAGAGAGAGAGAGCACAAGCAGGGGGAGTGGCAGGCAGAGGGAGAGGGAGAAGCAGGCTCTCCACCTAGCGGGGAGCCCTATGCGGGACTCGATCCCAGAACCCTGGCATCCTGACCTGAGCCGAAGACAGATGCTTAACCGAATGAGCCACACAGGCACCCCCAGGAAGGGGAATTTAGTAAATACAACTCTTCAAACTTGCCTTAAGTAGTGCTCTTCAGCTCCCCATCTATACAATAAATCTGATTTGTGTACTTTTCTTACAACTTTTTATTTCATGAGCACGCCTAAATCCTCATTTATAGCTCTATGGGATAAACGGGATCTTAGACCCATTTGGCTCTCTGTTTCTATCACCATTGATTAAAATTACCTGTCCTGTATTTGTTGTAATTACATAAAAAGGTGATTTTTATTATTTATGGAATACTTTGCCCACATATCAGTCATATGCCATTTAGAACCAGTTTTGACTAAAACATAAGCACATTTTTAAAGCCTTCAAAGAAGCTATTCTGCTCATTTCATTTAAATGAAGATAAAGGAGTTCAATCATTATGAAGTAGAATAATTTACATGCAACATGAAGATACGTTGAGCTCTACAGGCTATGATGGGAAAATGAGATCTGGCCACCCATCTGGACACCTGTGACTCATACACTGCACTACATAGTCATTCCTTTGAGGTTTTAAAATGTTAATAAAATGAGCCCTGGTTTTGCGTTAGCTCCATTATGTGTTACCGTTAATTCTTCCATTCATCCTACGGGCAAGTTCCTCTCTCCCGCTCCGTATTTTCTCATCTGGTCTCACCAAAAGCCAGTTCTGTCCCTGGAAGAAAAAGAACACAGAAAGCCTCTCTTCACCCTCTCTGGATTTTTCTGCTTGAATCAAACCTAATGAAGTTTTGGCAGAGCGCGCATGAGCCGCCCGACTCCTGGTCACCCCTCTCAGTGACTTGAGGCATGTATTTGATGCTTACTGAATAACGTGATGTAAGTCCAAGTGAGCGACACCTCTCGTGAGGCTTCCTTCCTACCAGAATTCCAGGGAAGGTAAGCTCCAGAGACATCACATTAGGGACAAGAGAAGCCAGCTAATCCTGCAGATAGCTGCTCTGCCCTCTCTAGAAGGGAAAGAAAAGAAACTCCCCTGCCCTCATGCAGAGGGTTTTTCTCCACTGGCTCAATAGGCAGATATGCTATATTGTACACTAATCCCTTTGAAGTGTGGGATTTTCCAGACCTTTCCTCTCAGTCGATGAGATTTGAGCAATGGTGGCAACAAATGCCCAAGGGATGTCGTGGCCCACACCTCCTCTCTACCATTTGCTCTTAGCTTGCTCCCATCACGGACTTGGTGAGAAACATCCCCTGTGCGGTGACAAGGCGGAGCAACCTCAGGAAAGCTTTTCGAGAATACGCGGCCAAGTTTGACCCTTGCCGGTGTGCTCCGTGCCCTAATAATGGCCGCCCCACGCTCTCGGGGACCGAGTGTCTGTGTGTTTGCCAGAGTGGCACCTATGGAGACAACTGTGAGAGACGCTCCCCGGACTATAAATCCAGTGAGTATCCATGACTTCCTGTGGAGGAGGCCCCTTTTCCCCTCCAGAAGGTGTTCTAGAACATATGTCATATATGTTCTAGGTTGGTCGAGGAAAACAAAAGTTTTATTTTCCACCTTATGCAAACTCACAAGGAAAAGAAGCCTGTGAAAAATTAGACTCTAAAGTCAAACAGCCCTGGTGAGAGTGAGGCTCCACTGTAACCCACTAGCTGTGTAACCGTGGGAAAGTCACCCAACCCCTCTATGCCTCAATCCATTCATCCATCAAATGGGGACAATGCCAGTATGTACCTGAAGATTTTATATATATATATATATATATAGAGAGAGAGAGAGAGAGAGAATAGGCAACAATGCCTGTAACATAAAATAAATAAAATAATAAACCATACTATAAAATAAAGTATGTTATACTGTTGTTATAGGTCTCTTCTGTAGTATAATGTAGAATGATGATGGCTTTGTAATCGGAGATAAGTTAATCCCCCCCAACAAAGTTTTCATACGGGGTTAAGAAATCTTCATGGCTACCTGTAATCCTGCTCAGAAAGGGGATGTGTCCTGGGGGTAAGAATGTATTCTATTACATTTAAGAAAGTAATTTGATATATATATTCTGAAGAAGTTCATCTTTATACATATGTGCATGCATGTGTGTGTGTGTGTGTGTGTGTGTGTGTGTGTGTGAGATACGTTGCTGATAGTTGAAAATGATTCATAATTGTTGCCATTTTATTCAGGCTATGGGAACAGGAAAGGGAAATTAGGCAAGGTGTCAGGCCCTTGGCATAGGTAATTTCTTTTAATCCTCACAATAACCCTGTGATATTCCTCAAAGAATCACACAGCTAAAAAGCAAGGAGACCAAGTCAGCCTGGCTTCACCACCACCCCCAACTCTCTCAGCTGCACCGCAATGGGCGGGGGGTGCTTCCTGTGTTCCAGATGCGGTGGATGGGAGCTGGAACTGCTGGTCTTCCTGGAGCACGTGTGATGCTACTTACAGGAGATCCAGAACCCGAGAATGCAACAACCCTGCCCCCCAACAAGGAGGGAAACCCTGTGAGGGCGAGAAGCGGCAAGAGGAGCACTGCA
This sequence comes from Eumetopias jubatus, assembly GCF_037043125.1. Classification (NCBI taxonomy): domain Eukaryota; kingdom Metazoa; phylum Chordata; class Mammalia; order Carnivora; family Otariidae; genus Eumetopias; species Eumetopias jubatus. Next base: position 121,720,437 of record NW_028274811.1, read on the forward strand.
CGTTTTCAATCATGGAGAACGAGTAGGGATGCGTGATGGGGAATGTGTATTTTCTTACTGCTGAGTAAAGAATCAGAATTTTACCTATTCCAACACAGTGGTATTAGTGGGGTATTGGTGGATCTGGTGCTACCCATTCCTCTCTAATGTTTTCTCTCTTATATATATATATATATACATACACATACATATGTAAATGGGTTGTGTGTGTGTGTGTATACACACACACACATTTGTTACATTATACACACATATTTACTTTTCCCTTTTAGTGGACAGCCATGTGTCAGTGATGATGAAGACGTGAGAGAAATAGACCTCCCTGAGACAGAATCAGATTCAGGGTGTCCTCGGCCAGTTCCTCCGGAAAATGGATTTATCCGGGTAAGCATCCTGACCTTCACTTCAAGTTTGGAATCCAAAAGATAGAATTTAAAAAGTATGCATTTTCTTTTATTTAAGGTTATTGTTTTCCCAGTTTAATCATCTTCCGTTGACTTAAAAATTAATACTTAAAAACACTCTACCACGCCTCTGTCTTGAATTCCCTGGAGAGGTCTTCACACCTGGTTGTTAGACCAAAGACCACAGGTTGCCTGCGTTTCTTGGCGCTACCTGTTCCTAGGCTAAGGGTCCACTTATGTGAGTGGAAAGTGGAGCTTGGCCACAATATAGGTTCAGATGACTTGTGAGAATCTGAAGATCTGACTGTTTATTTCTGAGTCTGAGCATGTTTTCAGAGAGGCAACCTAGTCACAGGAGGTGTGGAGTCTGTAATGCCTTAGGTTAGAAACCTGTAGAATTCTTAAGCAGTCAGTGTGGTTTTAATACCTTTTAATTTTACCTTTCTTCATTGAGCCACAATGTTTCTATGATTTAAAATAACTAAATATGTTTGTCAGACAGGTCAGTGGTTTTAGATACAAATTAGAGACATATAATATCTAAAATTGATCATAGAAGGCAGGCTCCTAATCAATTTTACCTTTAAAAAATTTTTCTTAGTGTTCTTTAACTCAGTGAAGCTTTTAAATTAATCTTTTTCAACTGTATCATATTTATGATCAAAGATCAATAACCCTCAATTCTCCAATGCCAGCAAATTAATATCTGTGGAGCATAGTCCGGGCTAATGTCCCTTCCGCATTCATTTGTCTTCTGCCTAAAGATTTTAAGGGGAGGAAATATTTTGGAGTGAGGTAATGTCATTTAGTCCTTAGAAGAGAGATTCTCAAACTCTACAGTGCACTGGAGGGCTTGTTAAAACACGGATTGCTGGGTCTCGTGCCCGGAGTTTCTGATCCAACAAGTCCCGGGCAGGGTCTGGAAACTGCCCTATCTAACGCGTTCCCAGGTAATACTGTTGCTGCTCGGTCCAGAGCCACACTGTGGGAAAGAGTCCTTGAGGACAGGGGTCAGCAAACTGTGGCCCACGGCCCAAATCTGGCCTGCCATCTGTTTTCCTTTCTTTTCTTCTTTTTTTTAACAAAGTTTCATTGGAATACAATCACACTCATTTACTTACATATTATCTATGGTGGCAAGAGTGGCAGAGGTGAGGGGTCGCAGCTCTGGGCTATGGAGGCCCCTTATAGAGGAGCTGTGCTAGTCCCTGGCCTAGAGCATAATCCTCAAAATCACATTTGGTCAGGTGCAAATAATTTTTTAACCTGTTTTTGCCGGCAGTTTCACAAAAACTGTTAAAAGGATCAACATTCTAATTTTAAAAGCACACAAAGGGTTTAAGTAGTGATTCATTATTTGAATGACTCTCTTTTATAAAATTAGATGATATGTTTCCCTTCCTATGAATAAGTTTCCTTTTTGTTCTCTTTTGCTTCTTTATTAAAGACCTAATCTCTACTGACAGTAGTTTTTACTCACAAGTAATACAACTTGGATTTTTCCTAATGAGCACCTTCTGGGATTGCAAGTAGCAAAATACCCCTTGTTCCCAGACAGAGGCAGCTACCCTTCATTCTAGGCTAGAGCAACGGTGTCATTGCACAGGAAGGTACTTGTCTACCCCTGTGGGCAAGCAACAGTGACTTTAGGCAAAGTTTCCTTGCTTGGTCCGTCTAGCAGATGTGTTGGTGGAAGCGTGATGGTTGCAACATGCACTTACAGGTTACAGCCTCATAAGATAAATAGAAGCAGAAGCTTAGGAACATCATTTATTTGGGAAAGAATGCAAGAAGAAATGTGCAGCCTTTGAATAAAACATCCAAATCGTTAATGCTACTCATTAGTCCATTTCCCTTAGAAACAAAGCCACAGCCGTAATAACCAATAGTAGAATAATCTTTCTGTGGTCAGGAAATTAATCATCTTCCAGGAGACAGGCTGAACCATGTGGCCAAGTAATAACAAAAGTTGACAATCGAGCTTTTTTTTTTCACCTCCCTCAAAATTTGTGACTTCGGTTCGCAGAGAATAACCTCCTAGTCAATTCTTTGCATTTTTCTTCCACTCAGTAAGGAAAAAGACTTATATTACTGCCCCCTAAGAAGGATAGGGGGCAGTAATATAAGTTTGCATTCTTTCAACAGTTATTAAGCCTTTGTAGAGATGTGTGAGGCAGAAATCTGCTAGTGGTGGTGCCACTCATGGGTCAGGAATGAAACCGCAAGGTAGCACACATTATAAAAATAGGGCTTTGTACAAGTTTCCCCCAGAACTGAGAGAATGGTGCACCTCAGGAAGCTGGGAAAGTGAAGGTTCTCACAGAGGAAATTCTATTTGAGTTGAGTCCTGAGAGAAGGGAAGACAGAAGGTGTGGAGCATAGAGGAAACAACCCGATAAAGACATGGTGGCATGAGCGAGAATATTATGTTCAAAGAATGGCAGATGGTTTTATTTTGTGAGGAGTAGGTTTTACAGGAGCAAATGGTGAGAGGTGAGGATGGTAAAGTGGGTTAAATCTAATACTCCACACTAAGAAGTGTGAAATCCATTTTATCTTGAAGATTTTAGTGAACCCCTACATGACAGTAGTTGTACTTTAATTACACATAACTGGGGAAATATATAATGACCCCTGGGTTACTAGGAATTGAGTAACATTTTTTTTATTTTATTATGTTATGTTAATCACCATACATTACATCATTAGTTTTTGATGTAGTGTTCCATGATTCATTGTTTGCGTATAACACCCAGTGCTCCATGCAGAACGTGCCCTCTTTAATACCCATCACCAGGCTAACCCATCCCCCCACCCCCTCCCCTCTAGAACCCTCACTTTGTTTCTCAGAGTCCATAGTTTGAGTAACACTTTTAAATGATTTGTAGTCAACTAGCCACCACAGCAAATCCCTGTATTTTCTGCGTATATGGAATACATTATTTCATCAGTTTATAGCCACTATAGGGTAAGTATATAGGTTTTTAATTTTTGCAGTAGTAGGCCATGCCATATCCAGTGGGGAGGAAGTTTCTAAGTAAAAATAAAAACAAACAAACAAAAAATCTTAATCAGTTTAGAGCAGCAATATGGAAGATGGATTAGAAGAGGGCCTGGTTAGAAAGTTGTGCTTGTAAGAGATCATAAATGCCAAGAACAAAGGCAGTGATGATGGCAAAGGAAAGGAGAGAACTTTGAATGATGTTTAGAAGTAGAAATTGAGAGGAGCCGTGTGACTGAGTAGATCCAGGAGTGAAGGAGTGAGAAGAATCCAGGACTACCCCGAGGTGTTTAGAGATATCATTTGTGGCATCGATAATTTGTTGGTTTCTGTTTTAATTCTAGAATGAGAAGAAACTGTACTCAGTTGGGGAAGAAGTTGAAATCTCATGCTTTACTGGATTCACAACTATTGGATACCAGTACTTCAGATGTTTACCAGACAGGACCTGGAGGCTAGGAGATGTGGAATGCCAACGTGAGACGCGGGCAGACTTTTTGCATGACTGCTCTAAAGAATGAATGTGCCCCATATAACTAGAGCAAAATCCCACCCTCAGATCACTCCTTTGTACGATTTTTTCGTAACTCTGGTGAAAAGGTCTAGGTGAAGCAGAAAATAGGATTCATCTGGTAAAATTCAATTTCAAAATGTCTTCCTATTTCAGTTCTCATGCCCCTGTATCTTAGCTTCGTAGACAGAGGACTACAAAGCATGTGCTTACAAAGAAATCCCGAAAGTCAGCTAACTACATCGAATCTCAGACCTCTGCCTTGCCTGATGTCCAAATTCATGCAAATTGATGAGTCCCAGGAAGATGATACTTAGACTCTTTACGTAAATCCCAGAAATGGGATTTTATGTGAAATGCAGTTTTCTCCTTAGAGCGTGTTGTTCACATCCTTTATTGAGGAAGAGAGGAGAAATTTGTAGGCTCCACACAGACCCATTTGTAGGCTACAGTAAAGTCCAAATAAGATTCCCAGAAGGCTCAAGTAGGGACCCCAAAGAGTTATTAGGGAGCCCCATGAAGCAGAGTTGTGACCAGTGTCAATTAGGACGTCTGCCTCTGGTCATCCACATTGTGGTTGCTTGCTCTTGGAAACACATGCTAGGGAGAAGAGGGGAAAAAATATGTCTTGAAAGGAAAAAGTCCCAATAATGTAATGAAAGTGGGAAGTTTCTGGAGTGATTTCCTTTGCATGGGAACCCTCAGATAATGGAACTAAAGGGAGTGTCACAGTGGAGGAGCCTCTCAGGCGAAGCCTGGGGATCCTCTACGTCCCCCACCCCCAGTTTTCTGATCAAAACATGGCATTAAAGTTCACCCATGCAGTAAGTCGCATTAAAATCACCTCTTGGGCTGCCTAAAGTCTGCTTATATATGTTGAGTATTCTGCTCCACTAAGCAAATCCAAAATGTTTCTCTGCCTCCAGAGACACAGTGCCTCAAGCCAGTTGTGCAGGAAGTTCTAACGATCTCACCATTTCAGAGATTATATGGAATTGGTGAATCCATTGAGCTAACCTGCCCCAAAGGCTTTGTTGTCACTGGGCCGTCAAGGTACACATGCAGTGAGGACTCCTGGACACCGCCCATTTCAAACTCACTCACCTGTGAAGAAGGTGAGTAGAGCGCAGGATTCTGGGGTCTGCTAAGATGGTGCCCCTCAAGATTGGTGGCAGAGCATCCACAGTGGTGCTATTTCCTGAGTGTGTTTTGGGAGGAGAGAGCAGAAGATTCCACTTTGGGCTGGGTTTTATATTTCAACCTTTGTCATGATGAGGTCAGACAGCAAATAAGAAGTTATTGGTCAGGTAAGTATCTTCAAACTTTAGAGAGTGAGGTCAATTTTCTTTTCTAATAAATGCTTCAATATTGGAATTTAACATCTAACAAAATGAGAATTTTTTTAAAAAATCTTAATTTATTTGATAGAGAAGGAGAGAGAGAGCGAGCACGAGCAAGGGGAGCAGCAGGCAGAGAGAGAGGGAGAAGTAGACTTCCACTGAGCAGGGATCCCCATGTAGGGCTTCATCCCAGGACCCTGGGATCATGACCTGAGCCAAAGGCAGACGCTTAACCGGCTGAGTCACCCAGGCGCCCTAATAAAATCAGAATTAATGATAAACTGAAAATGTGGTTAAAGTGGAGAGCCATAAAAAAGTAATGCATACTAGTTTTTAATTACCTAAGCATTTTGTTTTAACTTAAAATATAGAAATGCACGATTATTCACTCATTTTCCAATGTAGGACCAAGCTCTCATTTTCTAAAGGGTCTTCTATTTGAGTTCCATGACTTCTTCCTCAAATAAAACAAATGCGTAATTCATCATCTATGTTATCCCATATCAGTTCCTCTAAAACAATGTTTTTTTAACTCCAGGTGGGGCACTTCTTTTAAAAATCACCTCTGCTTAGGTCCCATGCCGCGATTCTGATGTCATTGAGCTGGGGAGGGCCTGGTATTTGGTGTTTGTTTAAAATCTCTTCTAGCTAACCAGAATGCATGCAGAGTTGAGAACCATTGTTTTAAGAGAGGTAGAAACTTAAAGGCACTTTTGAAACAAATTGACTAGAGAAGGCTTTTAAATTTATATATATATATATATATAATATGTATATTTCATAATCTTTTACAGTAGTCTTATCCCCAGTTAAAGCAAAATTTTTGCAAATCACTTTTAATTGTTCAAAATTCTCAACTTTTTATAAAAACAACTCCTTCTTTCCTCCTTTATTTTATCGCTTGCCATAGTTAATCAATTTACACAGTTACAGTAACAACCAGCATATATAGATTAGGAGACACATGCACTGATAAACCTGTAGCTCCGCTGGTGGGGGCAGAAACGTGAGGCTGTAAAAGAGAGTGTTGCCAAAAGAGATTGCAAGAGCCTCTTGGTCTCTTCTTGGTCTCTTGGTCTCATCGCAAGTAAGAATTCAAGGACAGACCAGACAGAGCGGATGAGCGGTGTGGGCAAGTTTATTAAAGTGAAAGTCCGCTCTCAGAGGAAGAACGGGCAGACTCCAGCGAGCAACTGCCCTGGATTTCTTCTGTTTACAAGCTTCTATTGTATTTTGAGTAATTGGAGGAGGAATATTCATTGCGGTAGGTGGGATCTTTCTGGGTGGCAGCCTGCTTTTTCCAGGAATCCAGGTACCACCCCTTTCCTTTCCTTATTTGGATTGATCAGAACTGTCACGGTGATTTTAAGGGCCAAGATCTTTCAAAACTGCAATGTAAATGGTATAATGAGGGTAAAGTCATCTGAAGATACCGCACACCCTCAGCTTGCTGTTGCCTTAGGATTTCCTCACCGCACCAAGTGGCCTCACTCCCCTTTGATGCCCAACAGGTGCCTTTCTGCTCCATCCCTGTCCTGCTCATTACTGTCTAACTGCCTACTCTAACCAGAGGAGCCCACAAACCTGGAAGGTCAACATCAGGCAACTGCCATAGAGAGGCTGGAGAAAACAGTCTGGCGAGTCAGTAACTTGGAAGACAGTTAAGGGCTTCCACTAATTCATATCTTCCACCTTTTTCAGCATGCTTTTTCAAGGCAGGTCTCATTTTTATTGAGAGAATCCTGGGAGATGTATCTGAGATCAGATATGATTAGGCCCATTTTGCTTCTGCAAAAGCAGAAGGTATAGAGAGTCTCAGTTAAACCCAAGGTCGGGCAGTTTGGGCCAACGAGAACACTGAGCAACAGCTGTACTCCTTCCCCAAGTTCACTGCCATCTGGCCTTCCATACCCTCTTCTAGGCTATCATAATGCATGAAAAAAAAGGGAAAAATTAACCTATTAAAATAACCTTAAAACTCTTGATAAAGAGATATCATGGAAATTTGTGAGAACTTCAAGTTGATAATTGTGGCTGGATTTCACTTGACTCCTGATCATACATTCCAGGGGGAACCACAGGCTTCAGACAGTTAACATCCTCTGGACATCTTAGGTAGTATCTTCTCTATACAAATAAACAGCACTGTCCACACACACACACACACACACACACACACACACACATGATTGTGTTTGGAGAAGAAATTGAAATTATAATCCAATCTGAGAGAGAATGAAATGTTCTATATCCAGATAAAGTAAATAAACATCCTATCTCATATATTTTCTCTCCAACAACATTGGCAAAAAGATTAGTGAGGGGAGTCAGAAAGAGAGAAAATCATCAATAAAACTGAACACTCTTTCCTCTCAATGTGTGGGGGGCTGTGAGACAAAGAGGCTTTCAGGCCATCCTTAGGAAAAGATTTTTAATTATTTCAACGTGAAAAGGGTCGGGCTTCCTGAGGAGATGAGATGGTGCATGCCTCTACGGTTACTTTTTCCTCCTCCGAGAAATTGACACCTCCCGAAGATCCCCTTGGCCCCAGCACTCCAAAGATCACAGTGTTCTCATTTCCATGTCCTTCACTAACTGCGCTGGGTGGTATGGGCAGCTGACAGCCGGTTCTGACTTCCACCTGACACACTGAGGGGGCAGACTCCTTGCATGTGATCATTGACAACTTCCGATCAGTAGTGCCAAGTGTTTGAAAGTTGATTCTCTTTGGAAACAATGTACAGCTCGGGGTCCTTCCCTGACCTAAGTGTGGATTTATTTCCGAAGCGCAAAGAGGTATAGTTCTACAACAAAGAAAAATAAGTCCATGTCAATGGAAAAGCTTAGTATCTGAGGCCTTCTCAGCAGCTGTAGGTCTCCATGTTCAGGAAAGTTATGGGCCAGATTTCACCAGAAGGCATAAGGTTCCTGACAGAGAATGAGAGTAGGAAATGCTATGGAATTCATTGCTATGAAGAAAACCTACCAATTTTTAAAATCATTATTTTTGCCTCTAACATAAACCTCCTTCGCCTCATCAAACCTTCTGCCTGGTAGACTAAAAGGAGCGACCGTGAGCTTGGTCTCCTGCTCAGCCATTTAATGTGGCAGAATATCTAGCTATAGCTGACTACTGCCATCCTTCGACGATTACTTGCTTCCGGAAGCCCATTGTGATTCTGTGGATTAGTCAAATTCAGTCCTGGGAAGTTTGTTTCATGCAACAGGCTCAGGAAGTCAACTCTAGGTCCAATTCAACCCGTCTAAAGGTCCTCTGGATGGATCTTCATGTAAGCCAAGACAACCAAGATTTCCCCTTCCATATAATATACCCAAGCGTTACTCCCTCTACTTTAATCCCCGTTGCTCACATACACACTGTTGAGTTGCTTGTCTTAGATCAAGCCTCACTTCCTCGTGGATCTTTCCTCGTATTTCTCAGTTGGGGTCTTTTGTTATATGGTCTCTGGAACCATGTTCCCTTTCTTCAAAATACCTATCACGGCCTTTATGTATAAACCCATTACTATGATTATTTGATTGATGTCTGTTTTCAAAATGTCCTTTACATTCGTGCAAAAAAAAAGGGACCACTGTTGTTTTCATTCTTTTTATGTTTTTTTCCCCATCATAATATACTAGTGCCTAGAATATCATGCAGAGATAAACAGGAGCTGCATTTCTCCCTGGATTCTTCTTGTAAGAAAATCTGACTTTCGAGGCATTACCCCAAAAGAACAATTTTCACCATTGTTACTGACATCTATACTGCTACAAGTAATGGATATTATTTTGATCCTCATCTTTGACCTCCTTAGGAACATCCAACAGTGTTGACCTTCCTCTTCCTATTCTTTCTGTGGCTCCCAATATACAACATCATCTTGTTTAGCTTCTACCTCTCTGGCTGTTGCTCTCTGTTCCTTCTGCCTGTGCCTGGACATCAAATGTTGGAGTTCCTCAGGATCATCTGTCCCCTCACCTTATGCTACATTTTCCTGCTGGGGAATCTCACCCACACCCATGGCTTCAAGGATTCCCCAAAGAATAATAACAAATTTAATTCATTAGCACAGACTTCTCCACTGAGCTTAAACCCAAATAGCCACATTTTTATGTATCTGTTTTGATCTAGTTTGTTTGAGTGTCTTAAAGATACCATAAATTGGAGCGCCTGGGTGGCTCAGTTGGTTGAGCAACTGCCTTCGGCTCAGGTTGTGATCCCGGAGTCCCGGGATCGAGTCCTGCATCGGGCTCCCTGCTCGGCAGGAAGTCTGCTTCTCCGTCTGACCCTACCCCCTCTTGGGCTCTCTCTCTCTCTCTCTCTCAAATAAATAAATAAAATCTTAAAAAAAAAAAAAAGATACCATAAATTTAGGAATGCCTGGGTGGCTCAGTTGGTTAAGCTCTGCCTTCAGCTCAGGTCATGATCCCGGGGTCCTGGGATCGAGTCCCACATTGGGCTCCTTTCATAGCAAGGAGCCTACTTCTCCCTCTACCTGCTGCTCCCCCTGTTTGTGCGCTCTGTCTCTCAAATAAATTAATTAATTAAATAAATAAAATCTTTTTTAAAAAGAAATGAAAGATACCATAAATTTAACATAGGCAGAGAACTCTTGAGTCATTACCCTCGCCTCCCTAAAACTAAGCATCTTATAATATTTTCTATTTCAGTTAAGGCACCAAAGTCTATTGTCTAATGCAAGCCAGAAACCTAAGAATCATACTTTGCAGCTCTCACAACTTACCCACAATATGCAATTTCATCCATTTAACCTGCTAAGTATGTCACAGGCTTATTGACTTCTCTCCATTTCCAACTCAACATTTTGGTCCAAATTACCATCCTCTTTCACCTGAACTGCTATAATCATCTCATAGCTTGTCTCCCTATAGGCTTCTTGGCCACCGTGCCTCTTCAACAAATCCATTCTCCACACAGAAGCCAGAATTCATTTCTTTTTCAGAATCCAGACCTGATTTTGTCCTATGACCCCCTGTTTAAAACCCACCAAAGACTTTTCATTGTTTGTAAAATAAAGGCAGAAATCTCTCAGAAGCACTGTAAGCCCCGCACCACCTGACACATACTCCCCTCTCTGGCCTCATCTTGTTCCTGCTCTTGTTTTTCTGCACTTAAACCACACGGGCCTTCTCGCAGTTCCAGGAAAATCACATGCTGCCTCTCTTTCGAACTTCCATGCCTGATGGTCCCTCTGCTGCAAACACTTTCCCTTTCTTCTTTCCATTTTCCCAGTCCTAACCTTCCTCGCGACGTCAGTTTTCTTGATTATATGCTTTCTGTCTAATCACACGAATAACATGAGCAATTCTATTTGTATGCGTGTGTTTGATTAATGTCACTCTGCCCTCACAAAACTCTAAGCTCTGTGAGCATAGAATCTGGGTGAAATTTTACTCAATCCACTCTTTCCAGAACCTAACACAGTGCTGCGAGTATCTTAGTCACCCAGTAAATATTTGAAGAACAAATGAACAGAAATTTCACCAATTCCATTCTCTTCAGTTCTCTGAACTTAACAGCAATTTTAGGTTGGAAAATGACAGCTCATGAGAGCTAGAAAGGACCTTTCAGATGGAATATTTCATGACACATATTTGGAAAAGGCAAAACGAATGCCCTGACTGCAGGTGATAAGTGAAAATTTTTCACCACTGCCTTCCCTCCTAAGTCCAAACTTGCCACTTGGAATCCATGCTGTGCACTCTTCTTTACCCCTCTTCTTTTGTTTCAGATGTTTTGACAAAATTAAAGGGCCGTTGTCAACCAGGACAAAAACAGTTGGGATCTGAATGCATTTGCATGTCTCCAGAAGAAGACTGTAGGTGAGAGATACTCTATGGACTGTATTTGGAAAATGGGAAAACCAGTCTAGTGTAACCAGCTTGATAGAGGAGCTGAGCTTCTTGAAGCACAAACACGAAACATATTAATTTTTCACATAACTGATACCCCCTGTGCTGTGTTGATTTCTTCCCCACGGGGTAGCAAGCTTTCTTAATTATCTCTCAGCCCCCATTCCCTAAGTTTGCATGGCATTTGTTTATTAAGACACTTTCAGTTTTGTTTATGAAGACTTATTCCTGTCCTTAATGGGTTTCAGACTCAATTATCTCAAAGCCTTCCTCTTCCCCCTATGCACAGGGCAAGGTTATGACTCCAAAAGCTTAGAATAGAGACAGTGGTATGAGCACAGACTTCACACATATACACACCCCTTTGTCAGTGTATTTTTTCCTGCTGGGGTAGAGAGAATGATGCAGGAAAATGATACATCCCCCTGTGACTGCCATGACTAGACAGCTATCTCCTTTTTGTTGTTATAACTGCCTTATCTTTTTTTTAAGTGATCTCTGCACCCAATGTGGGGCTCGAACTCACAACCCCGAAATCAAGAGTCACATGTTCTTCTGACTGAGCCAGCCAGGCGCCCCTAACTGCATTTTCTTTATGTGAACAAACTGAGGACAGTCAAGGGTGCTTCTTAATTTAAGGGCTACTTTCAGTTGAATTTAATTCAAAACAGTGTTAGCTGAAGATAAAATTTTATTTCTCTATCTCACAAAATAAATGCAGAGGTAGGCAATCTAGGGCTAGTATGGCGACTCTCTCATTGCAGGTAGGACTGAGGCTCATTCCTGCTCTTGTTCGACCGTCCTTAAAGTTATTTCATGGTCCAAGATTGCTCTGCAGGAGCAAGAAGGGAGAAGACCAAAAATGGACATTTTCCCTCTTTTTAAGGCGAATTCTTGGAAGACCCATCACTCACTTCCATCTCATTAACCTTTGCTTATCCATAAGGCCACATGTACTTTCAAGGGAGGCTATGAAGTGCAGCTCTTTGGCTGGATGCATAGGCCCTATGAATAAAGTTAGAGTCGTATGACTGAGGAGGAGAAAGACTGAACATTGGGAGAGGAAGACAACAGACTGTGCCCAGTTGTTATCCTTCACGTTTAACACTAAGTAGCTCTCATGTTCCTCTGTGCTGCAGGTGGACAAACACTTATAAGGACTTCTTATTTATTTAGGAAAACTCTAGGGTATTTTTCTGTATAATTCCACAAATATAATTCAGCATAAAGGTGGTCCTCTCTACACCCCTCAGTCTTCACCAGAAGTGGTCCACCGTGAAGCTGCTTGCTGCTGGAGTCTCCTCATCCAACAGATGGCCCTCTGGGGAATACGTGCAACACTCCTAGTGCCCATTTAACGCAGAGGGAACTTCCGTCTTTATCTTTGCAATACCAAGTTTTGAGAATGCAGACTGTCTTCTGGAACTGAGTTTCAGCTCTTCCCTACCTCTCTAGCCTCTTTCTGTAGTCCTCAGTTCTCCTTTACACAGCAATGAAGGTGTTTGTGAGAAGCATCTGGCCCCACAGCTTAAGTTCTCTGCACATAGAGAGAGACCTTTACTTCCTGGAGATAAATTTACACACTGATGCCCTGATTGTGAACTCTAAAACTGACATCTGAGAAGAAACTCAAATTTAGAATAATCAAGGGCCTTTTATCCTCTCAGCAAAAGAAGGACTGTGGCCGCTGGTTACCTCTTGGGAGCAGGACCCATCATCTACTTAGGGAGATTAAGCAAGTTACCCAGGGAATGACATAAAAGCTCATGCATGCAGTCGATCACAGTACATTTGCAAAGCTATGTAATGATATAAGACTCTAGTGTTGCAATTACTGAGTATTATAGAGTTCTGAGGCAGTCCAGACTACACGGACCAGTTTGACCAGGGTTAGCTTCAAAGTGTAGCTGGGAATTGAACTGGACACACATAGGCAGAGAAGAAAGACAATGCAAAGATGATTGAGTAGAGCATGGGATGCCAGCAAAGGAGAAGTAATCTTATAATTTTTAAAAACGATCAATACAATTGTCGGGTGATAGAGATTAGGAAGGAAAGAGAAATGATTCTAGAAAGGAAAGTTAACTGGAGTCGAATTGTGGAGGATCTTGATTACCAGAATTTTAGAATTCAGACTTTGATTCGAAGACAATTGGGAGTAACACCAAGATTAAGATGAAATTTTAGAAAGATGAATCGCAGAGCATGAGATGAAGAACTGAAAGAAGAGAAGTTGGGGGCAGGGGGGAGGGGGGGAAGAAAACTGGGTGGTAAGTTTACATATTCTATTGACTGCCTGCCATCTCTTTTTTTCTAGTCTTCATGTATAAATGTTTGCTTTTCTCCCTTGGGCAGCCATTATTCAGAAGATCTCTGTGTGTTTGATACAGACACCAGCCATTACTTTACTTCATCTGCTTGTAAGTTTTTGGCAGAGAAATGTTTAAATAATCAGCAACTCCATTTTCTACATATTGGCTCCTGCCAAGATGGTCCACAGCTAGAATGGGGTCTTGAAAGGAGGAAACTTTCATCCAATAGCACAAAGAAAGAATCCTGTGGCTATGACACCTGCTATGACTGGGAAAAATGTTCAGGTAAGCTCCAGTGGTGACCACATACTAGAAATGCTCACACATAACCTTCATCGCAACTAGTTCATCTTATTTGCATTTATACTCTTTCTCAAAACAAAACAAAACAAAAACCTTTTCTTAATCAAAAATAATTCCTTTACATTGTAAAAAATTTTATTAATTTATTTAAATAGAAAGAAAAAAAACCATAACCCACCCACTGTTAGAAATAACTACTTTCATAATTTTAGGGTGAATCTTCCTAATTATTTTTCAATGCATATACAATCAGTACTAACCTTAGACTCCAGTAGAAAATCATCTGTCCCAGTCTCGTGCTTCAGGCACCATTCCCCACCCCCAGCTTTGGAGGGCCTTCATCAGAATTGTCTAAGTTTTCCTCTGGCATTTGGGACTGGCTAGGACAATGTAGCTAGAGTGCCCTGAGCCTAGATTGAATTCCTCATGGATACTAATTGCCAGAAGCATTTTCTTCAAAGTTTTTTAAGTCCTCTTGCAGTGCCTGGGACTAGCCAAGGCTGGCAGTGTTAATCAGGTAGGATACTCTGAGCCCAGACTGGGGTTTCTCATGGGCTCAGGCACTGTTTCTCCTTTGCAGAACATTCTCTGACCTTCTACTCCTTCTCTCTCACCATGCATGGGGTCAACCAACTGCTCCAAAGAGCTCCCGGTCTCATGCCTGTAGAGTCATCCATGGCTCAGAGCTAGACCCTCATTTCCAGAAAGCAGCCTGGTGAGCGACCAGCCAGCAGGGTATTCTTTGCCAAGATTGCCTGAGATTGGACTGCTAGTATGGTGCTGACACTAATTCAGAGTGACTGTAATTGTTTATATAGAGAGGCATCTCATTAAAAAAAAAAATTCCCAAGGTCTTATATGTCTCAGGGGTGGCCCTGATTATATTACAGTTTTTTTTAAAAAAGTATCATCTTTTACATCTTATTTTACATATTGCTGTTTTCACTTAATATATCGTGAAACTATTTTCATGTCATTATATATTACTCTGCTACATAATTTTCAATGTCTGCCAAAGCCTATTGAACATTCTGTAATTTATTTCACTAATCTTCTGTTAAGTGTTTAGATTTTTCCCAATATTTTGCTATTACAAACAGTGCTGTAATAGACAAATCTATCACACATAAATCTTTAATCTAAGATTATTTCCTTAGGATATACCTTAGAAAATGAAATTTCTAGGTAAATATTATTTCCAAATATAAAGTCTTTGTTGGTACTGTGTATCAACTTGCTTTCCAGAAATGTTTTTGCCATATTATATTTCCTGTCTACAGTGTATAATTAAGACTGCCTTCCATACTTTCACCAATGCTTGGAGTCATTACTCCTTTATTTCTCTGTCAATTTGATACTCAGGAATTGGCATTACATTTCTATTTTCTGTAAGTTGCCCAATTCTGATCAGTATCAAATCATCTTATAGCTAAACTCTACTACTCATTTTTCATTGCCAGACCAACACCATTACCCAACTGACATGTCTCTTAGAAATAATATTTGTGGTAGAAAAGAGCTGAAAGTATTATGGAATATCATTTTGTATTTAAAATATAAACTTTTTCTTTGAAAATTGTAGTGTAGGAACATTATTGTCAAAAATGCACACAGAAGATAAAAGGAAACAGAATGAAATGGTCCTTGTCTGTGCTAGAATAGGTAGATCAGGTATTTGGAGATGTATGTAGTGTTAGTTTCCATCCTTCCATATTTATCATGGAGAAAAGATCTTCATGGAACCTTCTATAGCAAAGAATTTTTTTGCTCTTTTTCCACAGGTTATTCTTTTCAGATCTGAGTAGCAAATAATTTCTGGCTTACAATTTCATCAAAATCTGCCTTTACTATTAGCTCTTTGCTGTACATATATCTAAATCCTACAGTCTCCAGGAGTCTAAGTTTGTCTTAAAAAAGAACACTGAAAAGTTTGAATATTTAATCAATATTGCTCAAGTTAGCAGAATGTCTTGGGGTAGTCAAACTAAAACGTGAACATTTTGTAATAAGAGATTTAAGTCATTTAAAAGATTCTTTGATCCTGCACACAATCAGAATACTGAAAGCATTTTTCCCCCTAAAGGTATGGTCTGCCTGGGCCAGTCTTCTCTAATTGGTGAGCAAAAGTCAATATCACAGAGAAGTCTGTTCAGTAGCACAATAGAAGAGCATCAATGTACAAATCACAGCATTTATGAAGAAAGAGAAAGCTAAAAATGTATTTTGTACCCAACCCACTCATGGCAAGTTGGGATATTATTAATTTTGAGTTGAATTGAAGGTCACCTTGGTTAAACTGTGTTCTTGATTACATTGTGTACTTTGCTACTCTTTTCCATCTCTATCTAAAATGAAATAAGAAAGAGTTTAAAATGGAACTTCAAAATAACATAAAGTTCACTTTTCAAAAGTTAGAACACGAGTGGCTTCTTTTTTTTTTTTTAAAGATTTTACGTATTTATTTGACAGAGAGAGAGAGACAGTGAGAGAGGGAACACAAGCACGAACACGGATGGCTTCTTAAGGAGCCTATTTTTATGGACACTGAATGCTTTGCCTAAATTTCAAAACTATCCACCATCAACTAATAGAAGGGGGAAATTTATTCAGCACACATCCATTTAGTATCCAAGATGTGGAAGTCAATGTACAAGGTATGATGAAGATTCTGAAGATAAAGGAGCTTTGTACCTTCAAATTGTTCATAGTAACTGAAGGAGTAACTTTTCATGATAATTGCATGAATAACTTTAATACAAGCCAGTATGTAATAAGAACTGTGAGAGAGAGAAAAATCTTCTGGCCTGGAAGGGTTTCATAAGGATGGTAGCATGAGAATTGAGTGCTGAAGGATGCATTAGTAGAGGTGGTGGGAAGGGCCTTTTGGTGCTGGTAGTCTAAAAATAATCTTGCTAAGAGCATTTAAGCCATAACCATCCTAAAAGAATGGTGACCATGCCCTTTCCAAAAGCTCAGGGAATGGACATCCTCTCCAGAGGTGGAACAATCTTTTGTCATTCACTAAACCCTATTGTTTACAACAATGAGCAAGACCTTCCACTACTAGCATCTTCTCTAGCTGTTGACAGAGGGCTTAACAAGGGAATGCATGCTCTTTCATGAAATGTTTTCTACCAAAGACAGGAAGTCTGCGTGCCTATGAGTATCTCCCCACTTCTTTTCCCTGTTTTCTCCCATTGGTTGAGATACATGGGAAAGAACTGATATCTGCCTAAAGAAGCTACTTCTTAATGACATCATTGCGGATTCTCAGTCTGACTCAGATATTTTGGCAACATGAATTATCCCAGATCTATCAGTACATTTCTTTTTGAATACTTACACCTATATCCCAAATTCAGAATTGAAATCAATTGATGAGGTGCGTGGGTGGCTCAGTCAGTTAAGCAACTGCCTTCGGCTCAGGTCATGATCCTGGAGTCCTGGGATCGAGTCCCGCATCGGGCTCCCTGCTCGGCGGGGTGTCTGCTTCTCCCTCTGACCCTCCCCGCTCTCATGCTCTCTCTTTCTCTCATTTTCTCTCTCTCTCAAATAATAAAATCTTTAAAAAAAAAAAAGAAATCAATTGATGAAGCTGAATTAATTGAGCACCTCTTTAGGAGGTAAATGGGACATAGAGCTGAATGAGCTCCCAAACAAACCACTTATAACTGTCTTGAGAGAAAGACATATATGAAAAGCTAACTAACAAGAACGTATAAAACTGTCAGATATAGTACTAACAAATTTACACTATTAAAGTTTAATTGAAACTTTAGTTAAAGTTTAGTTGGTATGAGGATAAGTGGCTATGAAGTGCTTCGTGGAGGACGTGAGACCTATGGAAACAAGACGTGTGGGGGAAAGTAGGAGGGAGCACATCAGCGCAGCAAAAGAAGCGGCCAGCATGGGTAAGAGGACAAAATCTCGAACATCCTTGAGGTCTTGCTTGGGAAGCAGAGAGGGGCTTACTCTACCTGGAATGGAGAAAGCAGAAAAGACAATATGGCAAAGGGATTTTGAGGTCAAACTGTAGAGAACCTTGACCTTTGATTAAAATGTGTATGTGTATAAATGAGCCCATATCCCTTTACTCAAAATTTATTTAATATTCTTGGCTTTGGTAAGTTTATCTCAAGGAATCATTTTAAAATGATTTCATGAATTCAAGATTTATATGAATTATGAAGTGACTGGGTGGTTTTGAAACCAGGCCTCATAAAAGAGTCACCCACCCAGAAATATTCTAGAAAGAAATCAGTAACTGTGGTGTAGAGTTATGTTAAAGAATTAAGGCCTATGAGTCATTTATGATCTAAAACCTGCCTCTACCACTTAATAGTTGTGGAACCATGAGCTCATCACTAAAGCTCACTAATAAGCACATGTGTAGAATGAGCATGATAACATAGAGTTCGTATGTTTGTTGTGAGGATTAAATGAAATAAAGCACATAAAGCACTTGGCTTATTATGTGGCTTCATAGCACCTTCTCAAAAGAAGGTAACTAAATGTTCTCGGGTGGTGCCAATGAGAAATAACAGCAAGAACAGACAGAAGACATTGCAGAAACGGATTGACGGGATGTAGTGACTGATTCGCTGTGGGCAGTGAGTAAGAGGGAGGTGTCAGAGACAGCCCAACTGCTGAATCTTACTGGCTTACCCGTGCATTCTAGTATCTTCCATCCAGATGACTCCACTCGACCACAGTTGGATCTTTTGGGTCATTGCCTTTTTTCCAGATTTCTAATACATTGCCACCAAAGTGCCTGCTGCTCTGGGGACAAACTAGGTAAAATCAAACCCCGAGGTACTGTGGTGAGTTACACTGCCTCCCTCTCGTTTCAGCCTCTGTTTCCAAATGTGTCTGCCTGTTGCCTCCCCAGTGCTCCAAGGGTGGAAGCCAACTCTACTGCGTCAAGATGGGATCGAGTAAGAAAACAGTGAACATCTGTGAAGTAGGAGCTATACGATGTGCCAACAGGAAAGTGGAAATACTGTATCCTGGGAGGTGTTCAGCCTAAAACAATTACTGATAAACAGATTTACTGTTTATACAGTACATAAACAATATACATATTATTACATAGTACATAGTACATAAACAATATACATATATACAGTACATAAACAATATACATATGTGTACATATACAAAAATAATTCCTACAAAAGGGCCATCCTCCTATAAACAGCAGACTGGTGTGCCCAGAGGTTAGACATAAATTCTTTTGTGTTACTTTCATGTAATTTTTCACTCTGCCTCTCCTGCCTTAGCCTTTCCTATCCAGTTCCAACCCATGATATTCTGTAGTGTACACCCAGGTAATAACTCTTTCACATCAATCCGGTAAATTCTTCTGTTCACATTGCTCTAAAATGATGGGACTTCTGAGGACCTTATGAAGCCTATAGTATTAAGCATTCTCACAAATAGAATTAAGAACAAAAACCATAATTGTCTTCAATTAATCAATAAACAGAAACCTACAACAACTTGTAAAACACATTCTTGAAACCCATCCTTTCTTCATGCACTCATTCAACAGATAATTCTGAATGTCTACAATGTGCCAAGTACTGTTTAAGATGCTGGGGAATTAGCAGTGAATAAAAAGACAAAATCCTTTGCCTTCATGAAGCCCACATCCACGGGGAGGAAGACATTTAAAAAATAAAATAAGCGTATAAAATATATAGTATGTTTGATGATGATAATTGCTATGGAGAAAATAAGGCAAGGAGAGCTGAGTCTTGTCATCTTACGCCAGGAATCCCTTCATAGTAATAAACATCACAGTAAGGATGATTGGAAACAAGTAGAAATTGCCGCGCTTAAGGCAGTTACTAAACTTCTGGAGTTCCATACTCTTAGGAAAAGAGATTCTCCTTGCCTCAGCTAAAGCATATCCCAAAGCTTTTGAGCTGAAGTATGTGATGGATGGAAAGTAAAATCATCAGAAAATTGTGAAGGAATAATTTTTAAATTAAATTATGTCTTCTGTGTTAGGCCATACCAAGTAGACACTCGTTTCTTAGAGAGGCTAGGGTGTCATTTTATCGGTGAAGAGGAGCGTCTCTGGAACAGCAGTTCTCAATACTGATGTACATCGGACTCACCTGGACTGCTTGCTAATTAATACACATGTCTGCAAGCCGCCCCCAGTTTCTAGTTCAGTAGGTCTGGGGCGGGGCCTGAGAATTTCTAACAACTTTCCAGGTAATACTGATCATCAGGAGTGTCACATTTTGAAAAGAGTTTAGAAATGGAGTCATCCAATAGCTCATTCTGTTTGATTCACTAACTGATCTCAAAACCTTAGCCAGCCAATCTCCAGGCCTGTGAGTGGAAGGAGATTTCCTTCCTCTAAAACTCAATGGGATCCCACCTAGTGGAAGGGGGCCATGAGGCACAGCCACCTGCAGCATACTCATCAGATGTGGACACATTAAATGTCACTCCTCCTCCATCTCATTCATCATAACATGTTAGCAAAATCTAAAACATCTTGCAATATCAAAGGAGAAGTAAGAGGAAGGAAAAAAAAAAACCTAGGAACAGAAACATTTTCCTGGTGTAACAGCAATTGAGTGGGAATTTTTATTTTCCCAGGAGTCAGTAACCCATCTTTTCCAGTCATGCCATCCCCTCCCATCTCACAAAAGTGGTGCCATCTTGTCAGCATCATGCCTTCAACACTCCCAAGACAAAGAGTGAGGGCAAAGAGGCATGGCCCCCTTCCACTAGGTGGGGATCCCATTGAGCTTTAGGGGAAGGAAGTCTTCCACTCACAGGCTTGGAGATTGGCTGGTTAAGGTTTTGAGATCAGTTAGTAATTCAAATATGAGGGCAAAGAGGCATTCAATACTCCCATGTCCTCAAAAGGAATCCAGAACCTCTCCTCAGGACTGAGTTGGAGCTGCTCTCCCCAGATCTCATGCCTGCCCCCACATCTTTCTGGGGGGCCAGGGGAAGAGGGAGGGAGGCCATGGGAATCCACAGCCAAGTGAATACAGTGTTCATAGAGAGAGTCCTATTCTCCACCTAAGTCCTTTTCCTCCCCTCAGTGAGAAGGAGGAGGGTGCAGAAAGTATCCATCAAAGCCAGGCAACTGAAGCCCCGAGAGAATCTTCTGTAGGGTGTGGGGCACCAGCAGCAAGGATACAGGTGCTGCCCCCGGCTGGCTGGTGGGATGCTTGTGCAGTCTGAGCTGACGCCTGTGAGCAGGTTGCAGGAGGAGTCTCTGGGAGGTGTGGATCCTGATGAGGGTGGGTGTGGAGGGTTCTCCCTTCCTGAGCATGAGACCACTTCCTGCCCAGGGGGTACTGAAGGCAGGATGTTGTTGATAGCGGCCTCGCCATTTTCACAGAGCGGCCCTCACCACTTTCACAGAGGACAGGACTAGGTCTCTCCATCGGAGTCCCAAGATATAGAGAGTGGAGGATGTTGGTAGTTCTCGTGGATCATCGGGAAGGACACAGAGAAGAGGAAAGACAGTCACTCTGAGGCCATCCTGCATCTTGGACACGATTCTATGGAAGGCACCAAAAGGAGACACAGTGGACTCTAGCTCATGGGAAGTTCTAGGGACCTGAGCGGGTAGGAGTAAAGCAAAACACCAAATGAAGGAAACATAGAGGTCGCCTTAACACAGAACCAGATTTAGAAAGAACGAGTCAAAGGTGACACCCCATCATTGACTGTTATAGCAAACAACACTTGCCATTTATCCCAGTCCACTTCCTTGCTTCCAGCACCAGAGACCCAGCCCCAGCAAATGGAGGGCATGTCCTAGAATGACACCTGCCTCTCCCCATCACTTCTAGGAGGGGTTGGAAAGGTGCCAGAGCAACCCACCTGCCTTCCCCACCCCAAGCCGTCTGACGCGTGAGCCTGGCTGACTGGAGACAGGGAAGGAGGTGAGATGTCAATTGGATAAGAGATTGGAGACTTAAACTGGACTAACTTTTAAAAATAGAAACTGACCAGAAATCTATGTGATCTTTCCCAGATTTAATTAAGGCAAGAGAAAAAGAAAAATGGAATTTGGCAGAGCAAAGTGAAACCTAAGAGTATTAGTCTGCTAGGGCTGCCGTAACAAAGTACCACAAACTGGGTGACATAAAACAAGAGAAATTAGTTGTCTCATAGTTCCGGAGGCCAGAAATCTGAAATCACTGTGTCAGTAGGGCCATGTTCCCTCTGAAACCTAGAGGAGAGAATTCTTCCTTGCCTCTTCTGGCTGTTGGTGTTTGCCAGAAATTCTTGGTGTTCCTTGGCTTGAAGGCACATCACTCCAGTTTCTGTCTCCATCAGGACAAGGCTGTCTTCATTGTCTTCCTTCTGTGCATTTCCATCTGCCCAAATTTATATTGTCTTCTGAGGACAGCAATCATGCTGGGTGAAGCCCACTCTTAACAATCTCATCTTCACTGGATTACATCTGCAAAGACCATATTTCTCTAAATATGGTCACATTCGCAGCTACCAGAGGTTCAGATTTCAACATATCTTTTTTTTTTTTTTGCAGATACAATTCAAACCATAGCACTGTGACAGTGGGGGGGGGGGGATGTTTCCTGTTTACACCCCATAATATAATCAAAGGTTTGTTCCAGTTATTATATCCATATTGCTTGATTAAAATCAGTCATGTTTGCTTTGAAGTATGTTACTTTTACTTGTAACAATCTTCCCTTTAATGGTGATTAGTTGATCTTTTTACCACTTTAGTTACCTTTGTTTCAAAGGATTTTTTTGAGTGCACAAAAGTTTGCATTAGGCTAATTTGCATACCATTTACCAGTTGAATTTTTCACACTCTGATATTAATATTAATATAGCAATTTAGTACAATGTTAAGAGCTGGAGATTAAATTGTCATCATGAAGCAGAGAGCAAAACTGAAACATATTAAATACCTGGAATTTGGACCTAGAATGTCCAACACTGTCCTAGAAGATTAAATAAATTCCTGATCAAAGGTAAAAGCTTATCCTCTTAGACTATTGGAGATGAATACTAAGCATTCATGCTTGTAGCTTCCATAACTGGAAACCTAACTGGGTCCTTTTTTTATAAATTTGAATTTTAATTTTTGTTGATTCTGCAAGAAATTGACAAAATAAATAAAACCCCAGTTTAAAGAACTTTATAAATTGACATGCTATATCTCTCAGATGTCCTGGAAGCAGAATTCTAAGACTGTGATTTTAAAACTCCAGTCCTCTGGTGGGGTGACATTCAAGCTTAACTAAAGATTTCCTCTTTTGACAGTCTTCAGTAAAGTTCACTAAATTTGAGAATATATTACTATTTTTCCTCTTTTTTACAAAAGCCTCCGGCAATGGGCATTCCTTTAGTTTTAAAGACTGAGCTCTTCTGTTCTTTCCAGAAGACCACCCACAAGCTAGACCTAATCCATAGCCCTTGCTAAATTCTAATTCTGAGTCACAAGCATCTGATGGATCATGATGTCTCTGGTTGGTGTTGGGCACCAAATATCCTGAAGCTTGATTAATTGGATTCCAAATGGCTGGCTGTCTCTAAGGTCACCTTCATTCTTTTGGAATACATTGTGTATGGAATCAATGAGGCATCAAGCTTCTAACCAAACAAATGGCCTGCAAAATTATAGTTGTTACCATGTCATTTTATGAAAGTGAGACAGGCCGCTGTTACCCTATTTGTCTTCTTGGCAGGTTATAGAGCACAGCTTCAGTTCCCTGTGTCAAATGTCAGCGCAGGTATGTGTCACCAGTCAAGGGACTCCAACGGACAGATGGTCGTGCTCACAAACATTTATATAGAAAGATGTTCATAACAACATTATTTACAATAGCAAAAAATGACAGCACCTAAATGTCTAATAATAAATTATGGCCCCTCCATAGGTTGGAACAACCTGAGACCACAGACAAGTATCTTTTGAGAAAGATTTTAAACGACATACTGAAAAGTGAAAAACAGGGCTACAATACTACATATGATTCCAGCTATGTAAATTGTGTGTGTATAAATGTCTTTAAAAACAGTGACTGGGAAAACCTCTAGAATATGGAGTTATTTTTATTTTCGTATTTATATTTTTCTGCATTTTCTAGATCTTCTACAACCAGCCTGCATTTTCTTTTATGAAAGTCATTCTAAAAATTTTCTCTTCTACTTAGGTGAAAAAAGTTAATTCTGTTTGTATAGACATACTGGTGGCAAATGGGCTTTGGAGTTCGAGGCAGCGCCACGCGTCTGGACTTGCCCACCAGAAGCCGGTGCTGGCTTTCAACTAGACATGTGAGCGTCACATGCATTCATTCACTCACAAACATTTTCTACTCCTGAAACTTAGGTCAGCAATCATGCAGAGATTTTGGGAGGTACTTACAGTAGACTGGGAAGATTTTAAAGGTATACTTACACCAGTATTATACAAAATAGAAAGCAATGAGCTAGTACTAAAAAGTTACAGATACAGATAACATCTTTACAGAAGTAAAAAAAACTGGAAAGTTAATAAAATAAAGTCAGGCCTAACTTTTCAAAGTCTGATAACAGTTGGAGACACCAAGTAGCAACTTGAACTTGAACAAACCTGTGAGACTCAGTATCTTCATGTGAAAATGGGGACAATACCAGACAACTCACTGTAGTTTACACACATACACACACACACACACATAAAACAACTATTAAAGAGTCTAGAATGAAATGTATATTTAACTATTTGGGTGATATTATTATTATTATTATTATTATTATTATATCATTAAACACCAATGGAGAAGAGTGGCTGGACTTCACCCTTTATTTCCTATCGTATGAGGCATTTCTTCTGTTGCCAATCTTGCCATGAAGCCTGATTTATTAAGGAGCCACTGGCTTCCTTAGAGTGCTCAGAAAAGAGAAATGGCTGGAGTATTCAGACTGCATATCGGACTAAGCTCATGATAGGTGCTTGTTCACTGTGCTCATGCAGGCATGACTATGATAATCAACATCAGCGATAAAGGTTTTGGTTCTCTTTAGAATGAATCATACTTCATGCCAAATAAATGCAGATGGCCCGGTGTTTGCAGTTGAAAACCCAACAATCTATGATATCAAAGCAATGTGAACAGAAGACCCAGGAATAGAATGCAAAGAGGAAATTAGACTGGGTAGCTAGAAGTAGACTCCACAGATTACTCACTTGATCCACCGTCCTAGTATGCAGTGACACAGTAGAGATTTGGAAAACCTAAAAATGTTATCCTTAACAGGAGGGTAAATTCCCAAGACCAGAATTTGTTGTCTTTCATGAAGCCATATTGGTAACAAAGCCAGGATAGGAGTACCACCCTAACTGAAGCATTTCCATTTTGTTTATAACTGAAAACTAATGGTTGCCTTGGGGTGTGTCTTCCCTTCTTGTGAAAGGCAGTGATACACACTGGTACATCTTTGCAGTTTTCAGAATTACTGCTCGCCAGTGTCGCAGGCTCTCCATCTCCTAAGGACATGGTAGGATCCTACTACCTGATCCCCACGGGTTGGGGTGCTATATAATTGGAGCCATGTGTAGCTTCTGGACAAAACATGTAATTGCTGGTATTCCCCCCCCGCCCCGAGAGCTCCACTTTCCCTGTGGCACATTTGAAATGGCAGCTCCATCAGCCTGAGTGCTTGAGTCATTAACATGAGCAGCGTCTTCTATACTTCATCAAACTTCTATGGGTATGTGGCATGAGCAAAATATAAACTTACCTGAGATTGGAGACTGGGGGTTGTTTGTTACTTCATTACCTAGCTTACCTGTCTGATATTAACTGTAACAAATGACATGAGGACATTAGAAGCTGATCTCTTTTACCCTCTAAATTGCATTCCAGAACATTCAGTTTTCTATATGCCATAGAAGGCAAATAGAAATCACTATGGTAATTAGTAGTAAATAGCTGGGCAAGTAGGGATTACTATGGCTTTGAACATAGCCTATTATTACTATTTTGCTTGGGGAAAAATACAGAAACAAACCAAAATTAGGAAAGGGGAGTGATGACATTTAGTTCTTAAATACATTCTTAATTGCATCCATCATTTTATAGAGAAATTGATTAGTAGAAAAAGTTACAAAGAAAATCCATTCTTATAGAGAGAGTTTACCTGCTAGGACTAAAAAGAAATATAAATGCAAAAATGGTGAGTACTCTTATAAGAAACTCCATACTAAATTTGGGAAATTTTTAAGAATCTTAGAAATGGTAATTAGTTTTTTGAAACATTTACTATTTTAAAGAGCTATTCAAAGTTAATTAAATCTGCTTTATATTTCTTGATTACCAAATCATTCCTATTATATTTCACACCAATTGCTTATCAAAACTGCATGCTAAATAACCTCGAGCATTTACTAATGATGCAGATGTACAAAAATGGATCCTTCATTCCAATTTCCAATGCTTGGACATATCTTAAAATCTAACTGGTATATAGTAGCGGGTATTATTTATTGTCCCTCTCCCCACAAAAATCTACTCAGCCCCCTTCCAACAGCCAGTATTTCAGAAAAGGCTGGTTCTAGTCCTAACACCAGACCCAAAGAGTATACCACACTTGGTGTAAGTCGTCAATGGGGCTCCCTTTCCCATCCTGTGCGGTTTAGACACGTGCAGGTGATGCAAGGCTGATGAAGGAGTGTCTTCCGCAGGGTTTCAGAGAAGAAATGGCCCACGCTTCAGGAGCTCACAGGAAGAAATGGTCTCTTCTGAAGGTTGCCATGTCAAAACATGATGCTTGGAACTACTATAGCCATCTTGGCACGATGAGTGGATTTTCATTTGTAGTCTCGACCAACATATGGAAGAGGCGCCAGTAGAGACTTAGAAAGAACCATTTGTGGATCCTTTGTGAAATCATTGAGCCATTGAATTACCTAACTAGGGAGTGTCCATGCTTCTGGTCTTCTTGTTATAAAACAATAAGTTTTCTCTACTGTTTAAGCTGTTTTGTGACTTGAGTTGGGTTTTCTGCTACCTTCAGCCAAATGTATCCTGATTCAGAAATTAATCATGTTCTTGAGGTTTGTACTTTAGTGATATTGATAGATTGGTAGCATAGGGTTTTATTTTAAAATGATTAAAACTTGTTTGTTTGTTTTAAAAAAGGAATGTATCCTCTCTTGCTTGAATATACTTAGTGTGCATCTAACAAAGAAAAGATGAACCTTCAGAAATGGAACCTAGTAAGGCAACAATTTAAGTTCATAATGAATCTCGTCGTTATTTCTTAAAAAGTCAAAATCACCTCTAAAGCTTCCCAAGTTAACAGTAATTAATTGTAGACCTATTGAGCACCTGATGTCATGTTTAATTCTCCAAGGGGAAAGGGAGACCTAAAGCTTATTAAGCCACTCGTAGGTGCCAGACTCATCAACCTATTTTTATTTAGTCTTCCCAGAAACTCTAAGAGACATAGGTGTTATTGGCCTCATTTAGAGATGAGGAAATTAAGGATCAGAGACCAGAGTTACTTGCCAAATTTCATACACCTTGTAAAAGGCAGACAGATGTCACACCTGGCCAGATTAACTTAAGAACCCAGGAGCAGGCTGAGCTGTATCGATGCTAAATTTGTTGATTTTCTAATTATACTCTGGTTATTGTGGAAATTATAAAGATGGCTGCATGTTATTTGACATTCTTCCCATTGAGATGTCGGTTCTAATTTCATACCCCTGAATTCTGGCAGGCTTCTGAATGCTTCCACTAATGAAGTAGAGCAAAAGGGACATTGTGTGCCTTCTGAGACTGCCCTAAAAGAAAGCTTGAAGCTTTTACTTGATTCACAAGAACAGTTCCTCTTAGTGCCCTGACCTGCCGTTATAGAAGCTGATGATGCTAAGGCCACTATCCTGTGAGGAAACCCATGACACGTGAAGAGTCCACGTAGAGGGACCCTGGGCAACAGTTACAGCTGAGCCCAGATTTGATATATCCCAGTCCAGACACCAGACATGTGAATAAACAATGTTGAATCTTCCCACTTGAGGCTTCAGACAGCATAAAACAGAGGCAAGCCATCTCCGCTGTTCTCTCTCCAAATTCCTGACCCACAGAAGAAGCCATAAGCAATACAAAATAGCGGTTATTTTATACCATGAAGTTGGGGCTGGTTTGTTATGCAGCGATAGACAACCAAAGTAGTTATGGGAGGGAATATCTCTGTTCTCAGGAAATACACATGGAAGCATAGAGGAATAAAGTAATGACACCTCCTTCAGATAGTGGAGACATTGTTGAAACAATAAGAGATTCCCTGGTAGTGATTCCCAAACCTGGGAATCATCAAAATCTTTTGGAGATCTTTTTTAAAATAATGATTCCCAGATATTGTAATAGGTACACTTGTGCTGAGCACAGGATGATGTATAGAGATGTTCAATCACTATGTCACACACCTGTAACTAATATAACTCTGTGTGTCATCTATACTCAAACTTTAAAACATTTAATAAAATAAAATATTAATTCCCAAGTCCCACCCAGACCTACTAAACTAGAATCTCCAGAACTTAGATGATAGCACACACTCAATAAAAACCCAATCAGGTGAACGCTTTCCGAACGGAACGGAGGCAAGCAATTGAAATCAGGAATCGTAGTGCTCACTCTGAGTCCTTGAACACTGGCCCTAGTCTGGACCCTGTCCATCACCACTTTCCTTCTAGGGGCTTTAAAGCCTCCGTTCCATTCCCAAGCTCGTGCCCGTACAATCAGACCACATGGCCACCTGCACTTTTCCTGCACATTTGCTCCTTTAGACACGGTGCCCACGTCCTCCAGCTTGGTCGACCGCACTTTAGCTGCAAGGTCAGGAATTGTGGAAATCCACAGCTACTGGTTAAGTGAAGTGTTTCCCTCCTATCCATTATATCGAGACTGTTTACTGCTCTTGAACAGTGAGAAACGGAGGAAAAATAAGAGAGAAAAACAAGAGTCCTGACAGATTGGCTTGAGAGAGAGAAGAATGTGCCACGTGAAAGGGTAGGCAGTGGATCCCAAGATCCCAGAGATGGTGCCATCGGCACCTGCACCAAAATCGCCTCACAGAGTGCCACGCTAAGTGTGAATTATTTATTGTGGTTTCCAAGAAGATGAGGAGCTGGCACCAGAGTGTAAGTCAACAAATTGCTTCCTTCATCCACAAAGTCTTGCTACAACAACAACAAAAAAAGTAGGCTAAACTAAGCAATGAAATTAGCGACAAAGTTCATACCAATTCTGTCATAGGCTCCTTGTCCCATGAAAACCAGCCAAAACCAGTTCCCAGAAGGCACTTTAAGTATTCCTGACCTGGGGTGCTTGTTTAAATAACAACAACAGCCAAGGTAATAATAATATATTTAACATTTACTAAGCATTTACTGTATGCTTAAGCTTCTTATCTAAAGGATATTATAAGCTTTACTAATTATGTCTACTAAAATTGATCGCAATATACATGAGGAAAGGAGCTATGTTAAAAATCTTAATATACCTCAAAATAATTGGCACAGAGCTATTTGCACAGCGAGTGATCAAAATATATTTAATTGTTGGGAGCAAGATGGCAGAGGAGTAGGAGACCTAGATTTCGTCTGGTCTCAGGAATTCAGCTGAATAGGGATCAAACCATTCTGAACACCTACGAACTCAACAGGAGATCAAAGAGGAGAGTAGCAATAACTATCTGAACTGAGAAGCGACCACTTTCTGGAAGGTAGGACGTGCGGAGAAGTGAATCCGAGGCGATATTCGGGAGGATAGACGGCGGGGGAGGGGCCTCCGCCGGCCGCTTCTGGCAAGTGATAGAGTCGCGGAGCACAAAATCGGAACTTCTAGAAGTCGCCTCCGCTGAGGGACGTCGCTGCAGTGGCTAGGTGGGGGGTGGAATCCTCCCGGGACAGTGTGGTCTCAGGGCCCTCGGGGTCACAGAAAGACCGGGGGTGCCTGAGTGCGCCAGAGCTCCCAGGTATCGGAGCAGGGAAGCCGGCTGCAGAGACGGAGCCGAGGCGCGGGCTCTCAGCTCGGGGTTGCCATAAACTGTGATCTGCGGCCCAGTCGGGCCACTGCGCCTCCAGCACGGACCCAACAGGCGGCAGATCCGGGGAGACTCCCCTTCCTTCCCGGGGAAGAGCAGCGCGGGAATGCACCGCAGGGATCTGCTGGGTTTGGAGACTCCACACGGGGTCGGGAGCCAGAGATAGCAACGCTCGGTCACAGGCCGGGTGAGCACGGAGAGCGGCCGGAGACCGGTGACAAGGGAGTGACTGCTTTTCTCTGTGGGCGCACTGAGGAGTGGGGCCCCGAGTTCTCAGCTCCTCCGGGTGGAGATTGGGAGGCCACCATTTTTGCCCTGGTCCTCCAAGGCTGTACGGAGAGCTTGCAGGGAACAAAGGCTCCTGAGATCAAACCCGAGCAGCTTGCTTAGCCCGGACCGACAAGGGCGGGGCAATTTAGCCTCCGGCAAAGACATTTGGAAACCACAGCAACAGGCCCCTCCCCCAGAAGATCAGCACGAACAGCCAGCAAGCCAAGACCAAGTTTACCGATCAAGGAGAACGGGAGAACTCCAGCGCTAGGGGAATACTGCACATAAAATTCATGGCTTTTTTTTACCATGATTCATTAGTTCATCAAAGTTAATTTTTGTTAACTGTTTTTTTTTCTTTTTCCCTTTTTCAACCAACATCTTATCAATCTTTAAAAAAAAAGCATTTTTTATTTTTCATTTTTAGAGTCATATTTTATCCCTTCATAGTAGTTACCCTTATTTTTGGCATATATATATAAGTTGTTCTCTCTTTAAAATTTTGAGATACAGTTTCTTCTAACAGATCAAAATATACCCTAAATCACTAGTGTATGGCTCTGTTCTAGTCTCCTGCCTGATCACATTCTCTCCCTTTTTTCTTTTTTTTTTTAAATCTTCTTTCTTTTTTCAAACAACTTCTTATCAAGTCCTTTTATAAAATCTTTTATAATTTTCATCTTTACAGTCATCTTCTATCCCTTCATTGTATCAACCCTTATTTTGTACATATATGTCTTTCTTCCTTTAAAATTTTAGGAGGCACTTTTTTCTAACAGACCAAAATACGCCCAAAATCTAGTGTGTGGCACTGATCTAGGCACTAGCCTGATCATATTTGATCACATTCTGCTTTTTTTGTATTGTTCTGTTTTTGTTTTTATCTTTTTTTTTCTTTTTTTTTTTCTCTTTCTTTTTTCTTTCTTTCCCTTTCTCTTCCCCTTGTTTCAGGTCTTTTCTGATTTGTATACAGTATATTTGCTGGGGACGTTGTAAACCTGTTAGCATTTTGTTCTCTCATTCATCTATTCTCCTCTGGACAAAATGACAAGACGAAAAAAATCACCTCAGCAAAAAGAACAAGAGGTAGTACCGTCAGCCAGGGACCTACTCAATACGGACATTAGTACGATGTCGGACCTAGAGTTCAGAATCATGACTTTAAAGATACTAGCTGGGCTTGAAAAAAGCATAGAAGTTATTAGAGAAACCCTTTCGGGAGAAATAAAAGAACTAAAATCTAACCAAGTCGAAATCAAAAAGGCTATTGATGAGGTGCAATCAAAAATGGGGGCACTAACTGCTAGGATAAATGAGGCAGAAGAGAGAATCAGTGATATAGAAGACCAAATGATGGAAAATAAAGAGGCTGAGAAAAAGAGGGAGAAACAACTACAGGATCACGAGGGCAGAATTCAAGAGATAAGTGATACGATAAGACGAAACAACATTAGAATAATTGGGATCCCAGAAGAAGAAGAAAGAGAGAGAGGGGCAGAAGGTATATTGGAGCAAATAATAGCAGAGAACTTCCTTAATGTGAGGAAGGAAACAGGCATCAAAATCCAGGAGGCACAGAGAACCCCTCTCAAAATCAATGATAATAGGTCAACACCCCGACATCTAATAGTAAAACTTACGAGTCTCAGAGACAAAGAGAAAATCCTGAAAGCAGCTCGGGAGAAGAGATATGTAACCTACAATGGTAAAAATATTAGATTGGCAACAGACCTATCCACAGAGACCTGGAAGGCCAGAAAGGACTGGCAAGATATCTTCAGAGCACTAAACGAGAAAAATATGCAGCCAAGAATACTATATCCAGCTAGGCTGTCATTGAAAATAGAAGGAGAGATAAAAAGCTTCCAGAACAAACAAAAATTAAAGGAATTTGCAAACACGAAACCAGCCCTCCAAGAAATATTGAAAGCGGTCCTCTAAGCAAAGAGAGAGCCTAAAAGCAGCAAAGATCAGAAAGGAACACAGACAACATACAGTAACAGTCACCTTACAGGCAATACAATGGCACTAAATTCATACCTTTCAATAGTTACCCTGAATGTAAATGGGCTAAATGCCCCAATCAAAAGACACAGGCTATCAGATTGGATTAAAAAACAAGACCCATCAATATGCTGTCTGCAAGAGACTCATTTTAGACCCAAAGACACTCCCAGATTGAAAGTGAGGGGGTGGAAAACCATTTACCATGCTAATGGACACCAAAAGAAAGCTGGGGTGGCAATCCTTATATCAGACAAACTAGATTTTAAAACAAAGACTGTAATAAGAGATGAGGAAGGACACTATATCCTACTAAAGGGTCTATCCAACAAGAAGATCTAACAATTGTAAATATCTATGCCCCGAACATGGGAGCAGCCAATTATATAAGGCAATTAATAACAAAAGCAAAGAAACACATTGACAACAATACAATAATAGTGGGGGACTTTAACACCCCCCTGACTGAAATGGACAGATCATCCAAGCAAAAGATCAACAAGGAAATAAAGACTTTAAATGACACACTGGACCAAATGGACTTCACAGACATATTTAGAACATTCCATCCCAAAGCAACGGAATACATATTCTTCTCTAGTGCCCATGGAACATTCTCCAGAATTGATCATATCCTAGGTCACAAATCAGGTCTCAACCGGTACCAAAAGATTGGGATCGTTCCCTGCATATTTTCAGACCACAATGCTTTGAAACTAGAACTCAATCACAAGAGGAAAGTCGGAAAGAACTCAAATACATGGAGGCTAAAGAGCATCCTACTAAAGAATGAATGGGTCAACGAGGAAATTAAAGAAGAATTAAAAAAATTCATGGAAACTAATGAAAATGAAAACACAACTGTCCAAAATCTTTGGGATACAGCAAAGGCAGTCCTAAGAGGAAAGTATATAGCAATACAAGCCTTTCTCAAGAAACAACAAAGGTCTCAAATACACAACCTAACCCTACACCTAAAGGAGCTGGAGAAAGAACAGCAAATAAAGCCTAAACCCAGCAGGAGAAGAGAAATAATAAAGATCAGAGCAGAAATCAATGAAATAGAAACCAAAAGAACAGTAGAACAGATCAACGAAACTAGGAGCTGGTTCTTTGAAAGAATTAACAAGATTGATAAACCCCTGGCCAGACTGATCAAAAAGAAAAGAGAAAGGACCCAAATCAACAAAATCATGAATGAAAGAGGAGAGATCACAACCAACACCAAAGAAATACAAACAATTATAAGAACATATTATGAGCAACTCTATGCCAGCAAATTAGATAACCTGGAAGAAATGGGTGCATTCCTAGAGATGTATCAACTACCAAAATTGAACCAGGAAGAAATAGAAAACCTGAACAGACCTATAACCACTAAGGAAATTGAAGCAGTCATCAAAAATCTCCCAAGAAACAAGAGCCCAGGGCCAGATGGCTTCCCAGGGGAATTCTATCAGACATTTAAAGAAGAATTAATACCTATTCTCCTGAAACTGTTCCAAAAAATAGAAATGGAAGGAAAACTTCCAAATTCATTTTATGAGGCCACCATTACCTTGATCCCAGAACCAGACAAAGACCCCATCAAAAAGGAGAATTACAGACCAATATCCTTGATGAACATGGATGCAAAAATTCTCACCAAAATACTAGCCAATAGGATCCAACAGTACATTAAAAGGATTATTCACCACGACCAAGTGGGATTTATCCCTGGGCTGCAAGGCTGGTTCAACATCCGCAAATCAATCAACGTGATACAATACATTAATAAAAGAAAGAACAAGAATCATATGATCCTCTCAATAGATGCAGAAAAAGCATTTGACAAAGTACAGCATCCTTTCTTGATCAAAACTCTTCAGAGTATAGGGATAGAGGGTACATACCTCAATATCATAAAAGCCATCTACGAAAAACCTACAGCGAATATCATTCTCAATGGGGAAAAGCTGAGAGCTTTTCCCCTAAGGTCAGGAACGCGGCAGGGATGTCCACTCTCACCACTGCTATTCAACATAGTATTAGAAGTCCTAGCCACAGCAATCAGACAACAAAAAGAAATCAAAGGCATCCAAATCGGCAAAGAGGAAGTCAAACTCTCACTCTTTGCAGATGATATGATACTTTATGTGGAAAACCCAAAAGACTCCACCCCAAAACTGCTAGAACTCATACAGGAATTCAGTCAAGTAGCAGGCTATAAAATCAATGCACAGAAATCAGTGGCATTCCTATACACCAACAACAAGACAGAAGAGAGACAAATCAAGGAGTCAATCCCATTCACAATTGCACTCAAAACCATAAGATACCTAGGAATAAATTTAACCAAAGAGGCAAAGGATCTGTACTCAGAAAACTATAAAATACTCAGGAAAGAAATTGAAGAAGACACAAAGAAATGGAAAAACGTTCCATGCTCATGGATTGGGAGAACCAACATTGTGAAGATGTCAATGCTACCTAGAGCAATCTACACATTCAATGCAATCCCCATCAAAATGCCATCCACTTTTTTCAAAGAAATGGAACAAATAATCCTAAAATTTGTATGGAACCAGAAGAGACCCCGAATAGCCAGAGGAATATTGAAAAAGAAAAGCAAAGCTGGCGGCATCACAATTCCGGACTTCCAGCTCTATTACAAAGCTGTCATCATCAAGACAGTATGGTACTGGCACAAAAACAGACACATAGATCAATGGAACAGAATCGAGAGCCCAGAAATGGACCCTCAACTCTATGGTCAACTTATCTTTGACAAAGCAGGAAAGAATGTCCAATGGAAAAAAGACAGTCTCTTCAACAAATGGTGTTGGGAAAATTGGACAGCCACATGCAGAAGAATGAAACTGGACCATTTCCTTACACCACACACAAAAATAGACTCCAAATGGTTGAAAGACCTAAACGTGAGACAGGAGTCCATCAAAATCCTAAAGGAGAACACAGGTAGCAACCTCTTCGACCTCAGCCACAGCAACTTCTTCCTAGAAACATCACCAAAGGCATGGGAAGCCAGGGTAAAAATGAACTACTGGGATTTCATCACGATAAAAAGCTTTTGCACAGCAAAAGAAACAGTTCACAAAACCAAAAGACAACTGACAGAATGGGAGAAAATATTTGCAAATGACATATCAGATAAAGGGCTAGTATCCAAAATCTATAAAGAACTTATCAAACTCAACACCCAAAGAACAAATAATCCAATCAAGAAATGGGCAGAAAACATGAACAGACATTTTTCCAAAGAAGACATCCAAATGGCCAACAGGCACATGAAAAAGTGCTCAACATCGCTCGGCATCAGGGAAATCCAAATCAAAACCTCAATGAGATACCACCTCACACCAGTCAGAATGGCTAAAATTAACAAGTCAGGGAACAACAGATGTTGGCGGGGATGTGGAGAAAGGGGTACCCTCCTACACTGTTGGTGGGAATGCAAGCTGATGCAACCCCTCTGGAAAACAGTATGGAGGTTCCTCAAACAGTTGAAATTAGAGCTATCATTCGATCCAGCAATTGCACTACTGGGTATTTACCCCAAAGATACAAATGTAGGGACCTGAAGGGGTACGTGCACCCCAATGTTTATAGCAGCAATGTCCACAATAGCCAAACTGTGGAAAGAGCCAAGATGTCCATCGACAGATGAATGGATAAAGAAGATGTGGTTTATATGCACAATGGAATATTATGCAGTCATCATAAGGAATGAGATCTTGCCATTTGCAATGACGTGGATGGAACTGGAGGGTGTTATGCTGAGTGAAATAAGTCAATCAGAGAAAGACATGTATCATATGACCTCACTGATATGAGGAATTCTTAATCTCAGGAACAAACTGAGGGTTTCTGGAGTGGTCGGGGGTGGGAGGGATGGGGTGGCTGGGTGATAGACATTGGGGAGGGTATGTGCTACGGTGAGTGCTGTGAATTGTGCAAGACTGTTGAATCACAGATCTGTACTTCTGAAACAAATAACGCAACATATTTTAAGAAAAAGAAAAAGAAGAAGATAGCAGGAGAGGAAGAATGAAGGGGAGTAAGTCAGAGGGGGAGACGAACCAGGAGAGATGATGGACTCTGAAAAACAAACTGAGGGTTCTAGAGGGGAGGAGGGTAGGGGGATGGGTTAGCCTGGTGATGGGTATTAAAGAGGGCACATTCTGCGTGGAGCACTGGGTGTTATGAACAAACAATGAATCATGGAACACTACACCAAAACAAATGATGTAATATATGGTGATTAACATAACAATAAAATATTAAAAAATATATTTAATTGTTTAAAATAAAAGCATAAGAGAGATAAAGAAAATATTGGATTAGAGGAATAAATCTGGGAGTCATCTACCAAGGACAAAAAAAGCTGAGTAAATAATTTCCCTAAGAGAACAAAGCCCAATTTTCTTTTTTGAATTACTCATTCACTAATTCATTTCAGTACTTATTTATTCTTTCAATTGAGAGCTTACTAAAAGCATTATTAGGGACAAACATGATTTTGATTCTCATGGAGCATAGATTATTATGAAAGGGACAAAAGCTAAATTATGAATTACTAATAAATAAGTTATTACAGACCACGACGAGAACTGAGAAGCTGTAAGAAGCTGAAGACACGTGAAGTCTTAGGGAGAAAGGAGCAGACAGTGTGAACACCCTCGTAAAGAGGTGAGGTGAGAGTCTGGAGGTGAGCTGACAAAGAGTCTGGAGCTTCTCCAAAAAAGGAGGCTCATTTGACTTCTACTTTCAAGGAGGTTGGAGACCAAGACGCTGCTGAAAACCAAAAGAAAAACCGAACACATTTAAAAATCATATATTGAGGCATAAAAGGAACTGTAGAAATAACAAGGACGAAAGAGGATAATGTTTCAGAGAAGGAAATCTTACAGAGGTGAGCTAAGCTTCTGTCTCTGTTCCTGGGAGCACATGCTGATCTTGTATATCAGCTAGAGAGAGGCCAAGAGTCAGGGCTAGACACAGGCAGGGGCCACTGCTGCGGGAAAGAGAAACCCGTGGGATCTTTGGGTTGTGCAGGACGCTGGTGATAAAATTGGAGAAGTGAATGGCCTCAGGCACATGGCCACTTCCTCTCTCAAAGCACAGACTGGGATTGTGGTAGAAAATATGGAGAGAAGTAGCTAGATTCAAGGTAGAATCATTAGGACTTGGAGGTAGAATCATTAGGACTTGCTGATAGTTTGAATGTAATTGATCAGAGAAAGACACCAAAGATGGTCCTCAGGTTCTGACTTGAGCAACATTGGGTAGAATGATAGCAGAATGGGTTAGGGAGTTGAGGGAAGTCTCAATGAAGTTAAGAGGCTTTCATGAGGTTACCAACTCATTAGTAGCAAAACAAGGACTAGAATCCAAGTCTCCTGATGCTCATCCAAGTCTCCTGATGCTCATTCCAGTACTCTCTACCATACTAAGTTAATTTTCCTTTAGGAATTCTTGTCAACAGTATTACAACTGTCTGCATCACACAGACATTACATAGACATATTTGTGTTTAGGAGTCCAATTTTCAGGAGCAGTCAAATACTGACTTTGAGGCTTTAAACATGGGCAGCGAATGCAAATGCCTTCAAAGCCAGGAAGCGAAAGGTGGGTGAAGCTCAAGCTTTATGATCACAGAGAATGGGAAGAAGGGCTCTTTTGATGCACTCACAGGGTTCATCACCCCTAAAGGTATTCAGAGTTGATTTTAAAAATATTTTTAATCGCTCACCTGCCAATTAGAACACATTTACATGCAGTGTACCAACTCCTGCTAATGAGATGCAAATATGTTTGCTAACACCCATTAAAAAGAAACAACAGGCCCCAAATAGAGTCATTTTTCTTTTGCTAATAACTTTCTCATCCTGTACCACTTCTGCCTATAAAAGCCTTCCATTTTGCACAACCTTTTTATTTGTCAGATGGGATGCTGCCTGATCCGTGAATCTTTGAATAAAGCCAGTTAGATCTTTAAATATACTTGTTGAAATTTTGTTCTTTAAAATACCTTATTTGGCCTTTGAGCATAACCAAAAGAGAAGCCTGTTCAAGGACTCTACGATTGTTCAGCCACTTAGTGGAAATGACATTCTAATCGCAAAAATATTTGTATGTGAAATAGAAGTCAAAATTTTATTCCACAAACAAGAAAAAAAAAGGGCTAAAAGAAGGCCATGCCTAGGGATTCCTGGGTGGCTCAGACGGTTGAGCTCCCGACTCTTGATTTCAGCGCAGTTCATGATCTCAGGGTTGTGATCTCAGGGTCATGAAATGGAGCCCTGGGGCAGGCTCCGAGCTGGGCGTGGAGCCTGCTTGAGATTCTCTGTCTCCTCTCCCTCTCCCTCTGCCCCTCCCTCACACTCATCTCCTCCCCCACTCACATGTGCACTCTCTTTAAAAAAAACAAAACAGGAAGGCCATGCCTAAACCAATGATGATAATGTACTGTGATCTGGAAATTATGGTTAATCCAACCTTTTACAACTAAAATCCAAATAAATTAATTGGATTATCTTGGCTGATACATCTATTGTTCCCTTGAGATACATGCCAGGAACCCTTAACCTCATCACCTAAGAAACAGACAACAGAAAGGAAGAAAAGGTTGATCACAAACTAGAAGCTGCCAGTGATGTATGAATATGTGGGTATTCAACAAAAAACCCATGGGAAAAAACTGTTGCATAGAAAGAACTATTTTGTATCTGTTTCCTGAAATTGCTTAATGCTTAAAGAAAATATTTATTCTGTTTACGTTTCAGCTGGGAAGCCATTCAGCTTAAATGTTTCTTGCCAGTTTCGTAATTTATAAATGCATTAATATAGAATCAAATTTGGCAGGATATCAGTGTAGTGTGCTTTTGACAAAATGCCTGATGTCTTTTATATGCTTAATTTTTGAAAATGTATTTAATGAAAGGATAAAAATCCATCCATTATGTAACCCACAAAACAAAATAGTTAAATAACAATGAAATATCTTGAAAGCATATGACCCACAGGACAATCATTATC
Source organism: Eumetopias jubatus (assembly GCF_037043125.1). Lineage (NCBI taxonomy): Eukaryota > Metazoa > Chordata > Mammalia > Carnivora > Otariidae > Eumetopias > Eumetopias jubatus. The sequence continues at coordinate 121,759,553 of NW_028274811.1, forward strand.
AAGTTAACATCTCAGAATTTTTACTATCATTTTTGTATCTATGGTTTTCATAACACTTTATTTATTTATTTACTTTTGGCTCTCAAGGTATCTGTTGTGACTTAATTTATTTACTCCCCCACTTCTTAATAAAAGTGGACGAATTTAGTTAATCTATTTCCCCCCATATTTTGTTATAAACAATAGCTTTAATGAGTTCACATGAATATGACTGTTTTTTTCCATCTGCTTACAAAAAAATGGACATCAAAAATATTGTGCATGTAGAAAATCAATTACTGACTTTGCAACAGTTCATATGAAAAAATCTGAGGCTTTTAGGTGATGGCAAGCTTAATGTGAGCCAACACTGTAATCATTACTCCATTTCTGCAGTTACTAGTGTTACCATTGACAATAATAACACTTCATCCTAATCAAGGTAGTATTATAAGATTACCCATTAAATAAAAAACTTCATTATAAATGCATACCAGTGATAAACAAATTTTTGCATATATTTTTTAAAAGTTATATTTGTGCTTAAAGTGATCTTAAGCAGATATTCATGAACCAAACAGAGAATTAAATTTGGGGTAGGACTGAAGACCTACTGAGCTTCAGGATAAAACCAGAACAAACATCTAGATCAATTTCTAGGTGGCTGATTAGAAACTATAATGCCGCATACATTTTAGACAACTAGGGTCTAAATGAATACAGAGATGAGCAGAGATGTCTTGCCATGAGCAAAACCTTTTTTTTAAAAAGCTCATCCTAGGGGTACCTGGGTGGCTTAGTTGTTAAGCATCTGCCTTTGGCTCAGGTCATGATCCCAGGGTCCTGGGATCGAGGCCCGCATCAGGCTCCCTGCTCCGTGAGAAGCCTGTTTCTCCCTCTCCCACTCCCCCTGCTGTGTTTCCTCTCTCGCTGTCTCTCTCTCTGTCAAATAAATAAATAAAATCTTAAAAAAAAATATTCCATTGTGTATATATACCACATCTTCTTTATCCATTCATCTGTTGATGGACATCTTGGCTCTTTCCACAGTTTGGCTATTGTGGACATTGCTGCTATAAACATTGGGGTGCATGTACCCCTTTGGATCCCTACATTTGTATTTTTGTGGTAAATACCCAGTAGTGCAATTGCTGGATCGTATGATAGCTCTATTTTCAACTGTTTGAGAAACCTCCATACTGTTTTCCAGAGGGGTTGCACCAGCTTGCATTCCCACCAACAGTGTAGGAGGGTTCCCCTTTCTCTGCATCCCTGCCAACATCTGTCGTTTCCTGACTTGTTAATTTTAGCCATTCTGACTGGTGTGAGGTGGTATCTCATTGAGGTTTTGATTTGGATTTCCCTGATGCTGAGCAATGTTGATCACTTTTTCATGTGTCTGTTGGCCATTTGGACGTCTTCTTTGGAAAAATGTCTGTTCATGTCTTCTGCCCATTTCTTGATTGGATTATTTGTTCTTTGGGTGTTGAGTTTGATAAGTTCTTTATAGATTTTGGATACTAGCCCTTTATCTGATATGTCATTTGCAAATATTTTCTCCCATTCTGTCAGTTGTGCTATGGTGAGTGCTGTGAATTGTGCAAGACTGTTGAATCACAGATCTGTACTTCTGAAACAAATAATGCAATATATGTTAAGAAAAAAAAAAGAAGAAGATAGCAGGAGGGGAAGAATGAAGGGGAGTAAGTCAGAGCGGGAGATGAACCAGGAGAGACAATGGACTCTGAAAAACAAACTGAGGGTTCTAGAGGGAAGGGGGGTGGGGGGATGGGTTAGCCTGGTGATGGGTATTAAAGAGGGCACATTCTGCGTGGAGCACTGGGTGTTATGGACAAACAATGAGTCATGGAACACTACATCAAAAACTAATGATGTAATGTATGGTGATTAACATAACAATAAAAATAAAAAATAAATAAAAAAAATAAAAAGCTCATCCTATCTAGAGAGAGGAACTGCATTTGAGATCCTAAACTTAGGTCAAGCTAATCTGCTGGTTTAGAAAATAAATCTTTGATATTCTCCCAGTATAATAGATCCATGTTACCAAAATAAGGTCTGGTTCCACAATGAGGACTCCAGCATACTGGGTAAAGCCAACTGTAAAATACTAACATAGAGACGTGTGTATAGCAAAAGAGAAAGAAAACACATACAAATGCATGCACCCATATACATAAATCCTACACAGGAGAAACTTCCAAATAAAAATTCCAAAGCACATGAGAAGATGTGGAGAAAGGGAAACTATCTTACACTGTTGATTAAGAATGCAAACTGGCGCAGCCACTCTGGAAAACCATACAGAGGGTCCTCAAAAAGTTAAAAATATGACCCTATGACCCAGCAATTACATTACAAGGGATTTATCCAAAGGATACAAAAAGACTGATTCAAAGGAGCACATGTAACCCAATGTTTATAGCAGCATTATCAACAATAGCCAAATTATGGAAAGAGCCCAAATGTCCACCAACTGATGAATGAATAAAGAAGATGTGGTACACACACACACACACACACACACACACACACACACACACACACTGGAATATTACTTAACCATCAAAAAGAATGAAATCTTGCCATTTGCAATCACATGGATGTAACTAGAGGGTATTAGGCTAAGTGAAATACGTCAGAGAAAGACAAATACCATATGATTTCACTCATATGTGGAATTTAAGAAAGAAAACAGTTGAACACAGAGGAAGGGAAGGAAAAATAAAATAAGATAAAAACAGAGAGGGAGGCAAACCATAAGAGACCCTTAACTAGAGAGAACAAACTGAGGATTGATGGAGGGGAGGTAGGCAGAGGACGGGCTAAATCGGTGATGGGCATTAAGAAGGGCACTTGTGATGAGCACTGGGTGCTGTATGTAAGTGATGAATCACTCAATTCTACTCCTGAAACCAATACTATGCTATATGTTAACTAACATGAATTTAAATAAAAATCTGGAAAAACTAGGGGCGCCTGGGTGGCTCAGTCGTTAAGCATCTGCCTTTGGCTCAGGTCGTGATCCCAGGGTCCTGGGATTGAGCCCCGCATCGAGATCCCTGCTCAGCGGGAAGCCTGCTTCTCCCTCTCCCACTCCCCCTGCTTGTGTTCCCTCTCTTGCTGTGTCTCTCTCTGTCAAATAAATAAATAAAACCTTAAAAAAAATCTGGAAAAACTAGTAAAAAAAAAAAAGATATACAGATAACAAATAAGCATATGAAAAGATGCTCCACATAATATATCATCAAGAAAATGCAAATTAAAACAAGATACCACTACATACCTATTAGAATGCCAAAATCCAGAACACTGATGACGCCAAATGCTGGCAAGGATATAGAGCAAGAGGAACTCTCATTCACTGCTGGTGACAATACAAATTGGCAAAGCCACTTGGAAAGATGGTTTGGCTGTTTATTACAAAGCTACACATATGCTTCCTATATACAATCCAGCAATCTCACTCCTTGGTATTTACTCAAAAGAGTTAAAAACTTATGTCCATGCAAAATTCTGCACACAGGTGTTTATAGCAGCTTTATGCATAATTGCCAAAACTTGGAAGCAACTGAGATGTCCTTCAGTAGGCAAATTGACAAAAAAAGAAGTGAAAGAAGCCAATCCGAAAAGGCTCCACACTGTATATTTTCCAACAACATGACATTCTAGAAAGGACAAAACTATAGAGACAATAAAAGGATCAGTGGCTGCTGGGATGGGGGAGTGGGAAGGTAGATGAACAGGAAGAGCACATTTTTAGAGAAGTAAAAATACTCTGTATGGTATTATAATGATGGGTATGTGCCATCACACATTTGTCCAAACCCATAGAATGTACAACACCAAGGAGACTCTAAGGTAAATTGGGTAGATTTGGGTGATTAAATGTCAATGTAAATACATCCTTGGTAAAAAAATAAAGTAAAATAAAAAGCACACGTGAGAAAAATAAATATCACAAAGCTCACAAACAGGAGACATCACTTTGATATTATCCAAAATAATATCAAATATCAAAACATTCTTCTAAGGACTTTCAAATCTCCATAGAAAAAATAAATAAATAAAGTCTTTAAAAAAACTGATGAGAAGCTCCGACATATACCTAATAATTGTTCTAAAATTAAAGACTGGAGAACATGGCTAATGATTTTCCTGAGTTAAAGGAAGATGGGAATGATCAGAAAGAAAACTCGTGATCCACAACAGAACAAACCAAAACAAGCCCATACCTAGAAGCTTTTAAGAGTGATATTTCCACAGCTCCGTACACTGTTCTGAGGGTCTCATGTGGGGGCTCTGCTTCCGGCAACGACGATGGGGTTTTTTTTCAGACAAAACTTCCAACTGAGAACAACCAGGACATCTGGATGATTTGTTCACAAAATTTGTATAAAAGCATCAGGGAGGGCACCTGGGTGGCTCAGTCGTTAAGTGTCTGCCTTCGGCTCAGGTCATGATCCCAGGGTCCTGGGATCGAGTCCCACATTGGGCTCCCTGCTCAGTGGGAAGCCTGCTTCTCCCTCTCCCACTCCCCCTGCTTGTGTTCCTGCTCTCACTGTCTCTCTCTGTCAAATAAACAAATAAAATCTTTAAAAAAAAAAAAAAAAAAAGCGTCAGGGAGCTCCGAAAGGGAATGAGGATCTATGGTACCCAGATCCAGGCAGAGAAGAGAGGCACAGAGAAGTGAGCTCCTCTTTTTGAGGTACTTGCCAGCTCTGAAAATGACAGCTGACAGGTGGAGAAGCGAGCAAAACCTTATAGCAGTTAGGGAGGTTACCACAAGTTGAGTTCTGAGACCACACAAAAAGAGGGGCCTTGATAAATATCCCAGGTTTTGGTTGAGCTTTTAAGAGCTACACCCTAAGAATGATGCTGAATTAGACCACATGGAGGTCAAGAGACTAAAAATCAGAGACAGAAAAAAATCTTGAATGCTGTTAAAATGAAAAAAAAAAAAAAAAGAAAAAACCTTCAGGAGCAACAATTTACCTTTGAGTTGACTCCTAAACAGAAATAAGGGAGCCAATGTTATAAGAATTATATTCTGAAAGGACAGGAAGAAAACACCTGCTAATCTAGAATTCTACAGCAAAAATATCTTCTGAAAATGAAGGTGCTATAAAAATATTTTCCAAGAATTCAGCATTAGCAGGTGTGCCTTGAAATAAATAACAAACGTTTTCTTTAGCTAGAAAGAACATGATTGAGGTGGCAAGGCTAATATGTGGGTAAATGAATATGGACTACATAATCATTTGCATGAGGATTAAAATAAAATGTGAAGAGAAACGGAGAGAAAATATATGAAAACACCATTACATAATTTGAGAGGAGGATAAAAGACGTTAAAATGTCCTAAGGTCCTTGCAGTGTCCAGAGAGTGGTAAAGGTATTAATTTATATTTATTATACTTTAACAATTTAAGGATACAGATTGTAACCTCTAAATCTATATTGACTAATTAATAGTAAAAAAAAAAGCATATAACTAACAAGGTAATGGAGGTGCAATGATTAAAGATATAATGTAGAGGCAGTCAAAAGGAGCAAAAACGAATCAAGAATAAAGACAAGGACAACTAGAAGGCTAATCACAAGATAAATTTTAAAGCCTTCACACCTGTGAAGACATACCCCAAAGGAAGGAGGATGCACAGGAAGACCCTCCAACTGCAAAGCGGCTCTGAGGGGGTCTCAGCCAGGCTGAGGTGGGGCCCAGAGCACACTGCCCATTCCCCGAGTCACAGCGTGGACAGAAGAGGCTTGGCTCTTTGTACCCCTGCCTCGAGTACGTGTGGCTGGGAGCGGCCCAGCCAAAGAACCACCTTAGGCTAAATGCAGTGACCCGTCCCAAAACGGTTGGGGGTTGTCTGCTAACTACGCTCCTTGCAGCAGCCTCTCTCGTCAAGAAAGATCTGAGCAACTTACCTCTGAGATGCCACAGTCCACCGTACGTCCTGTATCAATGCACATCTCCCCACACGTTCAAAGAGCACCTCCTGTGGGCCTTTATTCCTGAGGTAAACACGAAGGAGGACCAGGCAGCCTCTGTCCTTACCATTGATCTGGGGCCACAACTTGTGCTCCTTGCCTTCCTCCTTCACCATCCACTTTTTTTTTTCCTTGAGTAAGCTCCACGCCCAGCCTGGAGCCAAATGTGGGGCTTAAACTCACAACCCCGACATCAAGACCTGAGCTGAGATCAAGAGTCAGAGGCTTATTGGAGCCAGCCAGGCGCCCCCTCACCATCCATTTTCAATTCCCCTCCCCCTCAGCGATCATCTGCTGGTTTTAGTGCTCACTTGCTAATATTACCCATTCCCGAGAGGCCCGAGACCCTGGTAATCAGACCCTCCTCAATAGGTAAATGTATTAATTTACATTACACTCTAAGGACTTAAGGACAGTGTTGCTGCATTTGTCCACTCACAACTGTAATGGGTTAGGGAGTAAAAACCAGACCCAGCTGGATCCCTTGCATCCTGCCTGTATTTCTCCTGCCCCCACGGAATAAAATCACCCCACCTAACTCACTTTGAGCTCTACAGTCTCAATGCTCCATGTACCATTTCCATCTTCTGACTGACTTCTGGCCCCTCTGGCTTTAGATGCAGCAGATCTCACAGAACCCAGATCATAGTAGGAAATGAGGGGTGCACAGTCACTTGGTACCCATGGTCAAGTCTTCCACCAGGACTCAGTCACTCTCCAGGAGCTTTTTCTCAAAAAATGTATAATTCTCCACCACAAGTGACTCAATCTTGCTCCACCCCACCAAAGGCCTGCATTGTAATTCTTCCACTGAGGCTTGCAAACTCCATAATGAATCTTTTCTCACCTCAGACATACATTTCAAGGACATGGTAGTGTTGGCTGGATCATTTGGCCCAAGGGGCAAGGGTGTTTGTGTCCAAGTTGATAGCCTTCCATGTTACCATATATGGCTGAAGCACAATTCCGAGGTATCAAATACACTGCCTCCCAAAGCTGAGGAGGACCATCAGGCATTGTGTAGCAATGTGTCTTTTACTTTGGGATTTTCTGACATATCCCTGACTACATCCTCTACAGACTTTCCTGAGGTGTCCGATTCCTGCAAACATGTATTTCTCTCTCACCTGCTGGAGAACCTGGGTCTCTCACATGACAGTTACCTCTTGCTCACCCTGCCCAAGCAGCATATCATCAGTGTCATGGATTAGTGTGGTGTTCTGGTGATATCCACATGAACCAGGGGGTCAAGATCTCTGAAGTAGGTGATGATGGAAGACGGGAGAGTTAACATGGTCCTGGGCCAAAACTTGGAATGAACTGCTGTCCACATGGATGCAAATTATTTCTATCTTACTGAGAATGGAAGAGAATACATTTGCCAAATAAAAGGCCACACAGTATATACCTGAGACATTATTACGCTGCTCTCCCAAAGATAGTACATCTGGTTGGCAGCTGCAACGGGAACTGCTCCCTGGATGAGAGTGAACAAGTCTACACTGAGCAGCATCCATCACGTTTCTACAAGGGCCAGGCTGACTAATTAGTGGGATATGATAGGAACCACTGCCCATGGATATTTAGATCTTTAAGTTTGACACTAATATCCATAACCCACTCCCCAGGATTGTCTTATATATAATATCTTGTCTGCAATTTAACACAGTTTCAGAGTCTTACATTTGCCCTTCCCCATCATTGTAGCTCTTAACCCACAGGCCAAAAACTCAATGTGAGGATTACTCCATCTGCCAAGTGTGTCAACTCCAATTATATACTCAGTGACAAGGAAAAGACCCACTGTGGGGCAGGCTTGGGCCAGGACTCAGTTATTACCTAGCTCCTCTGTGTCTCCACTCTCACAGAGGGGCTCCAGTGAGGCTCTATGTCAACTCGGACCCTGTGTCCTTTAATCCTCAATATATTTTGACATTCTTATTTCCCCAGTGCACAGTAACCCAGGTGAACAGCTCCCAGTCCTACTAGGGAAGGACTGGAGGCATTTTTACAGTATATATTTGCTGTGGCATTGTAAGGTCCTTCCTTTTGACCTGGCCCCCTGTGACTCATTGAATTCCGGATCTGAAAATTGGCTCAGCAAGGAAAAAATGGTGGAGCAAGGGATCATGATGACATTTTATTGGGCAACTGTCCCCAGCCTCTTGCTCCTCTATTCTTGCCCTGTTCTGATGGTGGCTGTAAACAGCATTCTCAATGGCTGCCCTACTTGGCCATAATTGGTGGTCTTAATGAGTGGAGTGTCCCACAAAATATAATCTTCCAGTGGGTCTACTGACCTCACATAATATATCTATTCTGAGATGTTCACTTCCCTCAACCTTTTTGCTTTCTCTAGAAACTGCCTCAGCAACTCAAGCATTTCAGTTTCATTCAGTGTGGGCTACTACTTTCTCCAGGCTTCTAACAACCACCACGGCAGTTAAATTGCCCCATTCCCTGGGGTTCTTGCCAGGGTGTTAAATTCCATGTTTGAGAAAGCTCTCCTAAACCACTGAGTTCTTTCTTCTGTTGTCTCACATTCCAACCACTAGATCAAATACCCTAAGTTATAACCCTTGAAAACTTTTTAAAAGACTTTGGATACAAACTGAAGTATTTACAACTGAAATGATATGATATCTGTGATTTTCCTTAAATATTCAAACAAAAAAAGTACAATCAAATGTTATATGTGGAGAGGGCTAGATGAAATTAGAATGCCAGAATGTTGGTAAGAACCAAAGCTGGGGGCGTCTGGCTGGCTCAGTAGGTAGAGCGTGCGACCCTTGATCCCGGGGGTGTAAGGTTCGAGCCCCACGTTGGCTGTAGAGATTACTTAAAAAACAAAACAAAACAAAACAAAAACACAAGAACTGAAGCTGGTTGATAGACTCACAGGGTATGTGTGTGTTTCTTATTACATATTCTCTTCTTTGTGTGTATATTTGAAAACTTCAATAAAAAAGATAAACACCAAAAGGAAATTAGAGAGCTCCAGATCTTTTATTTTCCTTTGGGGTTTCAAGGCGACAACACTTTTTTATTATTTTATGGAAGATAGAAAGGAACGTTTAAATGTAATGGGGTTGGACAGTGTGAGAGGAGGAGAAAGCAAAGGAAGGGAAGAGGAGGACGAAGAGAAAAGGGGGGGAGAAGGAGAGAGGCAGGAAGGGGAATCTTACATAGAATAGGGGCTGGCGGGGAGTCAAACCTTCACTGTCACTTAACCCCCCCCCCCAACATTTCCTTTTGGACAGAGCTACAGCCTCAGAATCATGGGGCTTGACCAGGTGCTGTGTGAGAGAGCTCTTCTCAATCTCTTAGGTGGCTGCATGGTCTCTGATAGATGAGAGACTGGGGTCTTGAAATGCCCAGCAGCCTCAAGCATGTTGCCTTCAAGGTACAGTGTCCATGTTGAAGGTGGGAAGTAACTCCCTCTACATAAAGGTTTCTAACACGCAGTCAGGTTGAGAACCCCCAGATTAGGAGATAAAGGTGTAGACCCTGTCCTTCACAGGGAGGCTGCATTGGATCCTGACTAGGAGCATTGTTTTGGAGTCAGACAGGCTTGTGTTCTGGTCATGTACCTGCTCTGGGTCTCAGTCCTCTTAGTTGTGAAATGGAAACGGCCATGCCTACCTCATAAAGGTGTGAGGGGTGACTAGAATACAAGTCACCGTGTTTAGAAAGCATCTCGGGTGCTGCTTCCTAGATAAGTGTCCCTTGGAGGTAGCCGCTGTTATTTTACAAAAGGTTGTTGGAGCCAGAAAAGCCTTCGCATCCCAGAGAAATAAATCTCTAATTGTGGAATAGCATCACAGATGAGTAGGGGAGACCTTTGGGGATTTTCATAGGAACTCTCAGCTTCTACAGGAGGAGATTCTCATCTGCATGGTTGTAAGTCTGGCCTCCCCCTCTTTCCACATCTGCCTGTATAATGTTATAGAAAGGGGCACTCATAAATGTATGAGAAAATGCAAATCAAGAGCAATGAAAAACAAACGTACCTCGTATTGTTAGGAAATTAAATCTGACAATACTGACTTTAAGGGAATAGCTGTCAATGGGATCATTTATATGCAGCTGATGGGGTATAATTAAGACACTTGGGGAAATACTGTGGAATTATATTGTATAGTTGAGCAGCCAGATACCCTACTATCTAGCAATTCTACATCTAAGAGTATAACCAGGAGAAATACTTGCACATTTTACATGAGGACATGGGAAAAGTTCGTGTCATTTCTAGGTTGTCATAGCAAAAAAATGAAAATAGCCAGATTACCAAAAAAAAAAAAATTCATTATAGAAAATTTGGATAATATGACAAAACTAAAGAAGAAAATATAATTACATCATATTCAGCGTTTTTCTTATATATAAATACAATTTAATACAATAATACTATGTATACACTTTTACATTCTATCCTTTTGAGTTCACATATGAGCTAATATTAAGCTGGAATGTACAGTCCAACCACTTCAGTTACTAAAATATTGAAATATTTCCATAGTGGTTAGAAATGGTTGCTGCCCCAAGCTTTCCATATACCCCTCCTGAATTTGCCTTGGCTTCCACCCCTGGGGCCCTTAGACTCCCTCACATTTCAGAAACTAGAGGAATATGCATGACACTAAAAGAGGCCTCCAGAAACTCTATGCTAGCTTAGTGCATCCAATTGTACATATTAGCACTTGTGCCGTACCAGTTAAAGACTTCTATTATGCCATGTCATTAATTTTTTTTTAAGATTTTATTTATTTATTTGACAGAGGGAGACACAGCGAGAGAGGGAACACAAGCAGGGGGAGTGGGAGAGGGAGAAGCAGACTCCCTGCTGAGCAGGGAGCCCAATGTGGGGCTCGATTCCGGGACCCTGGGATCATCACCTGAGCCGAAGGCAGACGCTTAATGACTGAGCCACTCAGGTGCCCCAAAAATTGGGAGAGTTCATATGCAAATTTGGATTTCTGGCTTTTTTTTTTTAGATTTTATTTATTTATTTGACAGAGAGAAAGAGAGAGTGAGCACAAGCAACGGGAGCAGCAGAGGGAGAGGGTGAAGCAGCTTCCTGCTGAGCAGGGAGCCCGATGCCATGTCATTAACTTTTTTAAATTATTATAATGTCCATGTTGTGATTATGCCATAATTTATTCAATTATCTCCTTATTGAAAAACTGGTGTTTTTTTAAAGATTTTATTTATTTATTTGAGAGAGTGAGCAGGGGCAGGGGCAGAGGAAGAGGGAGAGAATCTCAAGCAGACTCCCTGCTGAGCCAGGAGCCCGATGTGGGGCTCGATCTCACCACCCCAAGATCATGACCTGAGTGAAAATCAAGAGTTGGATGCTTAGCCGACTGAGCCACCCAGGTGCCCCCCCAAAATGGGTGTTTAAAAAATATATATTTTGAAAATATTTTTATTTTATAAATATCACTGTGATGAGAACTTTGTTTTATTGCTTATTTATGAAATCAGGACTAGGTCATGCAAGGATGAATAATGCTAAAGCCCTCAGTATACACTGCTTAATCTTGGTAACTTTTTAAATTGAGTTGACTTAAAAAAAATAAGGAACCCCAAAGACCTGAAAGTACTAAAAATATAAAAGCATGCCCGAATGAGGGTTTTCATGGCAGCTAAAAGACATAGGTACATCACTTGAACATTTTAAAAGAACTTTCTCATGTGTTGTTTCCTCTAATACTTAAAACAACTCTGTAGAAAGGGTAGGACAGATATGCTCATTAGTAACTTATCCAAAACCAATTAGTTATTAATTTATATAGCTAAGACTAAAACAGGCCTGTGGATGCACATGCACTTTCCTTACTCCACAGCTTTCAATTTTATATAATATTGTGTATGCTCATTAATAAATACTAATCCCTTTTAGTGGATGTTGCTGAAATTCTACTCTCATCTTTGTGCTTAACTTTGATAGTACCAAAAAAAAAACAAATGGCCGTTAAGAGCTCATTCTGACTTTACCCAGATAATGGTTATAGTCTGCTTAAAGTCAGGTGACCTCCATTCCATACTCATAAATATACTCCAATGGCTGATGAGATTAAACAAAATGTCATGGATAATTTTCATCTCTAATATAATAAAAGTGATTGTATCACTTCTACTCAGCTTGGAGGAAATAAAAATTTCAGTGTCTGAAGAAAGGAAAATGTGATAAATGGGCTTGATGATCCTGGTAGAGAGGAGATATATTCCCAGACTTATTTTTTTCAGTTTGAGTAGAACTTCCATTTGGGCTCATCCTTCCATTCTGCCTCAACAACACAAACTGGCATCCTTTCCTAGCCAAAGCCTGTATTCTTTAGCACTGAAAGTATTCCTTCTAGAAAATGGTATTTTGTTTGTTTGAGGGGAATTTGATACAGCCTTGACAATTCTGCCATGACAATAAATTTGTTTCCATCCGGTTCTGTGATGTCAATTTGGTTTCAAACATATCACCTCATGCACTCTCGGCATGCAGCATCTCTGTTATTTTAGACTTCAATCTGCTGTAGGCTCAGGGAACACTGTGGTGTGTCTATAATTCATGTTTATTTTTAGAGTTATGCGACTTTCATTAGAAATCACAAATCCATCTTAACCCAGTTTAGACTCTTGTTCTGACAAAAATGTTCGTGCCAGGAGAGTTTCAGTGTGCAGGCTTTGAAAAATAATTGAAGGAGTTCTTCCTGGGGAGGTATGATGAGGGTGGAATATGTTCATCTCTATCCCTCGCGCAGGATTAAAAGGTATTTGATTTATGCCACCAAACAATATCAAGTGAAGGTTTCTTTAAAGATAGAGATTCCAAAATGCTTCTGATAAATAAACCACAGCCACAGAAAGCAAAATGAAAAGATATTTGAAAGAAAGCATGTTTGAAGAGAAAGGGACTAATGTTCATTAAGTGCCCACCAGGTTCCAAGAACTTTCTGCAACACCGGAAGTAGGTATTGTTACTATCCCCATTTTATTTTATTTTTTAAAAATATTTTATTTATTCATTTGAGAGAGAGAGCAAGAGTAGGGGGGAGGGGCAGAGGCAGAGGGAGAAGCAGACTCCTGAGCAGGGAGCACATGTGGGCCTCAATCCCAGGACCCCGAGACCGTGACCTGAGCCAAAGGCAGACGCTTAACAGATTGAGCCACCCAGGTGCCCCTACTATCCGCATTTTAGAGTTGACAAAACTGAGAAAATAAAGAGCAGAGCCAAGATGTGAATCCAAATCTGTTTAAATTTCAAAACCATTGATTTTTGTAGTGCACATGTCGAATGAGAGTATGATTGAGCTTTTAGCGGTAGATTGCATTAAGGTCCCCATTTTGTCACTGCTTCCTGCATACCACGCCCTTTGCCACGTAACCTTCTAGAGTTCTCTGGCTGTAGGCAACGTAACTCCCATATCTCATCTAGTCTCAACCATGTGACTTCCTTTGGCCAATAGGATATTAATAGAATACAAGCAGGGGGTGGAAAGCATTTGCTTGAAATCATTTACTTGATTGAGCTTGGCCTCTTTCACCTTCACCAGTGCCATGAGAAAGACTCACTGGCCCAGGGGAGGAGGGAGAAACCCACAAAACAAACCCACCCCACCGGGATTGCAGGCACATGAGTGTATACAGCCAAGAACAGCAGAATGCCCTGCCAGGTCCAGTCACTCCCTGCCGAATTCAGCTACCCTTAGCCAATCCGCAGATCTATGCAAGTAAATCCTGTTGTTTTAAACCACTAAGCTATGGGATGATTTGTTGCACAACAGTTTTGTGGCAGTAGCTGACCAATCTACCCCCACCCCATACCCTGTCCCAGCACAGAGCAGGCATTGGGCTGTGTTTTTCTTTTCAATCCTACGGTTGTGAAACCTACAAAGGACTGAATATTGCTTCTATGCACAATGAAGGAAAACCTTTTGGTCAAAGAATTAATCCTAGAAATATTCTGTAAGAGCTCTTGAAATATTAAAATGTCAGCCACAGTCCACACTGAAGCAGCATTTAAGTCCCAAGATCACCAGCTGGTTGACTTCAGAGAATGTAATCACATTCCAGGGACAAAGGGGATGTGCTTTTAAGAGACAGGGGCAAGCTGTCACTCTGAAAAGAGAGGACATATAAAAATTTTGACCTATGAAAATTACACTTTAAAATAACTGATAGATGCAAAAAAAAAAAAAACAGATAAAGTTTGACTAGTTTTTATCTTTCAGTCCTACAATTTCATAGAGAATCTCTCTTCCCCCAAAGAACTTAATTCTCATTTACAAGAGGAAAAAAGGATCGCACGAAAATAAACTGATCAGTTATAAGTTCATCTTCCAGTGTTGCTTGTTATGACCTTGTTGTAACACTCAGGACCCGTTTCTGTCTCACCCATTCTTTAGAGTCTGCAGTCCACTTGTTAGAATAAGACTTGTTTACTATATAACAAACTTTTACCCATGCTGAGAGGCTCAGCTCCAATTCTTGCTCTTCAATAAAAGCTCCATAAACTTTTCTTTCTATCCTAATGACTTGCCACCAGCCAAAAATGATCTCTGCCCCACAGTTCTCTCCTGGAAATTTATTTGCACTTAAAAAAAAAAAAATTACCTCAACACTTTCCAGTTGGGTTTTGAGGTATGTTTGTGCATTTTGACCCATCTGCCAAGCAACAAGTCGTAAAGTGAACTGTCTCCAAAGGTCAGAGGGGTAAGGCTGAGGAAAGAGGGCTGACAAATGGTGACCATGCGGAGTGGAGAATCTGGCTAACTGAAGGACCACATCCCATCTGAGGAAAGAAAGCTGTCCTCAGATCCACCTAACAGTTTTCCGATAGGGGAATATAGGCTCAGAGGTGATAAGTCTTCCAGTTTTTAAGATTTGAGAATCCAGATTCTTATGTAAAATTTCCCAACTTTATATGAAATTCCCCTTTTTAAATCTTGCTGTGACAGAGATTTCATTATTGTTCTGAATTACATAGCTGCAGCACTGAGGCAGAATACCAACCCCCACTCCACGAAGGAAGGGCTTGGCTACGTGACTTGCTTCAATAAGTGATGGTTGTACTTCATGTCTAACCAGACCTTTCAATGTGTCACTAGAACCTCTGATCCCCAAATGACAGATACACAGAGCAGACTCCAGCCCTGACCTGCAACCTGAAGCAGAGCCACCCCAGCTGACCTGCAGATCCATGAGCAAGAGAAATAGATGTTTGTTGTTGCATGCCCCAGAGATTTCTGGAGTTGTATTTTATATAGCATTATTGTATCTGAAATCTGAATAAGACATTTGGCCATAAATTTAAAGAAAAAATTAAAGCACGGGGACGCCTGGATGGCTCAGTCGGGTAAGCGTCTGCCTTCAGCACAGGTCATGATCCCAGGGTCCTGGGATCGAGTCCCACACTGGGTTCCTTGCTCAGCAGAGAGCCTGCTTCTCTGTGTGCCTGACACTCCTTCTGCTTGTGCTCACGCTCTCTGACAAATAAATAAATAAAATCTTAAAAAGAAAAAGGAAAAAAGAAAGCACAAAACCCTCTGATAACTAAGTTTGGCTCACAGTTCTGTAGATTACAACCTTCATTACTGGGCATTTTTTGAGGGGCATTCATAGTGAGTGTGCTTCCATTTAAATTTCCTGTTCCCCGTGATGACAACGTTTAATATCATCTATCACAGAGTAAAAAAACCTAATTTTTCACTTGACAATAATCTGCCATTTATTTTTTTTAAAGATTTTATTTATTTATTTGAGAGAGAGAGAGAATGAGAGACAGAGAGCACGAAAGGGAAGAGGGTCAGAGGGAGAAGCAGACTCCCCGCTGAGCAGGGAGCCCGATGTGGGACTCGATCCCGGGACTCCAGGATCATGACCTGAGCCGAAGGCAGTCGCTCAACCAACTGAGCCACCCAGGCGCCCTAATCTGCCATTTATATCAAATCTTTTCTTAGAAATAAAAACCTCTTGTCCAGTCAGATTATGGGAAGGTCAATCTATAAAGTCTGCTGAGTCATCATTGGGATCAGCTAACTCACATTTCCACATCTCATTCCATATATAAACCCGACAAAAGTAGATAGCATCCTTGAGGAGAAATTTGAAAACACTACTCCCAGCACTGGCTTAACTCTTTTGGGTTGTCTGCAGCAAACGGGAGCAGTCTCATTTAGCAACAAATTGATTCAGATTGTTAAATCTGGATAAGTAAAGATGTTATGCCCAGAGTTTATTTCTCTCCATATAGGTTTTGTTTGGCAGTCCTGGTTGGTACAAAGGCTCACCAACGTCTGTGACAGGCTTTTCTACAATCCCTAGATCCCTTCTCCTCAAGACAAACATGAGTCACCACCATCCCCACATTCCAGCTCCCAGGGAGGAGAACGAAAACAGAGGTCAACCTCCTTTCCTTCTAAAGGCATGACCAACAAGTTGTACAGAGCACTGTCGCTGCAAAATAAACAAACCTCTAAAGAAAAAAAAAGAAGGATGAGCCCAAGCGAGGACAGCTGCCGAGATATACCGTCTTCATAGACAGTGCTCCAGAGCTCCAGAGAAGAAATGTCCAATACAGAGTTGTATAGGTTTTTTGCTACATCAAGAGTTAGAATCACCACTACTAAGGACATTTTAGAAAATTACAGACTTTATCTTATGCTTTTAGTATGTGCCAGGTCGCAGGCTTCAGAGGTATGAGAGCACAACTTAGGGAGACTTTTATCTTTAATCTGAAATGTTTCTTTTAGATCATTTGCTAACGAAACAGATGTACATTGTGTGCTGAGTGAGGGCAGGAATAGAGCCCCTACTTTGAAGTTCGATAAGTCACTCTGACCTTGGTAAAAGTATAGCTTCCCTGGGAGCCTAGGAGCAGGGCCCACAGACATTAAAAGTTGAAAATTTCCTTTATCAGCCCCTCTGCTCACATCCTACTGGCCAGAGCACTGTCACGTGATTCCTTAGCGGCAAAGAAAGCTGGGGAACGCATTCTTTTTTTTTTTTTTAGGTTTTTTTATTTATTTATGTGACAGAGAGAGCGCACAAGCAGGGGGAGCGGCAGGCAGAAGGAGAGGGAGAGGCAGACTCCCCGCTGAGCCGGGAGCCCAATGTGGGACTCGAACCCAGGACTCTGGGATCATGACCTGCGCCAAAGGCAGATGCTTAACTGGCTGAGCCACCCAGGCGCCCCTAGTGAATGTATTCTTTAAAGATCTATTGCTATATACTCCAGAAGAGAGATGTATTGAAGAGACAACTCAGAGTCTCTGTAATATGGAGCTAGAAGGGAAACATTTTGACAAGTTTTGAAAAAATTGATCCACTGTAGTCAGTGCATGTGAGTTTATAAGTAAATCTGTCTCTATGTACACTTCTTTAATAAAAACCACTCCCCCCCTTACTTCCATTCAGGAAATATTGAAGAAAGATATTTAGAGAAATAAATTTAAAACAAGACCGTAATTTTAGACCGCCTGAAATGGCCACAGGATTTGATCTAGTCTTTTCCTTGCTTACCACATGATTAGTATGGGGTAAACTTCATTTTGAACTGAAAGGGGGTGAACTTCACACATGATACTCAGGCAGATGACCCTTATTTATTCATTAAGTGGTTAGTGGTTATCTAGTGGGGGGCCATGGCAAGGCACTTAGCTAAGCATGGAGGATGAAAATGGATAGCAAAGCATGCATGGTCCTTGTCTTCGTGAAGAGAAGACAGACATCAGTCACACAATCACACAAATAGAAGCACGATTACAAGCAGATGGAAGTGCAATCAAAGTTGACACAGAGTGTGGAGCAGTACCCTGGCCATGGGGACATGAAGATAAACAAGCCCTTGGGGAACACAAGGAACTTCTTTCACATTCTCGCACCAACTCCATTTCTCTTTGTGTATCTTTCGTTTTGAGGAGAGACCTAAGGGAGTCCCCACAAATATGCTACCCAGAAAGGTAGCTTATTAGCTTCCAGGTGCCACAGTGACACCTCTCAGAGCACTCTGTTGATAGAGCAATTAATTTTCTAGTTTTTGACCAAAGAATCCATGTAGCCTATGTGAATAATAGAAAACAGCTCACGAATGTGTTTGTCTCAAACCATACTCTCAGCTTCTCTCGTGGAAGTCTTGTTGAGTTGCCAAACTGATAATTGATCTCACTAAAAGCATCCCAACTGTCAGGGCTCAGCAGAAATTGAGGAGGATACTGGGAAATTGTCATTGTTGTGCCAAGCTGCTAGGTCTAAATGGAAAGAGTCAGGTTTTCCCTGACAGGAGATTAAGGTACAAAATAAAGTAACACCTCTGGATTATCTATTATCCATGATTTTTTAGAGAGCTGTGGTTTCTAGTTTCATTATACACACAGATTTTTTAAATTTTATTGTTACTATCTTGTGACTACTCATTTTACAAAGTCCCACTCAAGATCCCCCACCTCCTAATTGCCCCCTTGGCTCACTGCTGCCTCTTCCACCACAACCAGATACTCCAGGATAGCACTCACTCAACTCTCATCTCTGCCTTCAAGCCCCCAGAAGTACCCTGTTCTTGTTCTACTCCTCAGTGTTCAGCAAAAATAACGCAATTTTTAAAATACTCAATAATTCCATTTTCTAATGCACGAGCACCTGCTGGTTTTAATAAGAAAAATAGCAAAGGGGATTATTCCTGAAGTCAGGAGATGAAGTTGCTAGGTCTGTGGAAGACATGGTCTCATCAACAGTAAAATAGAGTTAAGAATAGCTGGCCTACTTCACCTTGTGGGGCTTTGATAAGATGGAGTATATGAAAACATTTTGAAGATGACAACACTCTATAAGCCAAAGGTGAGAGAATAGGAATGTCTCCTGAACACACAGGATGTGGGATGTCTTAAAGACTCTGAAAATCTTGTTGTGTTCTTAACTACATTCCTCCCTCAAATCTCAATATAACCTAGTTTATCATGATCAAGAAGTTTGCACTTGCAATGTTGTTCTTTAGATTGAGTATTGGGTCTCCGGAAGTCCCTCTGGCAATACACAGATCTACCCAGTGTTGGTAACAACTGAACCTCAAGGGTAAACCCAAGGAGAAGGTTATCAGAATATTCCATTTTGTTCTTGCCAAATGGATGTGATACCTTAGAGAATGAAATACAACATGAGTAAATTTGGACTGAAGAGAGAAAATTCAAGTTCGAACTGAAACAAACTATTTATGTGCTTGGGTAGAACACAGGAGGATATAAATTAGGATTGGTTCCAAATGGGAAATGTGGAGGCAAGTAGTATAGAGAAATTTCATCTGCTTAAACCACATGACTTAAACTAGACAAGAAGAACCAAGTTTGTATATAAAAACTAACTCTTTCCACATCCCTTTCATCATATCTTCTATGAGCCTCAGTTTCCTTATTTGTGAAATGAGAATAGTAATGCTCACCTTATAGTTCTTTTGAAGGATTAGATACTAAAATAATGAAAAGCAATAAGATACAGTGTCTTGAATTTTATTGAGCACATACTCAATAAATACTTTCCTCCCCTTGTACTACCTGTGAAAATTTACTGTTTGAGGTTTTTATTAGGGGTGCAGAAGGAAGAATTAGCATAAAGGGGAGAAAGCAACATTTAAATTCTCCCTTTGGTGGGATTCTTTTTCCTCCCTTCTTTGGGAACTAGAAAGTTCATGTACAATGTTCATGTAATAAAGGAGAAAACAAAGAAGAAGCAAGAGACCCTAAACATTGTGTAGAAATATTCACAACTTGAAGGTGATAAGGCATGTACTCATGAAAGAACACAGAACTTTCAGAGCTATCCTGGAAGGAAGGAAGCAGATACAGGAAAGTGATCCAACTGCTGGTGGAAGGTTCAAGGTTATCAAGCAAAAGGGATAAGGCAGAATGACTCACGTCAGTGCGCTGGGAGAAATTGCAGCTGTGGTTCTGAACTTACCCTCAGTATTTAAGAATTTTGAAAGAATGAGAGAAATGCAAAACAACACAAATATTGCAGAGAGAAAACGTCTTAATTTTCAGGTGGATCCTGAGAACTATAATTTAATACCCTCCAAAATGTTTAAGGTGGATTGGTAAATATTTAATTAATAAGCTCGTGGAAAAGAAAGATATGATTGCCAAGAATCTTTCTGAATCTCTCTGAATAGCCTTGGTTGATATGATTCTTAGACTCATTAGGAGTACCATAAAGGGTGTGTTTTTATTTTAACTGAGCACTTAACAAAAACCCTTTCAGTGGTGTAGTCAAGAGAGAGCACTATGTGATGAGTATTTACAGAAAAATCTCTAGACTTATTGAGGATCAATGCTCAAATAGCTGCTTCCTCAATGTCAGTAAGGACAAAATAATCTAGAGTCCGGCTACAGATCTCAACCCCTGCTTGATCTTTCTTGCCCTTGTCTGTCCCATCCCGAGAAACTGACTCTCCACGTCCTCCCAATATGATGAAGCAAAATATACATTGAAAACTTCCTTTACCCAGAATATGGGAACTTGGAATTGAGTGAAAATTCTAGTGCTACTCCCCAGAAATCAGTTCCTTAGTCTCCATTCCTGGGGGAAAACATTCTTTTACTCACTGTCTTAGTCAGTTTGGGCTGCTCTCACAAAGTACAATAGACTGGGTGGCTTATAGACAGAAGAAATTTTATTTCTCACAATTCTGGAAGCTGGGAAATCCGACATCAAGGTGCCAACATGATCAGGTTTTGGTGAAGACCCTCTTCCAGGTTGCAGACAGCCAACTTCTTGTATGCTCACATGGCAGAAGTAGGAAGAGAGAACTCTCTGGAGTCTCTTTTATAAGGGCACTAATTCCATCCATGACCTAATTACCTAATTTCTAACAATTTGAATTGTGTCAGAATGGAAGAGTCTATGTGAAAGCGGTAGAGTCCCTGCCCCTGGAAGTTTTCCGGCAGAGGCCAAGTTGCCACCTGCTAAGAACTGGAAGGAGGGTGAGGAGAGGGGCGGGGGAGTCTAGAGTAGAGCATGTTGTCAGCCTATAGGACCACCTAACAGCGCCTCCAACTGGAAGATTCTGTCATCCATCCATATTACTCCACTACTTTCCAAAGGAAAGGGATGTTTCACAGGCACTAGAAAACTGTTCAGACAAGCCTGATACTCCTCCTGCAGCGGAGAAAGTTGTACCTAAAACAGTGCAGTCCGCACAAATTGAGACAAAATGGCCCTTGTGAAAATTGTTAATTCAATCACTAAAATAAAACTGTCTAAGTGTGCATATGGTACTCATTTAATAAATCTTAAAAATGACACTTCCTGACAGGCGAGGGAAATATTTAAGTGCCAACTTCAGAACCACAAATCTGTCTAAATACTATAACTTGTAAATGAGATACTTTGCCAATATATAATGCAAATATGATATACATACACACGCTCTTTAAAATATTTTTCCTTATGTGTAAGTTTGTCTTTCTAAGGCAAGTGTTTATAGCTGAAATAGTATGGAATTGCTGTTTCAACCGTACTTTCTTATCTTTTCCTTAGTACCATTTTTTCTACTACATCAATGTTTTGTAAATAGGGGTAAATTTAATTACTCTAATAGAGCCCACGTGTTGTTAAGCCATGGTAGATAGTAGATTTTGCTTTGTGTTAACCTTAAAACCATATACAATATAATGATTGCATGACCATTTGGATGACCAAAATATATTTGCCATATACATCTGGTCTTCATCCATCCTTCTTAGTTCACAGTTTCCAAAACCCTTGGAATTTCCTAGGCACTGAGAGTCATAAAGGTGATTTTGCTATATTAATGAGGTGACTTGGGGGGGGCTGGCTGCCAGTACAGTCAACCATGTGATTAGAGGGTTGGAATTCTCTGTCCCACCCCCAAGACTTCCAGAGAGGGGAGAGGAGCTGGAGATTGAGTCCAATCACCAGTGATAAATGATTTAATCAACCATGCTGATGTAATGAAAACTCATAGAAACCTAAAAAGCCAGGGCTGGGAGAGCTTCTGGGTTGGGGCACACACGGAGATGCCGGGGGAATGGTGTGCCTGAAGACGACGTGGAAGTTCTGGGCCCTTTCCCCATGCCCTGACCTACACATCTCTTCCATCTGGCTGTTCCTGAGTTACAGCCTTTTATAAGAAACCAGTGATCTAGTAAGTAAAATATTTCTCTGAGTTCTGTGAA
Source organism: Eumetopias jubatus (assembly GCF_037043125.1). Classification (NCBI taxonomy): domain Eukaryota; kingdom Metazoa; phylum Chordata; class Mammalia; order Carnivora; family Otariidae; genus Eumetopias; species Eumetopias jubatus. The sequence goes on from NW_028274811.1 coordinate 121,781,731, forward strand.
CCACTCTAGGAAATTAATGGAACCTGAGGAAGAGCTTGTGGAAACCTCTGATCTAGAGCAGATCTGTAGCTAGTTGGTCAGAAGTGCAGGTGATATTACTCTAGCTTGTGACTGACCTCTGAAGTTGGGGGTCAGGGAGCAGGGTCTTGTGGGACTGAGCCCTTTACCTGTGAAATCAGATGCTATGTCTGGGTAGATAGTGTTAGAATTGAGTTGAATTCTCAGACTCTGCTAGCATCCAAGAATCACTTGCTGGTGTGGGGAAGTGCCCCACCCCACCCACCTCTCAGAACAAAAGACCACACTTAGCATTTATTTCATTGCACCAAAAGCAAATCTATTCCAAATAGCATGAGTCAACTATACAGATTTTATTGACTGTTCAGTTAGGATACAGAAAAGATTTAGTTAGGATACATCATTCTTTACACAGAAATCAAATTTATAAGATACAATGATGTATCCCAGTTAGGATACATCATTCTTTACACAGAAATCAAATTTATAAGATCCCAATATAAGATCCCAAGATTAAAAGAAATTTAAAAGGATATCAACTAATTACAATGGATAGACCATAACTGGTTCATACTAGAGCAAATGAACTCAAAAAATAAAATGATACTATGAGGAAATTAAACTCCGAATATTTGATGACATCAGGAAAATATTGTTAATTTTTTAAGTATAATGATGGTTTTGTGCTTACTTTTTCTTTAAAGACTCTTGAATCTTTAGTTTTTAGAAAATCATTCTAAAATATTTGTGAATTAAATCATGCAATGTCTGGGATTTGCTTCTAAACAATCCACGAATGGTGAAACAGAAGAGGATATAGAGGAAAGAAGATGAAATCTGACTTGATAATTATTGAAATCACTGGTGAAAACAATACATGAATATTCATTATACAATCATCTCTACTTTTATAAATGTCTGATACTTTCTATATTTTTAAAATAAAAACAAATCTATTTAGACATTTCTCTTTTCTCTGCGAAGTCCTTCTTCAACTACCAGCTATCAGATTTTCCTATTTTACCTCATTTTCTCTCTAACTCCTCTATTTTCTTAAGCAATTCAACTCTCAAACAAAAAAACAAAAGCCTTGAAGCTAACCACGCCCAGCCCTTTAAAGAACACATTAAAGATTATTAATTATGCTCAGAGTCTACCTCTTGAGATCTTGGGTTCAGGCCAAAACATCTGTTTAATCATATAATCTAATTGCAATTCTCTTTGTATATCATTACACTGGAATTTTTTAAACAAAGAAACTGTATTACCATAAATTTCATCTTAACAGTATTAAAATTCACGTGTGTGTGCATGCGCATGTGCGTGCGTGTGTGCGCACGTTTATCTCTTCGTGTGTGCTCAAAAGCCTAAGTCAGTGAGAGTGGAAAAATTAATGATTTTGAGTTTCTGAAATAAATTAAATTAAATAATAAACAAGGACAAATGGACTAAACCAAACAAATGAGGACAATAATATGAGGTATAGTCTCCATTTGAATGTATCTGTTATACCCTAAACTAATTTTATCATCTTCCTTTCACTTTTATTCACTATTTATGATTTACACAAAGCCAGCTCACAAACACAGAAGGAAAATGTTATCAAACATAGGAAATAAATGGCTCTGTCTGGCTCCCACAGATCTCTAGCCATATTGGGGTTGATGGCAATATCGTCTACCCTTAAATATTGGAAACATATTTTTGTTGTTGTTGATTTTTGTTCTGGCAGACACTCTGGACTATCCATCCGAAAGATCCTCATAACCCTTTTCTTCCCTATCTTCCTCTATTGAGAGGCATGGAAGCTAAAATACATAACTTCCCAGACTCCACTGCAGTGAAGAATGGCCAAATTCTTGCCAATAAAAATGTGAATGGGATGTCTTCTTTGGGCTGTGAATTGTGCAGGACTGTTGAATCACAGATCTGTACTTCTGAAACAAATAATGCAACATATGTTAAGAAAAAAGAAGAAGAAGAAGATAGCAGCAGGTGAAGAATGAAGGGGGGAAATCGGAGGGGGAGACGAACCATGAGAGACGATGGACTCTGCAAAACAAACTGAGGGTTCTGGAGGGGAGGGGGTGGAGGAATGGGTTAGTCTGGTGATGGGTATTAAAAAGGGCACGTTCTGCATGGAGCACTGGGTGTTATATGCAAACAATGAATCATGGAACACTACATCAAAAACTAATGATGTAATATATGGTGATTAACATAACAATAAAAAATTAAAAAAAACTAATGATGTAATGTATGGTGATTAACATAACGTAATTAAAAAAAAAAAGTAAATGGGAGTCACTGTGAATGCCTTCTCTTCTCAAATTTAAAATGTAAAGTCTTATATGGAGAAAGCTTTGTACTCTTCTACCTTCTTTGCTCCTGGAAGGCAAACATGAGGTCTAGAGGTATAGCAAGGCCATCTTGCAACTAAGAGATCAAAAACACATGCTGAAGATGGTATAGCAGGAAAAGAAAGAACCTAGACCCAGAACATTGCTGAACAGCTGCTTTAGTTCTAGCTTCCTGTCTCCAGATGGATTTTCATATAGGAACAACAAAATGTTGTATATTTAAGCTAAGGTTAAGAGGGTTTTCTGGGTTTCTGTTTTGTTGGTTTATTTGTTTGTTTTGCAAGGAAACATATTCCTAACTTACACACTCATGTTCCTGGGAACAAGTGCCTGGCAGCCATTCACAATACAGAAACAACATAAATATATGTGAGAATATTGGCAGACTTCTGCTCCTGGCAAAGATGAAGTGACAGGGACTGGATTTACATTTCCATGTAAAATAAGTAAAAGAACAGACATAATATAAGACACAACAGTTTTCAGACACTGAACACCAGTTCATGCAGGACATTGGTCTCTAGGAAAGGGGGAAAATATGAAGTTAGTTTCAGTGATTGCCCAGGCTTACTTCCTGGAGAAAGCTTCTAGATACAGAGCTGGGAGTCCAGGCAGGGCAATGTGGATAGAGTCATTATGGCAGACCACCAGGGGGGTTGGTGGTGGCTGGGGGGAGGGCTGGGGATTGGTGAGGGCAGCTGCCAATGGAAAAAGCTCTGGGGATCTGCAGAGTATTCCCCTCCAGTCTGCAGCTGAGTGCTGAATAAGGCACATATGTGAGGAGAGCAGAGACTGGGGAACAAAACCATCAAAAGAACAAAAGTAATGATCCCCAAACCCCACCCAGGCCTAGGAATAATCAATATTTTCAACCAGCCAGAGCGGAAAACATCAAAACTCATGGGACAGCAGATAGTACTCAGAAGAACATCACCTCAGTAGTAGGACCCAAGAAGCCCTTCATTATGGTTGTCTGGTCCTTATACCTCACAAGACAGAAGAGAAAGCGTGGAAAGAATCAAGCTGTTCCCCAGTAACTTAGCTGTGTCACAGAACAAAGCTCAAAAATATTCAACACCCAACAAAACATAATTTACAATGTCTAACATCCAATGAGAAAAAAATTCAAAGAAGCGGGAAAACAACCAATGAGAGGAATAGAAAGAATCAATAAATAGAAACAGACTTAGAAATTACATACTTTAGGTTGTGAACAGCAAAGAACACAATCAGTACATTTGCTTTTACAAAATTAATATACTACCAAGAACCAGAGAGGATTCAGAGAATATCATTTTATGAAATATAATACAAAACAGAGAAAATGCTTAAGAAGTAATTAACATGTGATAATTAACAATTGAGTAACTAACAATTAGATTATCATCAGTATGATTATTTCATAAAGAGTCTTGGAAGGGGGCTCAGTCGGTTAGGCACATGCCTTCCAGGTCATGATCTCAGGGTCCTGGGATCGAGACCCAAGACCAGCTCCCTACTCAGTGGGGACTCAGCTTGTCCTTCTGCCTCTCCCCCCGCTTGTGCTCTTTCTTTCTCTCTCTCCCTCTCTCTCTCGATCACTCTATCAAATAAATAAATAAAATCTTAAAAAAAAAAAGAGTCCCGGAAGAACACTTTCTCTTAAAATCAGAAACCATGATCTTTTTTTTTTTTTAAGATTTTTTTATTTATTTAAGAGAGAGAACACCAGCAGGGGAAGCAGCAGAGGGAGAGGGAGAAGCAGGCTCCCCGCTGAGCCGAAGTCAGATGCTTAACTGACTGAGCCACCCACATGCCCCAGAAACCATGCTTTTAAGACCAAGATAGACAGGATGCTGCTGGAATAATTTAGTCTAGTAGTCTATTTTTTGGTTAAGCTGTAAATGCAACAAGAACAAGAGCAATGCAAACAAAACAACAGATAACAATAATTTAGTGAAAACTTGGTACAACACCTTCCCTCGCATGTCCCTGTGCAACTAACCATTTTACAGAAGGCAAGATGGAACTGAGGCTTAGAGGAAGTAACTTTACTGCTAAACATCTCTAGTATTTATATCTACTTTTCTGCTGTAGTGAGCACAAAATGTTGGCATGGGTTCCAGGTTCATCTTCTTGAACTTCTGTGCTCTCCTCTGTACACTACAGAAGCAGACGAAGAATCACATACATTAACACTAGGACCAGTCATCAAAGTCATGTTTTGCTTTTCAATCCTTGATCCAAATCATGGTCTTATGATTTGCCTTCTTCCCCAAAAAAATCCCAGTTCATAGTTGAGTGCAACTGGTAACCATAAATTTTATTATTTGAAACTTCACCTAATATTTTACCAACACTTCTTGACTAAAATGCTTTAGAACAGTTTCATTTAATCAGTTTTTATAAAACTCATTGAACATGGAGGATTCTAAAAATCTCTAAGAGTAACATGAAAATACACATATTTTTATGGCACATCTAGAGGCTATCGAAACCACCAAAATCATGAATTAGAAATGCATTTTTAATATGATAAGAGTAATCAAAAGACAACAGAGAAATCTTTCTTTCTTTTAAAAAAAAGTAGGGGCACCTAGGTGGCTCAGATGGTTAAGCGTCTGCCTTTGGCTCAGGTCATGATCCCAGGATCCTGGGATCGAGTCCCGCATCGGGCTCCCTGCAGGGAGTCCACTTCTCCCTCTCCCTCTACTGTTCCCCCTGCTTGTACTCTCTTGCTCTCTCTGTCAAATAAATAAATAAAATCTTTAAAAAATAAATAAATAAAAATTTCTAAAAAAGTAAAAAATTTTTCTTTCTAAATGTAAGATAATCACCTAGAGGTAATAAAATTGTCTTTTAACCCTTAAAAATATAATACAGGTGGCTGTTTCTTCTAAAATTTATTTCTTTAGGCACTTGTGGGGCCCAAGTAATTTATTATGAAAAGCTGAGAGAATGAATGTATCCTACTTTGTATTACCTAGCAGCCATTAAAGCTGAATTCCTCAATCAAAGAGATGACTTTCACAGTAACATGACCTGAGCATCTAAGAGGTAACTGACAGTTAAAACCTAGACCTTCTAAAAGCTCTGAGAAAGGCTGAATGAGCTCCAGAACACAGAAAGCTAATTCCCGGGATGCCAGACCACTAGGGAAGGTCTTCAGAGGTCAAGGGCTCCCGTTGTTTCTCTCACTTACTCAAATTATGAAGCCAGTCTGTGTTCTTGTCCCGACCCCTGTTGGTAACAAAGCTAGAAATGCCTAACATGAGCGGTATTTGGGAAACACTATGCTGGAAAATTACTTGTCTGCAAGGGCTTCAATTATCTATCACTTGAGAATGAAATCCTTTTATAAATCCATCTGAAAATTCCCTCTCTAGCTTAAATTCTTAAACTCCTTCTGAATTCCGGAAGGGATGACTTTATTTTTTTTTTAATTTTTTAGAAGATTTTATTTATTTATTTGACAGAGAGAGACACAACGAGAGAGGTAACACAAGCAAGGGGAGTGGGAGAGAGAGAAGCAGGCTCCCGGCCGAGCAGGGAGCCCGATGAGGGGCTCAGTCCCACAATGACCTGAGCCGAAGGCAGATGCTCAGTGACTGAGCCACCCAGGTGCCCCTTGAGGGGATGACTTTAAAACCATATTCTCAATTTAAAAATGCAGCATGCTTAGTAAAATTACTACAAGTAGAAAAAGCAAAGAAGGGAAGAGAGACCAGAGAAAAGGAGAGAAGAGGACAGTAGAAAGCGGACAGGAAGGAGGAAAGAGGGGAAGTGAGGGAAAGGAGGAAATGAGAGGCCACTAATGGCACAGGAATATTAGCTCTGTGTAAAATTATCATCTACCAGGGCACCTGGGTGGCTCAGTTGGTTAAGCCACTGCCTTCGGCTCAGGTCATGATCCTGGAGTCCCGGGATCGAGTCCCGCATCGCACTCCCTGCTCGGCGGGGAGTCTGCTTCTCCCTCTGGCCCTCCCCCCCTCATGCCTTCTCTTTATCATTCTCTCTCTCTCTCAATAAATAAATAAAAATCTTTTAAAAAAATTATCATCTACTATTTCTTGCCTTTTATACACCAGAGTGTAAGGTGTATGGCTTACGTCTTAAAGGCTTATGTCTTAAAATTGACTGAAAAAAAAAGCAGGGCCTAATTTCATTTTAAATATGTTTTATGAATCTAATGCTTCATTTAAAGAATAAAAGGATTCATGTCAGAATTCAAAGGAATTGTACTCTAAAACCACTAAAACCGCAAAAATGTAAATTTCTATAAATTTTGATATTAGATTGATAGATAGCTATTCTCCCCTAGCTTTATATTTTGCCTTTACTGCCTTATTAATGTTCCTGTCTGATAAGACCTCATTTGGGAGCACAGTAGTTCTGGGATTAGGTAGTATCACTTGTCAAGTTAGATTGAAAGCGAATGGTTACCATACACCCAGGGAGACTCTTCAGTTCTTTGGCAAGCTGAATTTGAACTCCCTTGCAAACAGATATCTAAAAACAATATTCCATTAGTTAGCACATGCCATCCTATTAAATTTGAGAATCAGTGCTCCTAGGGCTTAGGAGACATCAAACCTGTATTGTGTTAACCTAGTGTAGAGAGAAAAAAGGAAATAATGGGGAAATGAAACAAGATGTCCCCAGGAAAATGGAATAAAAATGATAGCAAATTTGCTGTTTTGAAGTTTGACTTTTAAAATCTATCCGCAACATTGCTTTATAAAAAGAGAGATCGATGGGTGAATTTGCTTTATCTGAAAGAATATTTGGCAAAAAGATGTGTTTTGATTGCCCCAATAAATTACAAAGTCAATATAAATCAATCATCTCCTAACTTCCCTTAGCTCTATGAAATCAAGGAAACCTTGATATACAGACATTTAGAAAAATCATTTGCTACTCTTCACAAAAAGAGTAAGAAATTGATTATAGCAATTATCTAAATAGCTACCTTTCTTATTATTGATTCTATTGCACATTGTTCTTTAAGATTCTAAGAGCATGTAATTTGCAATGTCATTTTTCCCTACAAGATGTTAAGCATTTCAGGCTGCCTCAGTACCCCTTGGACCCACCAATTCTCACCCTATTTTTCAAGGGTGAGCAAGTCATGGCACTGGAGATGAGCGGTTGCTCTTCTTGCCCAACCACAACAAACACCCTTCAAATAACTGCTAAATTTTCAATTATGCCCTAGTGGGTGATGGGGCAATGAGCTTAGACAGTGTTTCTCAGACTTTAGTTTCTCAAACTTGAGTAAAGCCCAAGAATCACTAGGGGTGTTCATTAAAAATACAGATTTCTGCCCTTCATTCTCATTGACCAGGCCTGAGGTGGACCTGGGGATGAACATTTTAAAGAAGGACACCAGGACAGTGATGCCTTTTGCCAGGCACTTATGAACGCAATCTGGGAAATAGTGATGCTGACTTGGGAAGCTCAAAATATTCCTAACCAACAGCCTGCTGATGTCCTCTATAAGAAATACAATGCAAAATAATCTGTCTGGAAAAAGAATGATGAATTCAACGATTTAGTTGGAAGGATTTGACCTATGAATCTGAAATAAACTTCACCAATGAAGGGAAAATGACTGGAGAAGCAGTCAAGGATGAGAATTGTCATGAGCCCCTTCTCTTGGTCCCTTTCACATCCAGACCTATAGACTCCTAGCACCCCCTTCCCTAACACCTGCCTCATTAATATCCAGTCAGTCTGGGCATACACTGAAAATTCTGGTCATATAGATTTAGGGTTGGGGGCATTGGGACCAGATTTAGGTCCATACTAATAAAGTTGAAAGCATTATAGCCAAGAGGTGTGGATAAAAAATGATCTGAAAACAGGAAAAGAGAATGGAATCAAAGAAAAAAGCCTGAGCCTGGAGTGAGGCCAAGACCTAGACCGAGTGAATGGTGGAGGGGGAGTGGGGAACGGAAAGGGGAGGCAGAGAAGGCTTTTGCTTGGCTGCTGTCAGTTGGACATTCCATTCAACTGCCCCTGGTGGGCATTCCGGTCCACTGAGCATGCCCAGTTTGTGTGACTGACTTTCACCAAGTAGAACAATCAACAAGATCACCATAAAGGCTTTACCAACACCAGGCCAGTAAAGTGACTACTGAAAACCATTCCCAAATTTGTGATCAATGGACCCAAGTTTAGGGAGAGGATCTCCTTTGGTCTACAAAAATGCTTTGAGTCCCAGTCTCTAACTTCTTCCTTCTCAGACACTCTGGTCTCCACCCAAGGGACAATATTCGGTGAGATGCAGCCATTTTGTTGGTCAGCAGGAGCTCAGAAGCAAGAAAATGTCATAGTGGTAGAATACAGCATCATCCTCCTCAATAGCAGCCCATCGCTGGAAGCTTCCAGATCATTGTGCCAATCAAGTGGAGGGGGGACTTTCCTTTAGAGAACCTCATGTGAATCTTTTGTGAGAAACTTGCCAACTTGCTTGTTCAATTTTTTAGCCTTACTATTTCTGATACTTAGGTGCTGTCTCTTAGAGAGCCTGAAACAGCCAAGACATGACTCAGGACATGGAGGAAACTGTAGGTGAGCATCATGGGATCCTGAGGAGCTAACTGTTTTGTGTCTGTGCGATCATAAGTTTATGTGGGATGGGGGATGGTGTGAGTCATTGTGGAGGGTCTGTACAACTTAAAAGTGTTATGAAAAGTACACTAAAGTAAGATTATTTCTCTCTACTCTCCTTTTATTCCAAAATAATAAACCACATTGATTGTAAAGGGGCAGTGATAGACTAGGAGCCTGAGAGATGATGGTGCCTTACTGTCTTTAAAAATTACATAGTCTACCTGAGGAGAAGGTGCCTACAACACAAAGAAGGACAGTCTTTTATTTAACCTTAAATACTGGAAGAGTCCTTTGGAAATATTTTCCCCTAATTTTCAAGCATGGTTGCCTATCTGCTTTGCCAAAAAAGACTGTGCTAAAGGGATCTGTGGCTTGATTTGGAGACTCACCTCCAAGGGTTTCTCTCTTACCAATTTGTCATGTGGTCTGAATTGCTCTATTCTTTTGACTCACATATTTTTTTTTCAGTTTTCCAATGAGCTTTATTCAAATATAGATATGCCTGGAAAGTGCAAGTCAAACTAATTTAGATCATTATCAGAAAACCGAAGGTTCCATGAGCTTGGGGCCAGAAGAGGGACATGGCAAAGCCAGAAGGTTAGACAGAGGGAAAGAGAGGTAGACAGATGGTGGAAAAGGATATGGAGGAGGTGCTGAGAGGGATATGAAAGTAAACAGCTATATCACACCATTGCCTTCTTGTTCTCAAGTAGGGTGGAAGGGTTTCAACTCATGGCATCTGAGAGCTGTGCCTTGAGAGGATACATAGGGTGATACCTACATGACAAGAGGGATAAATAAGAATGTAGCATCTTTTTTTAAAAGATTTTTTTATTTGTTTGAGAGAGAGAAAGAGCACAAGTTAGGGGGTGGGGGGCAGAGGTAGAGAGAGAAACAGACTCCCCACTGAGCAGGGAGTTCGATGTGGGGCTCCATCCCAGGACCCCGGGGTCACGACCTGAGCTGAAGGCAGTCGCTTTACCGACTGAGCCACACAGGCGCCCCAGAATGTAGCATCTTTCATCTTCCCCTTCACTTTTAATTCAGGTTTTGAAAAAAATACTAAGTATCTGTTATTTGCAAGTATGTCAAGTATATGAAATATGAATAAAACACAGCTCCTGTCATCAAAGAGCTGACAGTCAAGAAGAAGAGGGGTCGGGGGCAAAGGAAAGAGAGAGAGAAGTCAAGAGGAAAAAAAATTTCTGTAACTCTTGCATAAGAATTAATAGAAGAGCATTTCAGCAGAGAGTTCTTTTTTTCCTGTACATTTTAGAGACTTTTGGAGATATTAACCTCACTCTAGGCATGCTGAACATGGAAGATAATGTTAGTAAGGTAAGGAAAATAGAGAAAAATCTCTTTTGCGTTTACTTTTCCTAGTGCAATTATTGCAACACTTCATATACCTCTTTCTTTCCCTTGACTTCTTCTTTTCTCTCTGGCTTCACACACAACATTCAATCTTTCAAAAAGTAGAGTTATAAGGGAAGTCATTGTAATGTTTCAACAATGATATTTGGCATTTGAGGAATCAGAGTATCCAATTCTGGAAGCTAGCTAAAGAATACCCCTTTCTATATAGGCAGATGTGGAAAGAGGGGGAGGCCAGACTTACAACCATGCAGATGAGAATCTCCTCCTGTAGAAGCTGAGAGTTCCTATGAAAATCCCCAAAGGTCTCCCCTACTCATCTGTGATGCTATTCCACAATTAGAGATTTATTTCTCTGGGATGCGAAGGCTTTTCTGGCTCCAACAACCTTTTGTAAAATAACAGCAGCTACCTCCAAGGGACACTTATCTAGGAAGCAGCACCCGAGATGCTTTCTAAACACGGTGACTTGTATTCTAGTCACCCCTCACACCTTTATGAGGTAGGCATGGCCGTTTCCATTTCACAGCTAAGAGGACTGAGACCCAGAGCAGGTACATGACCAGAACACAAGCCTGTCTGACTCCAAAACAATGCTCCTAGTCAGGATCCAATGCAGCCTCCCTGTGAAGGACAGGGTCTACACCTTTATCTCCTAATCTGGGGGTTCTCAACCTGACTGCGTGTTAGAAACCTTTATGTAGAGGGAGTTACTTCCCACCTTCAACATGGACACTGTACCTTGAAGGCAACATGCTTGAGGCTGCTGGGCATTTCAAGACCCCAGTCTCTCATCTATCAGAGACCATGCAGCCACCTAAGAGATTGAGAAGAGCTCTCTCACACAGCACCTGGTCAAGCCCCATGATTCCGAGGCTGCAGCTCTGTCCAAAAGAAGTCACAACTTTCTTTCTATAAGGCATGAATAAAACTAAGGACTTATAAATCTCCCTTAGGATCCAGTTTCACAGCTTATCAGCCTCTTTGGGAATCACAGTGCGTTTCTTAATACCATAGTCACTGCCCAGTGGTAGGAGCAATGGTTTGGGTAATGAGCATTTCCATTCCCCTGAGGGCCCTACTCCAGTGAGTTCCAAGACTTTGATATGTTAGGTAGCTTGCCTCCACCTTCAATTAGATTTTGTCATAGTAATGTAGTCAGGTTAAAATAGTTTTCAGAAAGAACTTTGCTTTATATATAAGCTTTCGTCTCCTAAGTTTGCATATTATGTTCAGGAAGCCCCAATTAAGATATATAAAATCCCCCAATAAGGATGGCATGTGATGTGATGAGCACTGGGTGTTATAATATGAAACTGATAAATCATTGAACACTATATATGAAACTAATCATGTTATATAAGTTGTCTGATTGAATTTAAAATTTAAAAAAAATGTATAAAATCCATTGTGAAGTAGAAATACATTGCTCAATTTGAAGATGTTAATCATTTGCACTTTGTTTGATTCCTTAGTTTTGCAACTCAAATTCTGCCTATATACTTGTATGTTCACAGGAAGACATTTATAGTCATCTCACTTCCATTATTCAGAATAGTGACATCTTGGATGATGCAATCGTCCAACGGTTGATTTATTATGCTTCTAAGGACATGAGAGACAACAATGTAAGTTTGATTCTTAATGTGCTCGCTTCGGCAGCACATATACTAAAGTTTGATTCTTAATGATGAATCAATGTCAGGGTTGCAACTGATCTTTAAGTGACCCAAATGCAACCATGGAGACATTTATAAAATTTTCGTACATTGCTGCCTGAATTGCAAATCACTTTCATTTGTTCCTTCACGATAACTTGGATATTATTACAGTACCAATTATTTATCCCTTCACAGATAAGGAAACTGAGGCAAAGCTAAAAAACAATACTTTAGAGGTAATATTATCCATTCCACTTTTAGATGAACATGTTGATGCTTGAAGAGATTTTTTTGAAAATAACACATCTATCTATTGACAGAACAAGTAACTAGAACCCAGTTTTCTTGCTTTGCATATGAATTATTATCTCTTTATGTGCCTACTTAGCTACCTATGCTAGGCACTATATCTGAAAAAATTATTTGTAGAAATAATTTGAGTTTTAAGATGTTTTCTTCCAGAAAGGATATTTACCTGCCAAGGGTAGGTAAGGAATTTAATTGCAAATTAAATTAATCTATGATTAATTTCAGGACTTGAGATTTGGCAGAGGGGCACTTCTGTGATTCCAAGTTGGACTACAGTCCATGGAGGGTCAAGTGCACCTTTCATTTAAATGCAGCCTTTTGGAGTCTTAGGCCAAAAGATAAGAAGTCGGATGACCAGAGTGTCACCATTTGTTGGTCCTAAATTCTGTCCATTCTCCCAAAATACTGCAAAGCAGCCTCAAATATAGGACTTATCTCTCTGGATTCCCAATCTTTTGTAGATCTCAACTTAGTAATTCATTCCACCCTATATTGTGATGTTTTTATGAGTATATTTTCTAATAGTTTGTCCAGGTTTTTTTATTTTCCTCGGCAGGAGAGTTGATCAAATTTACCTAGTTCAGCGTGATCAAAAACAGAAGTCCCTCCAAATATCTCCAGTATCAAAGATAACTAGATCAGGACAATATTAAAACCCAAAAGTCTAGACTCCTGGTCCCATTTCCCTTTCACCATTCTCTCCAGTCTTTCAACCACAGTGATTCATCACTCACACATAAAACATAGATCCTGTGTTTATAGTGCTTAATCAATTAGCAAGAAAATATATATTAATCTCAAGTTTACAAGAACCTTATTAAAACCTGATTTTACAGTTCATTAAAGTTACCTCTGCTTGGCAGCTACTGACCCCCACTCTAGAGGCTTTTCCCCCTGGGCTTGTAACATCTTATTCTCTCTCTATCCCAAAGCCAGTGGAACTTAGAATATTATCTAGACTATTACCTCTCTGAAAACTCCCCCTGTTCTTCCTCTAATTGTTATTGTTGTTTCTTCCTCAGATCCTCAGAGAAACCAGGATGCTGGCTGGTGAGGTTTTGGTGTCTCTTGCTGCACATGATTTCAACTCTGTGATGTATGAAGTACAAAGTAACTTCAGGATCCTGGAACTACCAGATGAATTCGTCGTGCTTGCTCTGGCTGAACTGGCAACCAGCTACGGTATGGAGGGAGCATCTCCACATTTGCCTGGGAAGCATCCACCCTGAGTCACTGTCTAAAACCAGATGGTGCAGACAGCAGAAGGGAGACCATACTTCCCTTCCATCCTACTAAAAAGCATCGATAGTGGGATTTAGGCAGTCCTTTCTGAGCATAGATGAGCCTGCTGACCTGCCATTAGTCCATGCTGCTCTGGATTTGACTGGACTCTCCCACCCTTACTGCCCTTTCATCTGGCTTTGTGTTTGCAAAAGCCTTTTTTCCATAAGGCATGTTCTGAAAACCACTGAACACTTACATGAAGTAAGAATTTGTTATGATTGTTTTTCTACGTCACTTTATTTAACAGATATTTATTTATTTATTTACTTACTTACTTACTTATATATTTTTATTGAGCATCTATTACCTGGGCTAGGCCCTGGGGATGCAGCCAAGTTCTGGTGGGAGAGATGGACATTAATCAAACAATTTTCCAAATAGGCAATTGCTACAAACAACGGGTACAGGTGTCTTTATGCCTATCACCTTATTTTAAACCAACCACTCCTTGATTCTCAAACTACAGCCAGGCATTATGGCAAAAGAGGGATAGAGGAGAATATCTTCCTGCTGCACCTCATCTGTCTCCCTGACACAGCCTCGACATGCTTCTTGCTGACGTGGAGAAGCGCAAAACTCCCCGGTGTGAGGATAATGCTTTTCTTTTCTTGTGCCCCTCTTGGCAGTGTCCCAGAGTATTCCCTTCATGATGATGACCCTGCTAACCATGCAAACCATGCTCAGGCTTGCCGACGAGGAGAGGATGAAGAAAGTTTTCTGTATTGGTGGGTATCCCTATGGTTTCCTCTTTGTTAAGACCAGACTGTGAATTGTGTAAATGTTTTATTTTTCCTTTTACTCTAGTTCTGTTCTTTTTAATAATAATAACTATCATTTATTGAGTGCCTACCACATGGAAGTTTCTCTACAGGGACTTAACTCTCTCAGTCCTCAAAGCAATTATAATTCTCTCTGTCTCAATCCTCAAAGCAAGGTAAGTACTATTACCTCCCTCCCCCCATTTTACAGATAAGAAACTGAGGGTCATGGAAATTAAGCAATTTCCTTAAAGTGGTGACAGTCAATGAAATGGAGAGGTGGTGTTCAAGTCTATGTGACTGTGGTCTGTACACTTTCCACTACCCTAAATAGCCTCCATGTCTATGAGCCTCCTTCTTTAGTTGGATCACACTTCCCCCACAGTGGTTCTGGGAGCTCACCAGCTCTTAGCAGTAGGCTAAATGTTGGTATCGCTTCATAACACAATATTGTAATAATGATAAGTAATCAATCTAATCAAAGTACAAGCAATGATAAAATTAAGGAAAATAGGTAAACTATGGGTCACAAATTCCCTCTACCCCGAAACTGAAATACATCTAGAGTAATCAAGAGTCTACAGAGAAGAAAATGCCCTGGAATTTCCAGGAAACAGCATATACAGCACAGTGAGAGGCTTCTTGGGTGAGTCTGGAGACCTCGACTCTTCTCCGTGATCATCCACTGAACCATCAGGTGATTCTGCCCTCTCTCCATCTCATTTTCACCTCTAAACACATTAAATAAAATGATTGCTAGGATCCCTCTCCCCCACCCCAACACCCCCCAACACTACTATTTTGTAATATTTAAAAGCCCATGCTGTCAGGGATGTCATCTTTACCTCTCAACCAAGTCTTTTCTGTTCTGTTTTGGCCATTTTCTCTTTTCTGTCCTCAATGGAAGCAATATCTGTATCTGGTATATACTGAGAATTTACTGTGTGCCTGAATACTGCCTTGGGCATTTTAAGATTATCATTTCCTTTAACCTCACAGCAACCCCATTTGGTAAGTAACATTTTCCTTCCTTTTACAGATGAGAAAATGGAGGCATAGAAAGTTAACAGCTTGCCTGCAGTCATATAGCTAGTGTGTGGCAGAGCCAAGATCTGAACTATGAGAGTCTGGCTCAAGAACTTGAGCAATTATACTAGATCAGGCCACCTTTCAAGACTTTTTATTTTTCTGACTTACTATCACAGCTAACACTGTGTTCTTGCAAATAAACTTTGGTGCTTGTAATAGCATTTCTACCTGCAATATCAACAACCCAACAGGGGAAAGGAAATAAAATTAGAAATCGTCATGGCATTGAATAAGGGATTCTCTGTCTTTGTGTTATAAAGTTATCTAGTGCCCTTTGGTCCTAAAGCAACTTTTGCCTGACTGCCGCGAAAGAAGAGTATAAAATTACATAGTCATCCATCTGTCCATCTAGTTATTCATTCAATCAATCAGCCAATAAGCAGACATTGTGCTCATTGCTTCTGATATCATCAATAGATAAGACATCCTTTCCCTCATGTTGCTTTTGGCCAGTGCAAGACAAACACACACACACACACACACGATTATGACAAAGTATAGCAGGAGATTATCAGTCTAAAGGGAATGTGAATGAGTCAATACATGGCCAGCACTAAGATACTCGGGATCTTTCCAGAGTATTCTTTGCATGTGAAATATCATTGAAGAGTAAACAATGAATTTTCTTCATCATCTAGTGAAACATGAGGGCCGAAGGAACAAATTATATTATTTAATGCATTTGATGCAAATATATATGGGTTCATGGTCCAAATGATATTTTTGCAGGCCCAAGATTTTTTTATTTTATTGAACTGAAACAGACCCATGGAAAAACATACAAATCAGAAGTGTGCAGGTTGATGAGTTGTCACAAAATGAACTTACTCATTTGACCACCACCCAGGTCAAGAAATGGGACATTACTAATACCCCAGAATCCCATCTCAGCTTTCCGGCCAGTCATCATCATCTCCATCCTTTCCAAGGATAACTACAAGCCTGACTCCCAACACCATAGATTAGTTTCACCTATTTGTGAGATTCATACATGTTGTGTGAAGCTCAGTCCATGTTCACTTCTGTATTCTATTGCATGTCTATACTACAATTCGTCCATTGTACCTGCTGACAGACATTTTCTGTTTTCTGTTTAAGGCTATGACCCAAAAAGAAAGTGAATATGAACATTCTTGTGCAAGTTTTTTAGTGCCTATCTATTTGTGTATCTAACGACCGCATACTTAGGAGTGGAATTTCTGGGTCATAGAGAACACATATTCAACTTTGGTAAATAGTATCAGTTTTCTAAAGTGTTTATATCAATTCATGCTCCCCCCAGCAGTACATGAAAACACCAGCTGCACCTTAATCTTACCAAAGTTTGACATTGTCTGAAATTTTAGCAGTTCTAGACGGTCTGTTGTATTCTCATTATGGTTAGACGGTCTGTTGTATTCTCATTATGGTTTTAACTTACATTTCACTAACGTGACTGAATACTTTTTATATGTTTATTTGGGACAGTCATAACATTTTATAGAAACTATCACACATTTGCTAATCATCAGTACACTCGTCTCAAATTATTTTATGGTCCCTCCCATCTTAATACTTTTCTCAGTCTGTGGTTGTTTTTAAAATGCAGCCCTTGAGAAATTCAGCAAGGCCATTTACAAGTACGTCAACCACTGGAGAGACTTCCCCTATCCAAGATTGGATGCCAACCGACTATCTGACAAGATCTTCATGCTGTTCCGGTATATAATGGAGAAGTGGGCCCCCATTACCTCACCCATGCAAGTGAGTGGGGGCCTCAGCATGCCCAAGCTAGCTCTCCTTCCATGCTGCTTGAACTTCCTCCACTCTCTGATATAATCATTAATCTCAGTTGTTTTGGAAAGCTATAAGTTGTGTTTTATCAGGTTTATCAATGCTTTTGTTTTTGCTGTTTCAAATCACTATTTATTCATTCTTAAACTAATATTTATTGAATCCCCATGACATGTCAGACACTGTTCCCCATGCTGGGGAGACAGCAGGGATTGAACAGACCAAAATCCCCACTCTCATGGAACTGACATTCCAGTGTGTGGAAAGAACAATAACTAACTGAAGATGAGTAAAATATATAGAAATGTGTTATTTCATGTCTTATAACCCATATTTGGGCTGAGTCACTGATTAGAAAAAACAACAGCCCACAAAAGTTTCCCATGTTTATGAAGATGACAGTGAAATAAAATAACATCTAAAGGATGTGCATGGCTGCTTCAAAAGATCATAATGCCTTGTGCAGAAGAGATTACAAAGTGTGTGCACATGGAATCCCATGTCTATCTTGCTTAATCGGTATAATATTTAAATGGGGGCTAAATTACATCCTACTTAGGTCTTTTATTCCTATATTATAAAAGATGTAACTCTTAGCCCTCTCTAGTTCAGTTTCTTTCCTATGCTTTAAGCTACCAAAGCATTTATTTTTTTTAACATGCTGGGGTAGTTAAATCGTTAGCAAACAGGGAACTTTTAAAATATCCTGTAGAAGTCTTTTCTTCAAAGCACCTGAAAAACACAATTCAATACAAGTACTTTCTTAGCTTCCCACAGAAAGAGTTAGACAAGTGACAAGAAGGTGCACACAGTAGACAAGTGACAAGAAGGTGCACACAGTAATGAGGGAACAGAAAGAGAGAAGCACTTAACTCCTGTGGTGAGTAATGCAAAGGCTGTGACATTGAAACTGATCTTGCAGCCTATAAAGACATTCACCCAAGCAAGAGGCATTCCCTAAAGAGGCAATAAAAGCTGCTGAAGCAGAGGCTGGAGACAAGATAACATGCACACTTGAGTGAGTCCGGTGGGAGAAAAGGAAGAGAAGAGAAAGGAGATAGAAAGAAGCAGAAACAAATAAAACCAGAAAAGGTTTTGGTCTTGGCCAAATGAAGAGCCTTGAATGCTACACAGGAGTTTGGACATTTTTTTAAATAGGAAATAAGAAACCTTGGAAGGGTTCTAAGCAAGGAGAATGAGATCTTAGAAACTAAGAAAAGAATAATTTTCAAGAAGTAAAGGGAGATCTATGGAGTCTATTGTTACAGTGCTCAACCGAAAATAATCTTGAAAGGCGTCCATTGCTTGGAAATGTCCAATTGCTTAGAAGAATCATCCAGCTGACACACAGTTGAGTGAAATAAATGGTTGTTATTCTGAGCCACTAAGTTTTGAGATGGTTTGCTAGACAACAAAACTAAGCCGACAGGAAAAAAAAATTCATCCCATCATATTAGGTAGAAAAAGCTGAATGTAGAACTATATATCAAAGAATGGCATTAGTTTTTTTAAAAATTAAAACATATAGAGGAAATATGGGAAAGAATAAGTCAAATAAATAAAAAAAATATTAAAATACACCAAACTGTGATTATCTATGGATACTGTCAGCAATGCAAATACTGTGTTTTCTTCTTCATAGCTTTTGTGATTTCTAAATTTTTACAATCAACCTATTTACATTTATATTTTATACTTATTCATTTTTTATGTCAACAGAAACCAGAGTGGATTGAAGAGTAAATGAGAGGTGGGAAGTGGAGATAGCAAATGTAGACCTCTCTTTCAGAAAGCTTTGCTTTTTGTTTATTTCAAGTTTTTATTTAAATTCTAATGAGTTAACATATAGTGTAATATTGGTTTCATGAAGAGAATTTAGTGATTCACCACTTACTTTTTTTGAAGAAAGGAAAGAAACAGAATTGGGGTCAAAGTGATATAGAATCGAAGATTTTTTTTTAGTATGAGGGAAATTTTCAATTTATTAGTATATTGAAAGAAAGGGACTAGTAGAGAAAGGTTTAAGAAATGGGAAGAGGGGCAAATACTGAAATGAGTATCATATAGATATAGATGTAGATAGAGCTGAAAATACAAATGGAACTGCCTCATGCAGTGATCTTAACCTAAACATTTCTTAAAGAATTCTCTCTTGGTTGGAGGCAGTGAGGAAAGTTGTTTGGGGGTGTTTAAAGCTCCAGGTATTCTGAGAACTGTACAAAAAGCACAGTGAAGTATTAGAAGTGGTATTTGTTGGCGGTCTCTGCAGACTTTGGCCATCGTTAAGGCACACGGCCCCACAGTGAGCCTGCTGCTCCATCGGGAAGACCTCTGTGACTATGCCCTGGACCAGGTACCCTGGCTCCTGAACCAGTATAAAGACAAAGAGATTGATTTTCACATCACTCAGGTAAGAGCCACACCCTCAAGGAACCGATTCAGAGAGTCTGTCTGTAACCATCCTGGAAGACAGTAAGGCTCCAGAGGTCCCAAAGAACTGAGATACTGGTTTGGGCAGCTAAACTTAAATACTTTTTGAGAAACATGAGGTAGAGAAGAGGTTGGCATAGCTGGGGGATGGAATTCCAAAAAAGGGGTTAAGAATTTTCTTTTCAAGCTACTGAGGCACTGACTAAGGCAGGGGGGCCCAGAATCACTAAAGAAAACTGGTAACCGCAGGAAGGTTATGGGTTTGTTCTCCTCACAAAAAGCATAATTATTTGTCTTCCACATCCTGTGCTGCTGCTTCACGGGCAGCCTCCAACTAACCTTTGAGAACTTCCATTCTAGAGTCTAAAACAAATACTGACCGCGGTGGTCCTTTATGACACTGCCCTTCCAAAGGGCTTGAGAAAAACCATCTTTATCAATTTACTCCACCAGGTAAGAAAACCCTGCTGTCAGATCTGATTGTTTCATTTCCACCGGTTTTGTTTTTAACATCTCCCACCTGATTCTTCTTGCTCATTCAGGTGTGCAGAGTTCCAGAGCCTCCAGTGAAGGAAAATGAAATTGAAGCTTCAAGCTGTTTCCTCATTCTAGGTAGGATCCAGCGTCCAGAGGGTTTTTAATAAAAATGTCTCCCAGTAATGATGACACCCGTGATGAAGGGTGTGCAAACTGTCATATTAGTTATTACACACACACACACACACACACACACACACACACACACACACTATATCTTCAATTCATGGTATCCTGTGCCTCTCCCTGTCCTCCCATTCCCAAGAGAAGCGCAACAGGTAGGGCAACCAATCATCCTGGTTTGCCTGGAACTAATGGACTTCCAAGGGTAGAACTTTCAGTTCTAAAACCAGAAAATTTCTGACATATTTTGGGAGTTAACCCCCTTATCAGATATATGGTTGACAAATATTTTTCCCATCCCATCTGTTGCTTTTTCATTTTGTTAATGGTTTTTGTGGGGTTTTTTTCTGCTGAGCAGAAGATTTTTGGTTTGATATAGTACCACTTATTTATTTTTGCCTTTGTTGCTTCTGCTTTTGTTGTCAAATCCAAAAAATCATTGCCAAGACCAATGTCAAGGAGCTCACCACCTATGTTTTCTTCCAGGAGTTTCATGGTTTCAGGTCTTACATTCACGTCTTTATTTTGATTTGATTTTTGTATATGGTATAAAGTAGGGATCTAGTTTCATTCTTTTGCATGTGGCTGTCCATTTTCCCAACACCATTTATTGAAGAGACTATCCTTTCCTTATTATATATTTTTGGCTCCTTTGTCAAAAATTAATTGGCCACATATGGATGGATTTATTTCTAGGCAAACCAAGGTGAGTTGGTAACCCTAGGGATAGGGGATGCTTTTTTTCTTGGTATTTGAGATTATTTGAGACTGTGTCAAACCCAAAGTCATGCTTTTTTCGCCCTGGTCATTTTTTAATGTCTATTCCTTTTCTCTCTGTCTCTCCTTCACTGTTTCCCCTTCCTTCCTGCTCTCACATCACAGTCCCACCCTTTGTCTGGTTAGAATACCTGGTGCAGGTCATAGAGGAGACACCAAGTTCTCAGAGTCAGTATACAAATTATGTTCCAACATAGACCCTGAAAAGTAAGGACAAGAGCAATCCCATACCTCCCATACCTCCACCTCCACCCTCTCCCAAATATGTCATTTCTACTACTTCACTGCGTTACCTTTCTATTATGTTCTAGTTCTCCACTAACTGGTCCCTTTGTTTCTATTCTTTCCTCTGTTCTATGCTCAATCTAATTAACTACTTCATTCTATCTCTAATAATTTCAAACCCAAACCGCTTTACTCCAATCAGACCTTTTCTCTTTCTTCCCTGCTTCCTGACTTACTCTTGTAGCTCTCTAGCTCCACAGCTGGTGAAGCATCATTCCAATCTCTGCCTCCATGTTCACACGGCGTTCTCCCCTTATCTCCTCTCCTTTTCTCATCTCATACTGAATTAGGGCCCACCCTAATAACGTTATCTTAAATCGATTCCATCTGTAAAAAAAACTAATTTCTAAATAAAATCATATTCACAGGTATGAACAAATGTGTTATATAAATCTCTCTTAGTGACCAAACTGCTTAATTCCATGATACTAAAGATGCATCGATGTAATAAAATCTAGTTACCAACCAAAGAGTGACTTTGATAATCTTCATGAAATTCTGCTTTTTCCATTTACAAGTATTTTACCTAAGGTGAAAATGAGTTCTTATGACTCCAGTATGTCTTAAACCTGCAGCCCATTCCAACCCTGCAGACCTGATGGAATTTTTTGATGAACAAATGAGAAGTAATAATGAAACTACTCGAATGGGAATCTTGACTTTGTTAAGATCAGCTATCAATGCTGAGGGTAAGCAAAGGAATGAAGCCAAAATGGTTTATTTTGTGCCAAGAAGCAAACTGAAGCCTGTGCATTCTCTAACTTTATTCTATGTCTTTGGGGTGTTTATAGAAGATCATATTCAAGTAAAGCTCTGTCTTCTTGGTCATCTACAATCTACTACTTTTTAAAAGATTTTATTTATTTATTTGAGAGAGAGAGAGAGAAAGAGAAGGTGCGAAAGCATGAGCAGGCGGGAGGGGTAGAGGGAGAGGGAGAAGCAGACTCCCCACTGAGCAGGGATCCCAATGCAGAACTCGATCCCAGGACTCTGAGATCATGACCTGAGCTGAAGGCAGCTGCTTAACTGACTGAGCACCCAGGTGCCCCTATAATCTAATACTTTTAAATGGCATTTTCAGTTACCTCTCTTCTTTCATGATACTTATGGATATACGTAGTTGAGAAGAAGTAGAATATTTGAAAATCAAATTTAGAATTTAGAAGATCTAGTAAGCCGGCTAAGTAGCCCAATAAATAGGGGGTAGGTGGGAGGAATGCACAATATTCTAGAGATTAGTACATTTAGAAAAGAGCAGAATTTAATGGAATATCATACTTCATTAATTCCAAGAAGCACATATTTTCATGTTATTGGAATTTATCTCATAACTGATAGCATCTTTAATTATAATCAGCCACTATAAGGTTTTTTTGATAAAATATAAAATACTGTTATCTCATAAAATTGATGATATCTTGGATTCAATAAAAAATGAGAACTCATTTTTATCCTATATTATAATATTTCAAAAAATTCAGTTAGCCCTGAGATTTAATGAAGAATCAGCAGACAAGAAATATGAAGTAGTCTCACAGAATTTAAAGCTAATCCATTGGGCATGATGTGTTGAGTCCACTTTGGAACCTAACATTTTAAACAAGATGAAATCAAATATAATATGGAGCAAAGAGAGCAATAAACATCTTTCATAAACTGAAAAAGAAGAGGGGTGCCTAAGTGGCTCAGTGGGTTAAGGGTCTGCCGTAGGCTCAGGTCACGATCCCAGGGTTCTGGGATGAAGCCCGTGTTGGGCTCCCTGCTCAGCGGAGAGTCTGCTTCTCCCTCTCCCTCTGCATCCCCCCCCGACCCTGCCGCTCGTGCTTTCTCTCTCTCATTCACTCTCTCACTCTCAAATAAATAAATAAAATCTTTTTAAAAATGGAGAAGATAAGAGGAAATTGAATAGCATGAAATGTTATGGACAAAAGACTTTGAAATTATGTACCATAAACTCTAATGGGTTTTCATCAATCCTAGAACAGACTATACTCCTACTGAATCTGATCTCTTCATTTCTCTCCCTATCTTTCAGAGCCCAAGTTGCGAGATCACATCACTTCAATTGAAAGTACAGTCAAAGTCGTCATGGGTGACTTCAATATAAAAGTAAGAGAAATAATGGGGACTTTAATTTTGTTGATGGTAGTTTTAGGAATTAATTAAATGGCTTTGATTCTTTAAGAATCTACTTTAAGATTGCTTTATAAAGAGCTCAGTGATAAATTCGAATTTTAATACAATTCCATCTTTCCCCAAAAATAAACTATATCAAGGTAAAGTTCTAAAGTACATTCAGTTCAAGGGCTTCTCAGTAGGAAAAAAAAGATTTTTGCCCAGAGCATCACAGTGCTATGCTCTTCAAATGGTTTTAAAATTCTTAATTATAAAAATAATGTATCTTCCTCCAAAAAATAATAACCCCTAAGTCTGTTTGTTGTTGTTGTGTTTTTTTAGCTTAGATATCTTATTTTCCAGCTAAGGAAGATCTAGAGCAAGTTTTGCACACAGTAGATTGCACAATATTTCCTGATTATTTGATTAAAGTATTCCATATTAGATAAGATATATAACTTGTACTGGAACAAATAAAAAATAGAAATTATTATTTTTTTTATTAAAACCATATTTTCTTTGGATCAAAGCCCTATACAAAAACCAATGAAAAGAAGAAAATTCCCCTAAGAGACTTTCATCTGCAGTGACTATAACAAAAGTTATACAATAAATGACAATAATTATGCTAAGTGGAATAAATCAATCAGAGAAAGACAAATACCATATGATTTCACTCATATGTGGAATTTGAGAAACAAAACTGGTGAACACAGGGGAAAGGAAAAAAGAGAGGCAAACCATAAAACAGACTCTTAATGATAGGAACAAACGAAGGGTTGCTGGAGGGGAGGTGGATGGGGGATGGGTTAAATGGGTGATGGGCATTAAGGAGGGAACTTGTGATGAGCACTGGGCATTATATGTAAGTGATGAATCACTAAATTCTACTCCTGAAACTAATATTACATTATATGTTAACTAACTAGAATTTAAATTAAAAATTGAAACAAAAATAAATAAATAAAACATAAATTTTAAAAAGTTAAAAAACAATGATGTGAGTGCTGTGAAGTGTGCAAGACTGTTGAATCACAGATCTGTACCTCTGAAGCAAATAATACATTATATGTGAAAAAAAAAAGAAGAAGAAGAAGATAGCAGGAGGGGAAGAATGAAGTGGGGGAAATCGGAGGGGGAGACGAACCATGAGAGACTATGGACTCTGAAAAACAAACTGAGGGTTCTAGAGGGGAGGGGGTGGGGGGATGGGTTAGCCTGGTGATGGGTATTAAGAAGGGCACGTACTGAATGGAGCACCGGGTGTTATACGCAAACAATGAATCATGGAACACTACATCAAGAACTAATGATGTAATGTATGGTGATTAACATAACAAAATAAAAAATAAGAACATCTGTAAAAAAGAACTAATGATGTAATATATGGTGACTAACATAACATAATAAAAAAATTTTTAAAAGCTATAATAAATAAGAAATGGAACAAACAATTTTAATGGAAAAAAAAAAAACTCGGCCCAGTAAGTGGCGAAGCCAATCAAAATATGACTAAAAGAGTTTAGGGTAGAATAAAAGAGGACAGAAACTTTAAGGAAGTCCAGCTCCCCAGGCAAAAATAGAGAATTTATAACTTTTTCTCCCCCTCATTTTGGTAGACTACAGGTGCCTTTATGCTAATTGCTAATCGCTACCTTGTGGCCCTGCCTCCCTATTCAAAATTACTCTTTTTTCCCCAACTCTCCATTAAAAGACCCATTCAGTAAAGAATTAGATCTGAGCTTTCTATCCTCCAGGGAAGCAATTCAATAAGCAAACATAATTATTTAAAAATTATAATACAGGTTCATAATCCCTTGTTCTAATCCCTGGGGCCAGATATATTTCAGAATTCACAACCTTCCTGATTTTATTTTATTTTTTTAGATTTTATTTATTTATTTGACAGAGAGAGACATAGCTAGAGAGGGAACACAAGCAGGGGGAGTGGGAGAGGGAGAAGCGGCTTCCCGCGGAGCAGGGAGCCTGATGTGGGGCTTGATCCCAGGACCCCGGGATCATGACCTGAGCCGAAGGCAGACACTTAACGACTGAGCCACCCAGGTGCCCCAACCTTCCTGATTTTAGAAAAACATTACTGTGACAGTAGCCACAATCAAACTCATTAATACCTCTGAAAGAAAATATATGCAGATCCACACTATATAGAATAAGTAAAGACTACAAACAGTTTTAAAACAGTTGAGTTGGGTTTTGCTCCACCAAATGAGTTAGCGCCAAACTCAAGAAACAAAATTCCAGTTCCCGGAGTTTTTTGGGTTTTGAAATTGTAAATAAAGGATTGTAGATCTGTAGTTCATCGTGCTATCTTTCATTGCAGATTTTAAAAGCAAGGTGGTGTTTTAGCCCACAATACCAACATTTCATAATCTATGGTAATAGAGGGTATGTCTTGGGAGCAAAGGAGAAAGATTTTGGTTAAAGAGAGCCTTTCCTGTAACCCTTAAATCATAAGCTATAGCTGGCTTCCTGCTCCATCTATTTATAGTCACATCATTCAACTGATACTCCTTTTTGGAAAGGTTCCCACTAAACGATCCATGAAGGTTAAAGAGTACGAGAAGCTAAATTAATGTTCTGCCCAACGTAGTAAAATGCTGCAAATGCATTTTTCTGATTCTAGGTGAGGAAATCCACTCTCCTCCTCATTCAAACCATGTGTGAGAAATGCTTCATTGAAGCCCGGGATGGATGGCCACTGATCGATTATATCTTCTCCCAGTTTGCCATGTCCAACAAGAACCTGGTATGAAGAGTGTGCAGTTTTGAAAGCTACACTGTAACAAGGGCAGTTAACTCAACTAGGGCTCAATTCAATGACTGATTTAGAAGTTATATTTCAGTCTTATCACTTTTATTGATAAATTTTTCAGCCTCTAGCGTTCTCAGTTCTCTTTCACGGGTATCACTTACAACTTATGATAAATTCAAGGTAGGTGAAATCATGGTTTTCCCTGAGGAGGCAACCTGTCCTCAAAAGCTTGAGACAGGGTTGGAGAAAGTGGATTACTTCAGAGGAAACAAAAGACATCCATATTTGCCAAATGGGGTTAACTTCCTAAAAAGTATGTGTGTAAGATCTGGATCTTAGCAAGTCCATGACAGCTGAAATTACAGTCCCCTCCGCTAAGAGGCAGTGTTTTTGAAAATCTTGCCCCTGAGACATTAGCAAAGGCCTGAGGGAGAGAGAGAATATCTATAGTTCAAGAACCTTCACAATTTTGGCTTTTCTGCTTTATCCAGCAGTGTTTTTCCTAACCAATTCCTCCAAGGAGCACATTAAAACAGAACTTAAGTACTGGAGACCAAAATTGCTGGGTTCCATGAGCCCCTTAAGTTGAGTGACTGCATCCTGCACCCCAGAGTGTGAGAACACATCCAAGTAAGGTCAGAGGGGACCAACAGGAAGGATTATTAACAGATCACCTGTTTCATCTTTCTTGAAGGAAAAACCAATGAAACCTAACTCCCATGAGATTGAAAGGGGAGAGAAATCTGTCCGGGAAATAAGCCTCGAGGTCTTAAAAACCCTAGACCCACTGGTCATTGGAATGCCCCAGGTAAGGGGTCTTTTATCACCACTGACAGTTACTTTGATCATCCCTCTAAAGCTCTGTCCATTTAGGAGTAAAGACATGAATTTGTCCTTCATGTGTCATCATCAGCGTTTTGATGCTCTGATTAGAGGAAGTACATTGCAATGCTCAGTGCCCAGCACAGAGTAGTTCCTCAAAAATGTCTCTTCTTCCCTTAGCATACCTAGACATACATTAAGTGGTGAGTGGTGATTCTAATTCAGTGAATGCTAAACTTTCCTCATTCATCTAGAAAGGTGTTGAAAGCACACATTCTCAGGCTACACCTGAGGCTTAAAAATAATCTGTACCTTGATGGGAGGAGCCTTGGAATCTGTATTTTCCTTAAGCAAAATAACCTGTGAAAGGATTAACTGGCTAGAAATGCATGGCACAGACAAGAGACAATCAACAGACCAATTTAAGTGGATC
This sequence comes from Eumetopias jubatus, assembly GCF_037043125.1. Lineage (NCBI taxonomy): Eukaryota > Metazoa > Chordata > Mammalia > Carnivora > Otariidae > Eumetopias > Eumetopias jubatus. The sequence goes on from NW_028274811.1 coordinate 121,809,246, forward strand.
AGAGGCTTCATCTAGAATCGCATTTTAAGGTGTAGTCCTTGGATTCTCTAAGATATTTATTTAAAACACAGATCTCCAGGCCACATCCCACATCTACTGAATCAGCATTTGGGGCATAGGGTCCATGAATCTGTATGCAAACAAATCCCAATATTTCTGATACATCCTAAAGTTGGAACATTTCAATGTAAAAATAAATGATAAAGTCTAGGGCCAGACTCCAATGGGCCTGAAATGCCAAATTCCTACCTTGTGATTGATGAGCCATTCAAAATGCTAAGCAAGTGCTAAATATTTAAAACAATAACTGTAAGAGATCAGTGGATTTGTGTAGGGGTAGACTAAGAGCAAAGAGAGTGAGCATGAGATCAGATGTAACTCACAGGAACTGGAGCAGGGTCATGAGAGTAGGAAGGAAATATGGATGGGCATGGAAGACCTTATAATGAAAAAAAGGACCGGGCTTGGTGATTAAATCTGGATGGCAAGACAAAGGGCAGGGTCCATGTTGACACCTAGGTTTCCATTAGGACAAGGGAGTTTTCCAGAGAATATGAAACAGACTGACTAAAGAAACCAAGTATGCCAGAACTCCAGAGCAGGAAGGTCAGCACCTGGAGCAGCCCATTCACTATCCATTCCCAATCATTCTCTCTCCAGTCTTGGGGTTTGGGGACATATATGACTTACTTTGGGTTGTCACACTGACAAAGGGCTTGGTACCGCTTAGTGAGTGGAGCCCAGGGATGCTAGACCTCCTGCACTGCCTAGAACACTTCTTCACAGGGAAGAATTGTCCTGCGCCAAATTCCCGCAGCAAACCCATGCAGACACACTGAGTAACACTACAACTAGCACCTGAAAATGAATGTGTAGTGCAGAGATTTTATTTCATGGTTTCATTTTTATTTGGCCTGAAGAGCAAAAAAATAACAGGTGAGAGAACATGCTCTAAATCAGAGGGAAACACACAGTGAGAACCAAGGAGAAATGGATGAATCCAAAATCCTTGCATCTTGCTTTGTTTTCCCCAGGTGCTATGGCCAAGAATCCTGACTTTTGTAGTTCCTGCAGAATATACAGGAACTCTGGATTACCTGTTTAATATCATCAGAAGTTTGATTATGGCAGAGGAGAAGAAGAAGAATGATGCCAAGGAGTCAACAGCACTTGTCATCTCTACCGGAGCTGGTGTGTGCATTCAAAAACAAAGCAAAACACTTCTCTTATGAGGCTCATTTCCAGAAAGGCTACAGTGCTTTGATTACATACCCAACCCCAATCTGAATTTCTCTAGCCCCCACAGCAATAATGAAAATCACTTTCTCTTTCCAGTGAAACTTCCTTCGCCACAACAGCTATTGGCCAGACTTCTGGTGAGTGAGTTATGAATAACTAATGTGGGATAAATTTAGGTCACTATAGATCATTCAGTTCTAAATAAATGTCAATAAAAATTACACAGCAACTCCAAACCAAAAGAAACACTAAAATGGCATAATAAATGTTCTGCTACACTAATGGTACTCCTTAAGATTACTGGCAAGATTATCTTCTCGCTCTGAAATGCTCATTAAACTTAATTTATTATTTTAAAATAAGAATAAACTGAATTTGATCCCCAAGTACCATTCAAATAAATTCCACGTCTATTATTTAGATTTCCTTCTTTCCTTTTCTCCCCCATATGTATCATTTGCTCAGATACCATTTCCACATGGCCTTATTTAATTAATAAATGTATCTAAGTGTTGGTACCTTCCATTTATTTTTGATTGATGCTTTCTATATATGTTTTCCCCTTTATCCCCAGATGAAAACTGGGGAGGATTGTCTAAGTATTAGCTTTGCACTAAAATAAGTAAGAAATAGACTGATGATTGGTTGAAAGATGATCTAATGTAGGAATCAAGGGCATCCAGGACAGTGATAAAAGGAAAAGGCAGGTGGGCCTTTTAAATACCCCTGCAGTTGATTAACTTTTTATCTTCCATTTTTCAGGTAATATCTATGCTTGCCAGTTTAGGGAAATTATGTGGGGCTGGTGCAATAGGACTTTTGAAGATACTGCCTGAGATAATTCACCCCAAATTGGTAGACCTGTGGAAAACACGCTTTCCTGAGCTCCTGCAGCCTCTGGAAGGTACAAGGGAGTAGAATCAGGTCTTTATCCAAGGAGGCAAGAACATAAAGAAAATGAGACACCACTTTTCTGCCTGAGGCTCATTTGAGGCAATTAAAACAATGAACTTGATGTGCAAAGTAGACAACTATATTTTTTCCTTGATTCCTTATATTCTAATTCTCTACCACATACTTGTATTACAGGAGGATCGGGTGGGTAATATTCTTAGCAGAAACTTTTACTTTTGCTCTGGTCTTTTTCTTATATTTAGAGAAACTCCCTTTTGGTGTTATTCTAAAAAGTCACTACTATTTTTAGCAAAAAGCCTAGATTTGTATCACGGATTGAAGACTTTTTGCCAGCCTGACTAGCACTTAAAGTTGGCAACATAGTAAATTTCATCTGAAATCATCATCCTCTGTAAAGCTTGAAGTGGGGCTCCAGCATCCACTGGGGACCTGGCAAGGGAGAAACAGGGTCCTGACTTTATTTTCTATTTTTAAATTCTATTTCTAGGAAAGAATGCTAGCATCGTGCTATGGGAAACCATGCTGCTTCAGGTAAGGGTAGCTTCTAGACTAATTGTTGATGATGGGGTGATAAAAATCAGCTAGAGTCACCCATCTTAACAAAAAAGATCCAGATTCCCAAGGGCAGTAAACAACATTTCCTTTCCTTAGGAAATGGACTAGAATGTTAGAAGTGATCGCTCAAGAATTACAGTTTCTGCATCACCATAATTTGAACAATAATCTTTAGTTTTCAGTTTGGTTAAGAGTTTGAGATAGTATTGAAGATTTCACTTACTAATATTTTTCTCTGTATTTCTTTTTTTTAATTTTTTATTGTTATGTTAATCACCATATATTACATCATTAGTTTTTGATGTAGCATTCCATGATTCATTGTTTGTGCATAACACCCAGTGCTTCACGCAGAATGTGCCCTCTTTAATACCCATCACCAGGCTAACCCATCCCCCTACCCTCCTCCCCTCTAGAACCCTCAGTTTGTTTTTCAGAGTCCATCGTCTCTCATGGTTCGTCTCCCCCTCCGATTTACCCCCCTTCATTCTTCCCCTCCTGCTATCTTCTTCTTTTTTTTTTTCTTAACATATGTTGCATTATTTGTTTCAGAAGTACAGATCTGTGATTCAACAGTCTTGCACAACTCACAGCGCTCACCATAGCACATACCCTACCCAATGTCTATCACCCAGCCACCCCATCCCTCCCACCCCCCACCACTCCAGCAACACTCAGTCTCTCTGTGTCTTTCTTAAATCTTCTCTAATTTCCAGTTTTTTCCTCTCCTTGTAATTGCATTCTTTTACCATTTAAATAAAGAAACAAATTGATATCATGTCCACTTCTGTGCTTCTAAATACAATTCTATTTCCTCAACTTTCTGCTTCTCATTGTATTTTTTCCTGATTTGTAAAAACCAAAGGGCCACATTATACCATTTTTTCCAGGGGGGAAAAAAAGTCATCCATAAATTTTTTGGACCTTTGCAACCAGTTTGCAACCAGTTGCAAAGGTCCAAAATCCCCAAAACGGTCAATTGCCATGTAGGAGCCGACATTGGCTCTACAGAGAGGATTTTTGTTTCAGGAGCCTACAGGTCAAGGAGCCCATACAAAGGGAGCTTTTAACCTAGCAGCGTCTCAGTCCATAAGCCGTTTACATAGAATTTAACTATGGCTTCTTTAAAACGTCAAGTTTTAGTGACCTGTCCACATCACCTACATGTTCCAGTACTGCCCCTTCCAGAGTCAGAATCTCTAAGAGATTCTGCCTGAGAACTGGCACGTTTGAAAGACTCCCACAAGTGATTCTTACCCAGTATGAGATTTGAAAGCAACTGCTGTACTTTCCTGGTCTTTAATTCTAGCACCCACCTCTCCTGTATTCATGCTGCTTTTATCTTCCCCCTTCTCTTCCTCAAAATTCCTACCTTATTTTCCCCTGCTACCATTTTAAAGTAACTGTTCTTACTAGGAAGGAAGGTTCTCTCTCCAGAGGGAAGCCTCGAGAACGTTCTTTTCCCTCTTCCAGTCTTGAGTATACTTCCATTTAGCCTTCTCCCAAAACTGTTTGCATGTGCTGCCTTCTCTCAGGCTTCCGAGGCTGTTTAACTTCTTCTCTTCAAAGAGCCCACTCAGGGCGCCTGGGTGGCTCAGTTGGTTAAGCAACTGCCTTCGGCTCAGGTCATGATCCTGGAGTCCTGGGATCGAGTCCCACATCGGGCTCCCTGCTCAGCAGGGAGTCTGCTTCTCCCTCTGACCCTCTTCCCTCTCGTGCTCTCTGTCTCTCATTCTCTCCCTCTCAAATAAATAAATAAAATCTTTAAAAAAAAAAAAAATCATCAAAGAGCCCACTCACCAAATGAGTTCTTACTAAGAGAATACCCAGAAATCTTCATGGGCTTTGACATTAAACGTCCTTTTCTAAGCTTAAACTAGGGAAAATGCAGGAGAAATAATTGACTTTAGAAATTGCAGTGGATTTCGTCCTCCAAAAAAACAAAAACACCTTTTTTGTATTGTTCAGTGACAAAGGAAATAGGTTCAGATGGCTGACTGAGGCCCTGGCTCAGAACAGTTGTTGAAACCAGGAATGTTTAGCTACTACAGTTGAAGTTAGCAAAATGTACTTGTACATTTAATTGGTTCTTCAAGACATTTTATTTCTTTATTCAAAAAATGTCCATTTCTTTTTCTTTTAGTATGTAATAAAACAAACTAACATTGACAAATGAAGTATTTCCAAATCTGTTTAAAACTTGAAAAGTGTTAACTTCAATTTAAGTTTCAAAACGGATTAGTTTCTATGTTAAGCCTTTGGGCAATTTTTATTTAAGAGGAAAAAGGAAGGCACTTACATGGAGTTACTTCCACCTTCAGGGTAACTTGTTCTTAATGGGAATTCAGAACGTAACAGCATATGGCTGTTAAAATAAACAAAGAGAAGGGAGCCTGGCTGGCTCAGTTGGTGGAGAATGTGACTCTTGATCTTGGGGCTGTGAGTTCGAGCCCCACATTGGGTGTAGAGATTACTAAAAATAAATAAATAAATAAATTTTAATAAAATAAGAGGAAAGATTCCAAAATAACCGTTTTTTTTTAAATGGGAAAGGAAATAACTCCATTTATTATATATTATATATTTATACCTAAAAAAAATAAGGTAACAAAAAAAGTACTAAGAAAGCACACTAAACAGTTGTATTCATATCTAACTTCCACTTCCTGCAACAGTTGCTCAAAGAATCTCTATGGAAGATCAATGACATAGCCTGGACCATTCAACTGAGTCAAGATTTCAAGGATCAAATGGGCAGTTACAGCAACACCTCCCTTGAGAAGGTTGGTTTTTCAACTAAGGGACTTCACAGCCTACCTTATGACCTAAAATAGCTGCTCAAGTTCCAATTTGTCTGTACTACCACCAAAAAGAAGGAGAAATTGCTAGGAAAATGCTACCTCCTCTTCACCTCTCATCTGACCAAAAATTACTCATAGGACGGCACCTGTCTGCAAGGAAAACTGAGTAGTTTTAGTGCTTTTGAGATGGACATGTACCCGGCTGAAATTCAAGTGTTCTGTTTTAGAGAAGGAAGAAAAATAGATAGTGAAGGCAAATAGTAGTCCCTGTCACAGCACTGGTTTGACATAAATTTAAATATCTTGGTTTCCACTGGGCCAGTTTTGTGAGGCTGGCTACAAGAAACAATCTACTGCAATTTAACAAAAACTTAGAGATAAAAGAATGCTCAAAAGCCACTCTTCTCCTTCTTTTGTCCCCAAATGGCTTCTGCCTAGCCCTCTGCGTTGGAGCCATTCATTCTCAATGAGGTTTGAATCCAGCTTCTGCTATGTACTACATATGTAAGTGTAGGAAAATTATTTAACCTCTCTGAAGCCTCAGTATATTCACCTAAAATGGAAATTACATCCAGCTCTGAGGACTGTAGTGATATAAGGGTTCAACAAGATAAAGTATATAAAGTCCCTAGTGAAGTATGTGCCTGGCCCAAGACTTGTGCTCAATAAAAAGTAGATCAAGGTTATCATTATGGTTACAACATTTCTAATTTTTTTCCTGGAAAAACATTTCCTAACTCATCAAGTCTAGTAGTGTCTGTCCCAACAAATTATTTTTTATCAACTTTCAACTCTCCTATTCAATATTCAAAATTTCTCTCACTGATTGATTCTCTAATTTGGTAGAGTACTGGTTCTCCAAATTGGTCTATCAATCCTGCAGACATGCTCATCAAGAGGATTTGGTGAGCAATGCCTCATCTTCACATATACAAACTAGACTTGTGCATCTCATGTAATACACTTCCAGATTCACGAGATGAGTCCAAGGTAATGGTGGTATGGACAGGCAGAGCAACTCAAACCATGAGCTGCTTAAATGGCTCTCAGCCATTATACTTAACAACAGGAAAGTAAGAGTGTGCCAATTAGTTTTAGCTGCATAGCAAACTACCCCTAGTGGCTTAAAATAATAGCTTTCTGCTTCATTTACAATTTTCCAGGTTGACATTGTGGGCTGAACTCAGCTGGGCAATCATTTGAGCTCAACTAGTCCCACTGGCATATACTTGGGATTGGCTGGTCTGCCATAATCTCAACTAGGACAACTTGTTTCTGTTCCTTGTGGTCTCTCCTCCTCCAGCAGGGCAGCCCAGGCTTGTTCTCATGGTTGTGGCAATGGAGTACACAAGGTCTCTTGAGGTCTAGGTTCAGCAGAGGCACACTATTACTTCTGCCACATTCTGTGGGCCAAAGCAAGTCACCAGGCCAGCCCAGATTTGAGGAGTGACAAAATAGACTGTAGTAAAAGAAGGGGCTGCAAACTCTCACAGTAAGGAGGCATGGATGGAGGTGAGATAGAAAGGTTCTGGCTATTTTTGCAATTGGCCACATTTTTTCCCAGTTTGGGGTTCCTGATTTCTAGGATGCCTTGCCAATTCTCAAAGGAGGAATGCATAAGACACTGAATCTGACCAACATCAGCCGAGAGACAACAGCTCAACAGTACTGGGGGCACTGAGGCCAGCCCATTACACAAAAGTCCCCTTCATAACATTGGGGTTTTTTTCTGCCACACAGGACTCTTCCAGGCTCTCCCTTGTCCCTCCTCCAAGGTGGGGTTAAGTGGACTCTAGCAGCTTTAGCCCTAATTCATATTTACTCCTGTGTGGTACACAGTTTTTCTCATCATAGTTACACTATCATGGGGGCTTTTTGCCCAGAAATCCAAGAGTGCAATGGGTGCTGCCTCATCAGATTCTTGCTCGGTCAGTTGTTCCTCCTGTTCTGTCACCTCAGGTGTCACCACTCACCCCTAGCTGGCCTGATATGTACAATTTCTCCTGAGTGTACTAACTGAACTCTCCCGGTTGCTACCAGTTTTTCCTTTCCTCCTGTGCCATAGATTCCTTCTGATCCATAATGATCACTCAATCACTACAATCCTTCAAGCCCTGCAGAGTCCTTGGAATAAACCTGCAACTGGCCAGTTTTTTCTCCTGTGTGTGACAAGATGGACATTTTAAATAAGGAGATGGCAATCTGATATTACATAGCTACAAATGATTTGTCTTAGAAAACAAATTAGGACTTCATGACCTCATTTTTCTAGCCATATGGCAAGTATCTTCTCTTGTGAATATTTTCCTTGTATCTTACCTCCACAAGAATATAGATCTATCTATATGTAACACACACGTATGTGTATACACACATATACATACACATATTTACATCCAGACATGTGTTGTGGTGTTCAAACAGAAGTCACTCTTGGGCTACCCTGTTCCCTCAGCCTTAACTTCTAAATCTTGTAGCTCATAATGAAAGAGAAGAGGAAGTCATGTCTGTCCTGCTTGCCTTTCCTCCATCTGGACATTGCAGAAGTATCCGTGTTAGGGCTAGCATAATGAATCCAACATTCTCACCAACTCTAAGGGATGTGGAAGCCACAGAATGATCTCTCACATACTCTCTTGCCAGTGTTCTTTCATCGGGAGTTTTTCCTCCCCAATTCACTCAGAGTCCCTTGCTAAAGACACAACATGTATGTAAAAGTTCCCGTATGACTTTTCTCCTTCACCCTGGACACCATTCTGTAGCACTTCTGGACAACTCACTCTACTCCTGAGAGAGAGATAATAATAGAACTTACAAAGTATTATTCTCAAAACTATTATAGGTTAAATCTCCTAAACTATAAAATAAGTTAATATACCTCAGAGATTGAAACTATCTGATGACATCATCTTCGAATAACCTTATTTTCATTGACATGTGCATTCTAAAAGCATTTATTGAGCATTTATTAGCTACCAGGAACTGTACACTGAAAGTAATCAGTAAGACCCTCTGTTAACGGAGAACTGAAATTCTGAGCACAAAGACAAACAAGAAAATTGAACGTTACTATGAAGTAAAAGTTATTATAATGGCGTAGCACAAGGCATAGAGGAATACAAAAGAGCACAGGTAAGGACAGAGCCTGGGGGAGTGTAGGCAGGGGGAGAAAACACTTTCAGGAAGAGATAATACTTGAAGTACATGTTTAGTAAGTAGTCATTAAATCACCCAAATTTCCTTCCTTTGGATGACTGTTCTAATGCTTTCCACTTTTCATTGGAGTTTTTCTTTCCAACATTTAACGTGCTGTTGCTTATCTTTTATTTTCTAGAAATTCCTTTGGAAAGCCTTGGGAACCACCTTAGCATCCTGCCAAGATACAGACTTTGTAAGCTCACAGACTGAGGAATTTCTGATTGCTCCCCACCAACTGGGGGATCAGCGACAGGTGGGACCCCTTTCTCTCAATTTCCTCTTATGATGATGATAATTAATTCCATCTGGAAAGCCACTGACAGGTCTTATGACAATGTCTTACTTACCAAGAATCCATGGATACATTGATTATAATCCAACAGAATTTTTCAGAAAATGATGCTTCCCTATTTAAATATCAATGCTTTGCTATTTTTTTATTTTAATTCTAGTACACTTGACATACAGTGTTATATAAGTTTCAGGTGTATAATGTAGTGCTCATCATGATGTGTACTCTTAAACCCCTTTACCTATGGAACCACAAAAGACCCCAAATAGCCAAAGCAATCTTGAAAAAGAAAAGCAAAGCTGGAGGCATCACAATTCCGGACTTCAAGTTATATTATAAAGCTGTAGTGAACAAGACAGTATGGTACTGGCACAAAAAATAGACACATAGATCTAAGGAACAGAATAGAGAACCCAGAAATGAACACACAATTATATGGTCTATTAATCTTCGACAAAGAAGAAAAAAATATCAAATGGAAAAAAGACAGTTTCTTCAACAAATGGTGTTGGGAAAACTGGACAGAAACATGCAAAAGAATAAAACTGGACCACTTTCTTACACCATACACAAAATAAATTCAAAATGGATTAAAGACCTAAATATGAGACAGGAAACCATTAAAATCCTTGAAGAGAACACAGGCAGTAATCTCTTTGACATCAGCCGTAGCAGCTTCTTACTAGATGTCTCCTGAGGCAAGGGAAACAAATGTAAAAATAAACTATTGGGGCTTCATCAAAGTAAAAAGCTTCTGCACAGTGAAGGGAACAATCAACAAAACTAAAAGGCAACCTACAGAATGGGAGAAGGTATTTGCAAATAACATATCTGATAAAGGCTTAGTATCCAAAATATATAAAGAACTTACAGAACTCAACACCCCAAAACACAAATAATCCAGTTACAAAATGGGCAGAAGACAGGAATAGACATTTTTCCAAAGAAGACATATAGATGGCCAGCCTCCCCTCTGGTAGCCTTTAGTTTATTCTCAATAGCTGAGTCTGTTTCTTGGTTTGTCTCTCTCTCTCCTTCTCTTTTTTTGTCCCTTGGTTAATTTGTTCATTTGTTTTGTTTCTTAAGTTCTACATATGAGTGAAGCGGTATGGTATTTATCTTTCTCTGACTGATTTCGCTTAGCATTGTATTTTCTAGCTCCATCCGTGTTGTTGCAAATGGTAAGATTTCATTCTTTTTTATGGCTGAGTAATATTTCATTATATATATATACCCCATCTTCTTTATCCATTCATCTACCAGTGGACACTTGGGCTGATTCCATAATTTGGCTATTGTAGATAATGCTGCTATAAACGTAAGGGTGCATATATCCTTTCAAATTAGTGTTTTTGTATTCATTGGGTAAATTTCCAGTAGAACAATTACAGGATTGTAGGGTAGTTCTGTTTTCCTTTTTTTAAAAAATTGATTTAGATATTTATCACAGCATTACTTATTATATTGCAAATTTTGACAGTGGGGGAATGGTTATAATGAGTATGGTGTATCATACTACACAATCATTAGAAGTCATGTTTTTGAAAACTATTTAGCAACATGGAAAAGTGTTTTTAATATTAAGTGCAAAACATGAAGATACAAAGCTGAATAAAGAGAGTGATCCTAATTTTTACAATTATAAAAACTAGAAGGAAATATACCAAATATTAAGTAGTCATTATGTTTGGGTGGAGGATTCTGGATGATTTTTGGTTTTTCATTAATGTTCTTTGGTTTATATTTCCCAAATTCTATACCTGAATATACATGGGTGGGGGAGGAGTTGGGAAGAGTTGAAATGTTTTGACTTGCCAGACATTTTTTAGCAAGTCATGGGTTCTCTTTGATGTTAATGTGAATAGTTTCCAGGAACCAACTTCTGTATCCAACTCTAATTGGATAATTATTCTTTACTAAAAGAGCAATGGAGTGTAGCTGCTTTGAAACTATATTCAGAAAAGGACTGTTTGTTATCTTTGATATCATTGATAGATGGATTTTAGCAGAAGTTCTGACTTCTTACTTTTTACTTAGTATTAGTATATTATTATTTTTTCTCTTTTTTTCCTTTTCAATTTTTAAAATTCTAGTTAGTTAATATATATGGTAAAATTGGTTTCAGGTATAGAATTTAGTGATTCATCACTTTCATATAACACCCAATACTCATCACAAGTGGCCCCCTTAATACCCATCACCCATTTAGCCCATCCCCCACCCACCTCCCTCCATCAACCCTCAGTTTGTTCTCTATCATTAGGAGTCTCTTATGATTTGCTTCCCTCTCTCTTTTTTTTTCCTTCCCATATGATCATCTGTTTTGTTTCTTAAGTTCCACATATGAGTGAAATCATAGGGTATTTGTCTTTCTCTGACTGACTTATTTCGCTTAGCATAATACTCTCTAGTTCCATTCACGTCATTGCAAATGGCAAGGTTTCATTCTTTCTGATGTTGAGTAATATTATATGTATACCACGTCTGCTTTATCCATTCATCAGTCAATAGACATTTGGGCTCTTTCCATAATTTGGCTACTGTTGATAATGCTGCTATAAACAGTGCATGTGTCCCTTCAAATCTGTATTTTTGTATCCTTTGAGTAAATACCTAGTAGTGCAATTGCTGGGTCATAGGGCAGTTCTATTTTTAACTTTTTGAGGAATCTCCATACTGTTTTCCAGAGTGCCTGCACCAGTTTGCATTCCCACCAACAGTGTAAGAGGGTTCCCCTTTCTCCACATCCTTGCCAACACTTGTTTCTTGTGGTTTTGATTTTAGCCATTTGACAGGTGTGAGGTAATATCTCGCTGTAGTTTTGATTTGCATTTCCCTGATGACTGATGAGTGATGTTGAGCATCTTTTCATGTGTCTGTTGGCCATCTGTATGTCTCCTTTGGAGAAATGTCTGTTCATATCCTTTGCCCATTTTTAATTGGATATCTGTTTTTTGGGTGTTGAGTTCTGTAAGTTCCTTATATATTTTGGAAACTCACCCTTTTTCAGATATGTCATTTGCTAATATCTTCTCCCATTCTGTAGGTTGTCTTTTAGTTTTGTTGATTGTTTCCTTTGCTGTGCAGAAGCTTTTTATTTTGATGTAGTCCTAATAGTTTATTTTTGCATTTGTTTCCCTTGCCTCAGGAGACATATGTAGAAAAAATGTTGCTATGGCCAATGTCCGAGAAATTACGGCCTTTGCTCTTTTCTAGGATTTTTATAGTTTCAAGTCCCACATTTAAGTCCTTAATGCATTTTGGGTTATTTTTGTGTATGGTGTAAGAAAGTGGTCCAGTTTCATTCTTTTATATGTAGCTGTCTAGTTTTCCCAGCACCATTTTTTTTAATTTAATTTAATTTTATTATGTTATGTTAGTCACCATACAAAGCAGTGATCACCAAGACAGCATGATACTGGCACAAAAACAGACATACAGACCAATGGAACAGAACAAAGAGCCTAGATATGGACCCTCAACTCGATGGTCAAATAATCTTCAACCCAGCACCATTCTTGCCTCCTTTGTCAAAAGATTAATTGACCACATAATCATGGATTTATTCCTGGGCTCTCTATTCTGTTCTATTGATCTATTTGTCTATGTTTGTGCCAACACCGTACTTTTTGAATATTACAGCTTTGTAGTGTATCTTGAAATCTGGGATTGTGATACCTTCAGTTTTATTCTTCTTTTTCAAGATTGCTTTTGCTATTCAGGGTATTTTGTGGTTCCATACAAATTTTAAGAGTATTGGTTCTAGTTCTGTGAAAAAAATGCTGTTGGTGTTTTGATAGGGGTTTCATTAAGTCTGTAGATTGCTTTGGGTAGTATGGACACTTTAACAATATTTGTTCTTCCAATCCATGAGCATGGAATAACTTCCCAGTTGTGTCATCTTCAATTTCTTTCATCAGTGTTTTATAGTTTTCAGAGTACAGGTCTTTCACCTCCTTAGTTAGGTTTATTCCTACGTATGTTATTATTTTGGTGCAATTATAAGTGGGGATTATGTTCTTAATTTCTCTTTCTGCTATTTCATTATTAGTGTATAAAAATGCAACAGATCTCTGTATACCAATTTTGTGTCCTGTGACCTTACTGAATGCATTTATCAGTTCTACTAATTTTTTGGTAATCTTTAGGATTTTCTATGCAGAGTATAATATCTGCAAATAGTGAAAGTTTTACTTCTTCCTTATCAATTTGTACGCATTTTATTTCTTTTTCTTGTCTGATTGTTGTGGCTAGGACTTCCAGTACTATGTTGAATAAAAGTGGTGAGAGTGGACTTCCTTGTCTGGTTCCTGATCTTAGGGCAAAAGCTCTCAGTTTCTCACCATTGAGTATCATGTTAGCTGTGGGTTTTTCATATGTGGTCTTACCATGTTGAGGTATGTTCCTTCTAAATGTACTTTGTTGAGGGTTTTTATCATGAATCGATGTTGCACTTTGTCAAATGCTTTTTCTGCATCTATTGAAATGATTATATGGTTTTTATCCTTTTGTTGATGTGGTGTATTATGTTGATTGATTTGTGAATATTGAACCAGCATCCCAGGATCAATGTTTCATTTATTTAACTGGGTTTGTAAAAATGTTGAAAAATGTATTTCAATTATCCTTAATAAAAGTATTTTTAGTATATTTTGATCTTGACTTTTTAACTTAAGGGTATGACCATAAACTTAAAAATCATTGAATTTACAAGCTGAAAGTAACTTTATATACCATTGATTTTCAACCTAGAGAAAACATAAGCATAACCTGGAGTGCTTTTTCAAAGCAATTTGGCCTATTCCTTACCCTAACTAGGCTGCAGAATGTATGTGAATGTGGATAGTGTGTGTGTATTTAAAAAATAAAAAAGAAAAGAAAAACCCCCCAGGCTAATAAAGACCACCTAGTATAAAAAAATTTTTTTAATGTATTTTGTTATACATTCTCCTCAGAAATTTTGAGATGTTTAGAGGATCCTTTCTTCCATATTAAACGTTCAGAAACCACTAGACTTCCAGAACTTTTGAAACTGTATTATGTTATTTATTTTCTCCTCGTCAGATGTTCTGTTATCTTATTGCTTTTGGCATTATTTCTAACACCATTTTCCCCATCCTGTTTAAAACTCTCCTTCCCACACAGTCCACTGACTTGCTCCCTCATTTATTTCAGAATACTGCTCAATTGTCACCCTGTTTATGAAGCCTTCTCTAGCTGCCCTATTTAAATTGAGAACTCCCCCTAACCTACAGCAGCTATTCTCTTTCCTTGTTTTCCTTATGTCCATAGCATGGGTCACCCTTGAAATACTATATATTTATATGTTTACTGAATTTATGTGCTTATTTAATGTCACTTCCCCTGATTGTGTGCACCACAAGGATGGGGAGTTTGGGTGTGTTCTGTTCACTGTTGTGTCCCCAGCACCTAGAAGAGTGCCTGACACATAACAGGTGCTCCATAAATATTTGTTGAATAGTGAATGGTTAAACTCAAAACTCCTATCTTTTCTGACTTTAGGGAATAACATCTATTTTAGGATACTGTGCTGAGAGCCACTTGGATACTGTTTTAAAAGTTCTTAAAACATTCCAAGATCGGGAAAAGTTTTTCATGAATCGATGTAAGGTAAAAGGAATAACCTTCTCTCCCAAAGCTTTGGTCAGAGCGAGGGCAAACGACACTGATTCCTTCAGTAAACATCCTTTTCCATATCATACTTGTTCCTGTCCCCAGGTCTTTATTCCAGGTGAGAACTGCCCAAGCCCAGACCTTGTAGAATGACCAGCTGTCTAACAGGTCTACTCCAGTTTCTGTCACTAATGCTGACCTAGAAGGTCCTAAGGAGTTCTCTGTGTGCCTAGTTTTGTCCCTCTACCAGCTGCTCAGTTCTCATGGCCAGTTTCCACTGCGTACACTCTGCTCCCCTGAAGGAAAGGGATTTAATAAATAAAAATTAACCCAAGCTTTCTCACGGGGACCTCTTTTAAAGCCCGATAGATTCACAATACAGTCCCAGGTGTTTAAATGTGACCAAGCAAGAGTATCAGTTTTAGACTAATTTTCATCATCTCAGTCCCATTTCTTAAGCCCTGTCGTGGTCCGTAAGACTAGGAAGCAACATGGAGGAAAGGAAACACCTTCAGTCATAGTTTTCATGTCTCTCTTTCAGGGTATTTTTTCTGGGAAAAAGAGCCTGACCAAGACTGATGTCATGGTAATCTATGGAGCCGTGGCCCTCCATGCTCCCAAGGGTCAACTCCTCACCAGGCTTGATCAAGACATTGTTTCCCAAGTCCTGTTTCTTTATGGCCAGTGCTCTCAGGTAACAGCCAGCACAGGGTGCCTCAATTTCCAGGCTGGGGTTCCTAAACTTTGGAGGGGCTCACCTCTTGGGAATATTCATGCTCAAAGGATACAGACAAAAGGCAAGATAGCATCTGTTATGTTTGGAAGATGAGAACATAAAAGAACAGAAAAATGCATTATGAAACAGGGCCAGGTAATTCATTTCTTGCCTAAGGCTTTGGGTAGTTCATGGCCTATGATACCTTCCTAGACCAAGTACCCATAGCAGTCTCCCCCAAGTCTGAACTTAAAATAATTACTCCAGTACTACTTTAGAGCAGCTGGTTCATTACTTCCCTGTTATAGTCTCTGAAGTGTTACTGATGGTAGTTTAACCTTGCCTCACGAATAATAAGTGCGACACATGTATTTTTAAATGAATAAAAATACATTATTAATCAACCTACTTAATCTACCTCATGTTGTACCATTCTACACACTCCCCAACACACACATTCATACCAGTCACCCTTCCTGTCCTTGATGTTCCTCAAATAGGCCAGGAATATTCCTGCCTCAGAACCCTACAACTGAGTTGGAATTCATCTGATCATTTCTGTCCCCTATAGTACTTTTTATATCTTTAATAAAGTGCTTTAGATATATTGTCAATTTGGCCATTTTGCTGACAAGTACCAGGTTAACCACCTAAAAATCACCTTGGGATCAAATTTGAAATACAGCTTCCCAGAGCCATTTTTCAGGGAGATTGATTCTGTAGGTCTGGGTTGGAATCTGACATCTGTATTTTTAAGAGGTTTAGAAGTGATTCTTATCCATAGCCAGGTTTCAGAAGCTTCTACTGATTACATGCACATCTGTTCCCACATTAGATTGTCAGCACCTTGATGTTAGGGCTTGTACCTTATGCTCCCTTATCTCTGCTTCTGTGTTCTCCACACACCACCTGTTTGGTAAATCTGTTCTTGACATTTATTCATGGGTGTATGTGATAAGAATGGAATCATAGGGAACTCGTGATATCACAGATATAAGTGTATGCCGGTGGAAGGGAATAGGGCAGTGATCCTCACACTTCAGTTGCATGAGAACTACCTGGAGCCCTGTTAAAAATAGAGATCCTTAGATCCTTAGATCCTAGAGAGTCACAGTCTTCAGGGATGGATCTCTGAATATGTATTTTTGACATGCTCCTCAAAAGGTGATTCTGATGTACCCAAAATTTGATAAGCAATGATGAAAACCAAAAACATAATTGAAAAAAAGATGGTTCATGTTATATTAATTTTTAGTCAATCATTGAGGAATATTATGATAAGAATACAAGAGGAAAGGAGATAAAGATGTCTTAGATAAGGATGACTGTACACTTTCAAGGTACAGTCAATTCTTCTGTAGCACAACATATGCACAAGATAGTACAAGAAAAACACAGGAATTATGGAGAAAATGGGGGAGGGGCACAACGTTCAAAAACCCCATCAAGGACATATAAAAAATAGGAATCTAATTTTATTTTTTTAAGATTTTATTTATTTATTTGAGAGAGAGATAGCGAGAGAGAGTACAAGCAGGGGGGTGGGGGGGGAGAGGGAGAAGCAGTCTCCCCATGGAGCAGGGAGCCCATCGCAGGGCTTGAGCCCAGGACCCTGAGATCATGACCTGAGCCACCCAGGTGCCCCTGAGATCTAATTTTAAAAACCATCTAAGAAGTACATAAAAACTACAAAAAAATTATAGCATTTTTTCTTGAAAAACACCTGAATTCACTTGGGAAAGTTACAAGTTGATTGTGAAATGGTGATAAGGACGAAAGGTCACCTGAAATCAGACAGACAGCTAGAATGGCAGATTTGAATGGGAAACAGCTCATACCATGGTAAACTGAACCAGTTGGCATGTTTGAGGTGTTCGTGTGAGTATTCCCACACGGGTCAGTTCAGCTAGCTCACCTTTTGCTGTCATGGACAAAACTATGCATAAGCAAACACAAAATTCAGAATGTACTAGAAGTATTTACTCACATACCAATTTCACTGAAATAAATTTGCATTTTTCAAGGCAAGCATCATAGCAGAACTGACTGTATCTCAGTTCCAAAGTCAGCTGCCCTATTAACTTTCATTTTATAGCTTTTCACTGCTCTTTCTGCCAAAAGCCTCTACCCTTATTCTTATCGAAGTCTGGTAGAACCTCTTTAAATCATGAGGCTTGAAACCCAAAGGCTTGATTTCTTTATGCTGCTTTCTGTAGATTAGACTCACCTGGGGAAAAAGTCTGCCAATGTACAGGGTCTCATTTTGGAAATGGGGGAGGAAGTGAACAGCCCCTGCCCTTTAGCAAGACTCAGTGTCCTCCTTAGCTGTTGTTTTCAGGTTGGTGGGTGGGTCTTTTTGCTGGTGGAGGGAACTCTTAACTGCTGCTCTAGTATCTGCTTTTGCCTTTGGTTTTGCAGGTTCTGGGCATGTCTGTGATGAGCAAGGTATGCAATATATTTGATATATTTGAATACATAGCATGCTCCCTGGAAATGCAGTAGGCATAGATGTCCTCTTGGTTTGATTCCAGAGGAAAAAATCCCAACATATAACTAATCAATCCGATCCTGAAGCCAGGATCCCTGAGACTAATCAGGACAGAACAGAGAGATATATTTGGTTCCAGGTGGTTTGGGAGTTATACTGCAACCTAGAGCAGTGTTCTTAGAACTACGTGCTGTGACCCACCAGAAGACCATGAAATCAGTCTAATAGATCTAACAGATCACAACCAGCAAATTTTTGTAATGAAATAAAAGAGAAATTTAGAAGAGTACATTGCATTTAGCAATAAGAAGTATCATAAAACTTTCATTTCAGTTATTATATATATATAATGTTATATGTATATATAGTGCATGTAAACTGTTTCCTAAAGTTTGTGTGGTTTATGGTCCAAAAAGTTTGAAAGCCACTGCTGTATAGAACCTCAATCTATGGGGGACAGGGTTTGGGGGGGAGTAGAATTTGACCTTGGTTTTTAACTTCCCTGCAACTTTGACCCTGGACTGAGGTAAAGAAAACAAAAGAAGCAGAGATTCTCATTTCTGTCTGGGTACATAGTTCAACCCTAAGTCAAGAACTGGGTTTATAGAGCCAGGTATGGAACCCAAGACTTTGGATTGCGCTGTGAATCATTTTGCTTTAGGACATGGATCTGCAAATGAGTTTCACAAGAACTATCACTGAGATTGGGATTGCTGTCCACGATGCTGAGGATAAGGGATTCAAGTTCTCCTACAAGGAGGTGCTGCTGGGTTACATGCTGGTAAGTGTGCAGAGAGGACATGGGCAAGGTCTTGAAAAGTCTGTTACCAAGAGTCAGAGCTGTCTTTTTTTAAATGGGTACAATGCGCCAGTCCCTGGTAACAGATCTCTGCCATTATATGGACCAAGGGCACCCAACAGTCCAATGGGGCTGCAGCTGCTTCTGGAAACTCCCCCAGATCCTTTCTAGAATTCCCCCCCCCCCTTTGTGTTGCAGGACTTCATCAGGGATGAGCCCCTGGATTCCCTAGCTAGCCCTGTTCGGTGGAAAGCCTTAATCGCCATCAGATACCTCAGGTAGAAAAGTTTTCTTGCTCTCGCTTAAAAAAATATTTCCTCCCCAAAATCCTCCTTCTGATCAACTGACTTATCAATCAGTGGATACTCCAGTGTACCCTCCCCCCAAATTGAACACAGCTCATCAATGGGTTGTTGTTTTTTTTTTTTTCTTTCTCAAATAGGGGCTTTTCCCTCTTTTCAAACTTACAGAACTGACTGAGAGGCCGACCCTTCGATGACTGACAGGGATAAAGAGCTACTCAGAGGAGTTAGATTTATTGATACAGGAGGACTGAAGTTTCTGTGCAGAAGGAAATGTCTCTTCCTAGACCTTGGCAAATTTTAATATTCCCATTAAAAACCTATGAAAGCCCTAATCATATTTTAGTTGGTTAGTAGCAATAAACCAGCAGAAGAAAATGATTTTAACCAAATTTTTAAAATAATATTTTCCCCCTGCAGTAAAAGAAATATAAATTCATAGTTAAAACTTGGAAACTATAAAAACTTTTTAAAAAATAATAAAAATCACCCCTATTTTCAACATTTTGGTATATGCCTTTCAAGTTTTTATACCTAATTCTTCATATTAAGTACAGAGCTGAGAACCTACTCTACATATGGCTGTGCATCTTACTTTTTCCTTACTTCTCCTTACATATTCCCCCATTATTACCAATTCTTCACCAACATTGTTCTTCATTGTTTTAAAGGAATATTTTCACTGTGGTAAAATACCCATAAAATGTATCATCTTAACCATTTTTAAGTGTATATTTCAGTAGTGTTAAGTACAATCGTATTGTTATGCTATCAACCTCAAGAATTCTTCCCATCTTGCAAAACTGAAGCTGTATACACCTTAAACAACAAACTCCCCATTCCCTCCTCCCACCAGTGCTGGCAACCACCATTCTACCTTCTGTGTTTATGAATTACATACTTCAGTTACCTAATATAAATGGAATCATGCAGTATTTCTTTTTGTGCCTTGCTTATTTCACTAGAATGATGTCCATCCATGTGATAACATGTGTCAAAATTTCATTTCTTTTTAAGGCTGAATAATGTTCCATTTAGTGTATACACTATATTTTGTTAATCCATTCATCCAATGGGTACTTGGGTTGTGTTCATATTTTGACTGCTGTGAATAGTGCCGCTAATGAACACGGGTCCATGAATATCTCTTCTAGACCTTGCTTTCAATTCTTTTGAGTATATACCCAAAAGTAGGATTGCTGGATCATATGATAATTCTATTATTTTTAATTTTTTGAGGTATTACCATACTGCTTTTTATAGCAGTGATACCATTTTACATTCCTATGATCAGGGCATAAGCGTTCTAATTTTTCCATATTTTGGCCAAAACTTGTTTTTTTCTGGTTTCTTTTTTAAGATTTATTTATTTATTTTAGAGAGAGAGAGTGCACACGCAGGGGGAGGGGCAGAGGGAGAGAGAGAATCTCAAGCAGACTCCCCGCTGAGCTCAGAGCCCCACACGGGGCTGAATCCCAGGACCCTGAGATCATGACCTTAATGGAAACTAACCATGTCCTTTTTCAAGATGATTTTGGCTATTTGGGATCCCTTGAGATTTCATATGAATTTTAGGATGGATTTTTCTATTTCTACAAAAACTGCCATTGGGATTTTTTGGGGATTACATTAAATCTATAATCTGCTTTGGGTAATATGGGTATCTTAACAATAGTAAGTTCTCAAATACATGAACGTAGGATGTTTTTCCATTTATTTGTATCTTCTTTAATTTCCTTTAACAATGTTTCATGGTTTTCAGTGTACAAGTCTTTTGCTTCCTTGGTTAAATAAAGTATTTTATTCTTTTTGATGCTATTGTAAATGGAATTGTTAATTTCCTTTTTGATTGTTCATTGTTAATGTATAGAAACAACTGATTTGTGTGTGCTCATTTTGTATTCTACAACATTGTTTGTTTATTCTAACAATTTTTTGTGAACTGTAGGGTTTTCTACCTATAAGATCATGTCATCTGCAAACGGAGATAGTTTACTTCTTCCTTTCCAATCTAGATGGCTTTTATTTCTTTTTCTTGCCTAATAGCTCTGACTAGGACTTATGGTATTATGTTGAATAAAAGTGG
This sequence comes from Eumetopias jubatus, assembly GCF_037043125.1. NCBI lineage: Eukaryota > Metazoa > Chordata > Mammalia > Carnivora > Otariidae > Eumetopias > Eumetopias jubatus. Next base: position 121,830,270 of record NW_028274811.1, read on the forward strand.
CAAAAGCAGGCATCCTTATCTTGTTACTGATCTTAGCTTTTCCTCTAAATCTTAGAGGAAAAATGTACAGTCTTTCACCATTGATATATATTAGCTGTAGGCTTTTCATATATGGCCTTTATTATATTGAGGTAAGAAACAGCATTTTCAATGACTGCTTAATAACTTATTGCATAGATGTGTCTCATATTACTTAACCAACCTCCTCTTGCTATATTTGTCAGTTTTTAAAACTATAAATAATATTTTGGTGAACACCATTGTGCGAAAAGTGCTCTCTGAACTTTTATTAAAGCTGACAATTTGGTTCAATAAATATTATTCAGTGTCATCCATGTATCAGGCATGGAGATAGATTTAAAAAGGATAATCATTAACAAAATATGGCCTTGCCTACTGGGTAAAATAGATGCAAAACATACCCACCTAATTTCTCTGAAATGTAGTAAGAACCAACATAAGGGAAGGCACAGGTTGTCATGTTTACAAAGATAAGTGAAGTTTGAAGAAAGCTCAAATAAATCTTGAAGATGAGTTAAGAATTAACTAGGCTCTGAGAGGTGGAGCAAGATGGCGGAGGAGTAGGAGACCTGGATTTCGTCTGATCCCAATAATTCAGCTGAATAGGGATCAAACCATTCTGAACACCTACGAACTCAACAGGAGATCGAAGAAGAGAGTAGCAACAACTGAACAGAGAAGCGACCACTTACTGGAAGGTAGGACGTGCGGAGAAGTGAATCCGAGGCGATATTCCGGAGGATAGACGGCGGGGGAGGGGGCCTCCGGCGGCCGCTTCTGGCAAGTGCTAGAGCCGCGGAGCACAAAATCGGAACTTCTAGAAGTCGGCTCCGCTGAGGGACGTCGCTCCAGTGGCTAAGCGGGGGGTGGAACCCTCGCGGGACAGTGTGGTCTCAGGACCCTCGGGGTCACAGAAAGACCGGGGGTGCCTGAGTGCGCCAGAGCTCCCAGGCATCGGAGCGGGGAAGCCGGCTGCAGAGAGGGAGCCGAGGCGCAGGTTCTCAGCTCGGGGTTGCCATAAACTGTGATCCGCGGCCCAGTCGGGCCACTGCTCCTCCAGCAGGGACCCAACAAGCGGCAGAGCCGGGGAGACGCCCCTTCCTCCCCCGGGGAGGAGCGGCGCGGGAGCGCACCGCAGGGATCTGCTGGGTTTGGAGACTCCACACGGGGTCGGGTGCCAGAGATAGAAACACTCGGTCACAGGCCGGGTGAGCGCGGAGTGCGGCCGGAGACCGGGGAGACGGGAGTGACTGCTTTTCTCTGGGGGCGCACTGAGGAGCGGGGCCCCGAGTTCTCAGCTCCTCCAGGTGGAGATAGGGAGGCCACCTTTTTCACCCTGTTCCTCCAAAGCTGTACCAGAGCTTGCAGGGAACAAAAGCTCCTGAGAGCAAACCCGAGCAGCTTGCTTAGCCCGGACCGACAAGGGCAGGGCAATTCCGCCTCCAGCAAAGACATTTGGGAACCACGGCAACAGGCCCCGCCCCCAGAAGGTCAGCACGAACAGCCAGCAAGCCAAGACCAAGTTTACCGATCAAGGAGAACGGGAGAACTCCAGCGCTAGGGGAATACTGCACATAGAATTCATGGCTTTTTTTTACCATGATTCATTAGTTTTTCAAAGTTAATTTTTTAACTGTTTTTTTTTAATTTTTCTTTTTCCCTTTTTCAACCAACATCTTATCAATCCCTTTTTTAAAAAAACATTTTTCATTTTTCATTTTTAGAGTCGTATTTTATCCCTTCATAGTAGTTACCCTTATTTTCGGCATATATATATATAAGTTGTTCTCTCTTTAAATTTTTGAGATACAGTTTCTTTTAACAGATCAAAATATACCCTAAATCACTAGTGTATAGCTTTGTTCTAGTGTCCTGCCTGATCACATTCTCTCCCTTTTTTTTTCCTTTTCTTTTTTTTTAAATCTTCTTCTTTCTTTTTTCAAACAACCTCTTATCTTATCAATTCCTTTTATAAACTCTTTTATAATTTTCATCTTTACAGTCATCTTCCATCCCTTCATTGTATCAACCCTTATTTTGTACATATATAAGTCTTTCTTCCTTTAAAATTTTAGGAGGCACTTTTTTCTAACAGACCAAAATACGCCCAAAATCTAGTGTGTGGCACTGATCTAGGCACTAGCCTGATCATATTTGATCATATTCTGTTTTCTTTGTATTGGTCTGTTTTTGTTTTTATCTTTTACTGTTTTTGTTTTTTTTTTCTCTTTCTTTTTTCTTTCTTCCCTTTCTTTTCCCCTGGTTTCAGGACTTTTCTGATTTGTATAGAGTATATTTGCTGGGGACATTGTTAACCTGTTAGCATTTTGTTCTGTCATTCATCTATTCTCCTCTGGACAAAATAACAAGATGAAAAAAATCACCTCAGCAAAAAGAACAAGAAGTAGTACTAGTACGGTCAGCCACGGACCTACTCAATACGGACATTAGTACGATGTCGGACCTAGAGTTCAGAATCATGACTTTAAAGATACTAGCTGGGCTTGAAAAAATAGTGGAAGTTATTAGAGAAACCCTTTCTGGAGAAATAAAAGAACTAAAATCTAACCAAGTGGAAATCAAAAAGGCTATTAATGAGGTGCAATCAAAAATGGGGGCACTAACTGCTAGGATAAATGAGGCAGAAGAGAGAATCAGCGATATAGAAGACCAAATGATGGAAAATAAAGAGGCTGAGAAAAAGAGAGAAACAACTACAGGATCATGAGGGCAGAATTCGAGAGATAAGCGATACGATAACATGAAACAACATTAGAATAATTGGGATCCCAGAAGAAGAAGAAAGAGAGAGAGGGGCAGAAGGTATATTGGAGCAAATAATAGCAGAGAAATTCCCTAAAGTGAGGAAGGAAACAGGCATCAAAATCCAGGAGGCACAGAGAACCCCTCTCAAAATCAATAAAAATAGGTCAATACCCCGACATCTAATAATAAAACTTACAAGTCTCGGAGACAAAGAGAAAATCCTGAAAGCAGCTCGGGAGAAGAGATATGTAACCTACAATGGTAGAAAGATTAGATTGGCAACAGACCTATCCACAGAGACCTGGCAGGCCAGAAAGGACTGGCATGATATCTTCAGAGCACTAAACGAGGAAAATATGCAGCCAAGAATACTATATCCAGCTAGGCTGTCATTAAAAATAGAAGGAGAGATAAAAAGCTTCCAGGACAAACAAAAACTAAAAGAATTTGCAAACACGAAACCAGCCCTCCAAGAAATATTGAAAGGGGTCCTCTAAGCAAAGAGAGAGCTTAAAAGCAGCATAGACCAGAAAGGAACACAGACAATATACAGTAACAGTCACCTTACAGGCAATACAATGGCACTAAATTCATACTTTTCAGTAGTTACCCTGAATGTAAATGGGCTAAATGCCCCAATCAAAAGACACAGGCTATCAGAATGGATAAAAAAACAAGACCCATCGATATGCTGTCTGCAAAAGACTCATTTTAGACACAAAGACACTCCCAGATTGAAAGTGAGGGGGTGGAAAACCATTTACCATGCTAATGGACACCAAAAGAAAGCTGGGGTGGCAATCCTTATATCAGACAATTTCGATTTTAAACCAAAGACTATAATAAGAGATGAGGAAGGACACTATATCCTACTAAAGGGTCTATCCAACAAGAAGATCTAACAATTGTAAATATCTATGCCCCTAACATGGGAGCAGCCAATTATGTAAGCCAATTAATAACAAAAGCAAAGAAACACTTCGACAACAATACAGTAATAGTGGGGGACTTTAACACCCCCCTCACTGAAATGGACAGATCACCTAAGCAAAAGATCAACAAGGAAATAAAGACTTTAAATGACACACTGGACCAAATGGACTTCACAGATATATTCAGAACATTCCATCCCAAAGCAACAGAATACACATTCTTTTCTAGGGCCCATGGAACATTCTCCAGAATAGATCACATCCTAGGTCACAAATCAGGTCTCAACCAGTACCAAAAGATTGGGATCATTCCCTGCATATTTTCAGACCACAGTGCTTTGAAACTAGAACTCAATCACAAGAGGAAAGTCGGAAAGAACTCAAATACATGGAGGCTAAAGAGCATCCTACTAAAGAATGAATGGGTCAACCAGGAAATTAAAGAAGAATTAAAAAAATTCATGGAAACCAATGAAAATGAAAACACAACTGTTCAAAATCTTTGGGAAGCAGCAAAGGCAGTCCTGAGAGGAAAGTATATAGCAATACAAGCCTTTCTCAAGAAACAAGAAAAGTCTCAAATACACAACCTAACCCTACACCTAAAGGAGCTGGAGAAAGAACAGCAAATAAAGCCTAAACCCAGCAGGAGAAGAGAAATAATAAAGGTCAGAGCAGAAATCAATGAAATAGAAACCAAAAGAACAGTAGAACAGATCAACGAAACTAGGAGCTGGTTCTTTGAAAGAATTAACAAGATTGATAAACCCCTGGCCAGACTTATCAAAAAGAAAAGAGAAAGGACCCAAATCAACAAAATCATGAATGAAAGAGGAGAGATCACAACCAACACCAAAGAAATACAAACAATTATAAGAACATATTATGAGCAACTCTATGCCAGCAAATTAGATAACCTGGAAGAAATGGGTGCATTCCTAGAGATGTATCAACTACCAAAATTGAACCAGGAAGAAATAGAAAACCTGAACAGACCTATAACCACTAAGGAAATTGAAGCAGTCATCAAAAACCTCCCAACAAACAAAAGCCCAGGGCCAAATGGCTTCCCAGGGAAATTCTATCAGACATTTAAAGAAGAATTAATACCTATTCTCCTGAAACTGTTCCAAAAAATAGAAATGGAAGGAAAACTTCCAAACTTATTTTATGAGGCCAGGATTACCTTGATCCCAAAACCAGACAAAGACCCCATCAAAAAGGAGAATTACAGACCAATATCCTTGATGAACATGGATGCAAAAATTCTCACCAAAATACTAGGCAATAGGATCCAGCAGTACATTAAAAGGATTATTCACCATGACCAAGTGAGATTTATCCCTGGGCCGCAAGGTTGGTTCAACATCTGCAAATCAATCAACGTGATACAATACATTAATAAAAGAAAGAACAAGAATCATAGGATCCTCTCAATAGATGTAGAAAAAGCATATGACAAAGTACAGCACCCTTTCTTGATCAAAACTCTTCAGAGTATAGGGATAGAGGGTACATACCTCAATATCATAAAAGCCATCTATGAAAAACCTACAGCGAATATCATTCTCAATGGGGAAAAGCTGAGAGCTTTTCCCCTAAGGTCAGGAACGAGGCGGGGATGTCCACTATCACGACTGCTATTCAACATAGTATTAGAAGTCCTAGCCACAGCAATCAGACAACAAAAAGAAATCAAAGGCATCCGAATCGGCAAAGAAGAAGTCAAACTCTCACTCTTTGCAGATGATATGATACTGTATGTGGAAAACCCAAAAGACTCCACCCCAAAACTGCTAGAACTCATACAGGAATTCAGTAAAGTAGCAGGATATAAAATCAATGCACAGAAATCAGTGGCATTCCTATACACCAACAACAAGACAGAAGAGAGACAAATCAAGGAGTCAATCCCATTTACAATTACACCCAAAACCATAAGATACCTAGGAATAAATTTCACCAAAGAGGCAAAGGATCTGTACTCAGAAAACTATAAAATACTCATGAAAGAAATTGAAGAAGACACAAAGAAATGGAAAAGCATTCCATGCTAATGGATTGGAAGAACAAACATTGTGAAGATGTCAATGCTACCTAGAGCAATCTACACATTCAATGCAATCCCCATCAAAATACCATCCACTTTTTTCAAAGAAATGGAACAAATAATCCTAAAATTTGTATGGAACCAGAAGAGACCCCGAATAGCCAGAGGAATATTGAAAAAGAAAAGCAAAGCTGGCGGCATCACAATTCCGAACTTCCAGCTCTATTACAAAGCTGTCATCATCAAGACAATATGGTCCTGGCACAAAACCAGACACATAGATCAATGGAACAGAATAGAGAGCCCAGGAATAGACCCTCAACTCTACGGTCAACTCATCTTTGACAAAGCAGGAAAGAATGTCCAGTGGAAAAAAGACAGTCTCTTCAACAAATGGTGTTGGGAAAATTGGACAGCCACATGCAGAAGAATGAAACTGGACCATTTCCTTACACCACACACAAAAATAGACTCCAAATAGTTGAAAGACTTAAACGTGAGACAGGAGTCCATCAAAATCCTAAAGGAGAACACAGGTAGCAACCTCTTCGACATCAGCCGCAGCAACTTCTTCCTAGAAACATCGCCAAAGGCAAGGGAAACAAGGGCAAAAATGAACTATTGGGATTTCATCAAGATAAAAAGCTTTTGCACCGCAAAAGAAACAGTCTACAAAACCAAAAGACAACCATCAGAATGGAAGAAGATATTTGCAAATGACATATCAGATAAAGGGCTAGTATCCAAAATCTATAAATAACTTATCAAACTCAACACCCAAAGAACAAATAATCCAATCAAGAAATGGGCAGACGACACGAACAGACATTTTTCCAAAGAAGACATCCAAATGGCCAATAGACACATGAAAAAGTGCTCAACATCGCTCGGCATCAGGGAAATCCAAATCAAAACCTCGATGAGATACCACCTCACACCAGTCAAAATGGCTACAATTAACAAGTCAGGAAACGACAGATGTTGGTGGGGATGCAGAGAAAGGGGAACCCTCCTACACTGTTGTTGGGAATGCAAGCTGGTGCAACCCCTCTGGAAAACAGTATGGAGGTTCCTCAAACAGTTGAAAATAGAGCTACCATACGATCCAGCAATTGCACTACTGGGTATTTACCACAAAGATACAAATGTAGGGATCCGAAGGGGTATGTGCACCCCATTGTTTATAGCAGCAACGTCCACAATAGCCAAACTGTGGAAAGAGCCAAGATGTCCATCAACAGATGAATGGATAAAGAAGATGTGGTATATATACACAATGGGATATTATGCAGCCATCAAAAGGAATGAGATCTTGCCATTTGTAATGACGTGGAGGGAACTGGAGGGTGTTATGCTGAGTGAAATAAGTCAATCAGAGAAAGACATGTATCATATGACCTCACTGATATGAGGAATTCTTAATCTCAAGAAACAAACTGAGTGTTGCTGGAGTGGTGGGGGCATGGGAGGGATGGGGTGGCTGGGTGACAGACATGGGGTAGGGTATGTGCTATGGTGAGTGCTGTGAGTTGTGCAAGACTGTTGAATCACAGATCTGTACTTCTGAAACAAATAATGCAACATATGTTAAGAAAAAAGAAAAAGAAGAAGATAGCAGGAGGGGAAGAATGAAGGGGAGTAAGTCGGACGGGGAGACAAACCATGAGAGACGATGGACTCTGAAAAACAAACTGAGGGTTCTAGAGGGGAGGAGCGTGGGGGGATGGGTTAGCCTGGTGATGGGTATTAAAGAGGGCACATTCTGCATGGAGCACTGGGTGTTATGCACAAACAATGAATCATGGAACACTACATCAAAAACTAATGTAATGTATGGTGATTAACGTAACAATAAAAAAATTTAAAAAAAAAGAATTAACTAGGCTCTAAGACAGGGTTGTCAAGTAGAAATAGAATGCAAGTCACACATGTAATTTAAAATTTTCTAGTAGTCACTTTTAAAAGAGTAAAAAAGAAACAATAATTTTAATAATTATTTTGCTTAATCCAATGTATTCAGTATATTATCATTTCAACATGTGTTTGATATTTAAAAAGATAATGAGATAATTTACATGATTTTTCATACTGAATCTCCAAAATCCAGTGTATTTTATAATTACAGCATGTCTTAATTCAGACTAGCCACACTCAGGTGCTAGATAGCTACGTTACTGCTACCCTTATTTGGACAGAACACGTACAGAACTTGCAAACTGATCTCTAATGACTGAAAACCAATTAGCGTTTGCCCGGGGCCAGTGTGAAGGAAGAGATGAGCCGCATAGGGGCATAAGGAAAAATCTGGATGTTCTATATTGATTATAGTGGTGGTTTCATGGGTGTGAAACTCATTTAATTGCACAGTTTAAATGGATGCAGCTTGTTGTGCATAAATTATATGTCAATATGTTGATTTTTTTTTAAGTCAGCCAGATGAAAAGACTGTTTGGTTTATATCTACATATTTAACACTTTCAATAGACCTGTCCCAGCTGGTACTGACTTTTACTCCCCTATGAGAGAACCAATTTCCCCCTGCCCTGACCATGTCATCATTTTTAATTTCTTTGCTAATATGATAGCTGACAAGCGGTAGTGTATTGTCTTGATTTACATTTATTAAATAATATTTATATTTATTAAATAATCAATGGGGATTTTCATGTTTATTGAACATTTTTCCAAGTTATGTCTAGGTTTGTTCATATCCTCACGATGCTTATAGTAAATAGCTGAAAGAAATAAGGGGAGGAAGGAAGGAAGGAAGGAAGGAAGGAAGGAAGGAAGGAAGGAAGGAAGGAAGGAAGGAAGGAGGGAAGGGAGGGAGGAAGGAGGGAAGGGAGGGAGGGAGGGAGGGAGGGAGGGAGAAAGGAAGGAAGATTCCAGCCGCTTTACTATAAGTACATTCAGTATGCGTAACACTACTTAATAGCATGAGAAGACATATGAAATTGATAAAACAGCTCCAAACTTAGAATCTTCCCCCCACACCCCCTCCCCACAAAACCCATGAGCACTAGAAAAAACAAGCAGGTTAATGTTATCACAGGACCTATAATAAAGGGCTAAGTAACACAAAGCTAGTGATGATTTCTTTATCACTCTAATAAATTAGAAATGAGACATGTTGACTGTGCGCACCAGTACAGTTTGATTCTATGTCCCCAACCTCTCCCTACCTCTGTCACCATCTCCCTCAACATTCTAACATGTCAGCAAGCATATCTGACCCCCCCCCCCAAGATGTGGTTGGCAGTTCTTGGGAACTCTTCTGAGCTATGTTTTACTTGTCCTCATAATACCCATCCCTCCATATGGTTCTCATTTCAGTAAACTGAAACCTCAGCTCTCACTAAATGACCACCTAAATATTCTTGAAGAGAATATTCGCAGACTGCTTCCCCTGCCACCTCTGGAAAAACTCAAAGATGAAGGCGAGACAGACAAGGACAAGGAGCATATTAATGTATGTGGGGGTGAGGCTTGAGTAGAATCAAGAGCTGCTGTGGGACTCTACCCTCCCGCCTCAGCCTGACGCGCATGCTCACATTGGATTTCAGTTTCTCTACGAGCGATCCATGGATGCTCTCGGAAGGTTGCTGAAGACCATGATGTGGGATAATGTGAAAGCAGAGGCCTGCCAAGAAATGTTCAATGTGAGTCGGGCCATTGCTCAAACTGAGTCCCGCATTCCCTCGTCTGTGCTACAGGGCAACACTCCAGACCCTACCTCATGCTCTTCACAGGGAGATGTGCAGCCTGACCCATTTAACCCATCACATAGGGCCAGTCCACTTAAGAATTATTTGTGGGAGGTGAGCATCCTGTTATAAGAGACAGAGAGAGAGCAAGAGCCAGAGAATGGGAATGAGTGAATATGAGGAGTACTGAGGAAAGAACATTTATTCTTTGACCAACAGCTTCTCCGAATGTGGCTTGTTTCACAAAAAGATTGGGAAAGAGAAAGAGCCTTCCAGATCACTGCAAAAGTGCTGACAAATGATATTGAGGTAAGTAATCCCCTGGAATGAATAGATTTCACTGCTTGCTAACAAAAGGGATCTTGGAGGCCTCTGGAATCCAAAGCCCCGGCATGATGGAGCTCCAGGCCCAGAATGGAGTGCTTCCCAGAAAACCACCTAAGAGGTATCTCAGAACCCCAGGATGTGGCAAGCACACTGGGATTAAACTATTTGGTTGCCTTTGCATGCTCCCTAGCTCACTTTTCCACTGCCCTTAAAGGGAAGGTTCAAGATTCAATTTCATTCTAAGGACCTTTAGGGGGAAAACAAGGGACTTCACATCCAGTGTTGTTGGGACTATCCTGGGATGTCATCAAGCCATCCCATCACTTTGGGGGTCTCCTTTATCCTGCAGGCACCAGAGAACTTTAAAATTGGCTCACTCCTCGGCCTCCTGGCTCCTCACTCCTGTGACACCCTGCCCACCATCCGTCAAGCGGCTGCTAGCTCCACTATTGGTCTGTTCTGTATAAAAGGTGAGGGAAAGATGAGAAACCCACAAATGAAGAGAAGATACCTGTTTTCTTTTGTTCTTGGTTTTTCCTCCTTGTCTCTCTCTCTCTCCAGTTCAGCCATTTCTGCATTCTAATGCCTTCATTATGTCACAGAATTTGCCTCTCTTTCGGATCTTTTTTCCCCAATGGCTCTGTTTTTCTCTTTTTAAAAATAAAGATAATAACACCAAAGCATCAAAAAGGTCCATTGAGGTAGGTAAAAATGTTTTGATTTAAATCACTGGGCACTTGGGAGTATTAGCAATGCCTCCTCTATCACGTGGATTTCTTCAGGAGGAAACTGTACTATTATTACGATGCTAAGTGATTTTCAAAGTTCTCTAAGAGAGACAACTTTGTGGAGGTTTTTGCAGCTTCCAGAGCAGGACCTCTGTCTACTGTCCAAGTATATGTGGAGTGGCAATATCAGGAAATGTAAGGAATTTTAAAACCTTAGTCTCAGGCTGAAACCAACAAATCAGGGCCCTGGGTCCAGGTTAAATCAGCAGGTGCTTCCCCGAGAATGGCCCTGCCCTGCGCATGCGCATTTCTGTGCAGCCCTGGCATGGCCAGGAACACTGGTCTAGGTTTAGTGCCATCTCACACTTGTGTTCCACTCCTCTTTCTTTTAGGTATTCAGAAAATGCTTATTAAGTTCTTTCCATGTGTCAGGCACTTCTCTGATGCTGGAGGCACAGAGATAATTACAATTCTAAAATTCACATAAGAAAAGTATATTAAAGCCAAAAGGTGGGATTTGGTTGGGGGGAAGGGACAGGTTGGTTAGTTGGTCAAAAAGAAAAAGAAAAAACAACTATTTAGCAGAGTCAAAACAGGTATGAAAGTCCTTTGGGATATGGGAAAATAATTCATTATCTTGTACCAAGCCAGAAAATAAAAAATGGGTTAAGGAAGTAAGAACTAAGGGGCCATCCCAGTAAGAGAAGAAATGTGTCAGAGAGGAACCTCATAGGAAGAGAGGAATTTCAATCCTATTATTGTTCTACCTATTCTTCCTTTAGTGTACTTTATTTTCCTGAAACATGCAAAATTCAGGTTCTCAAATACTCTTTGTTAATAAGAAATCCCAGGGGCGCCTGCGTGGCTCAGTCGTTAAGTGTGCGCCTTCGGCTCAGGTCATGATCCCAGGGTCCTGGGATTGAGCACCCACATCAGGCTCCCTGCTCAGCGGAAAGCCTGCTTCTCCCTCTCCCACTACCTCTGCTTGTGTTCCCTCTCTCGCTGTGTCTCTATCAAATAAATAAATAAAAATCTTAAAAAAAATCCCATACTTCATTATTTATTTTAACTCTTTTCCTTGATAGATCAAATAGCATGGCAGAGAGAAAGAATATGATTATTAAACACCAGCTGAATACAAGTAACTAGTGTGATGCTAAATTAAATACCCACTTAAAACTCAGTTTTGAGATGAGAGCGCTGAAATTAAGAAATTTACCAGCTCCAGAAAGTAGTAGAGCTGGGCTATGAGCCCAGGTCTGTGTGTTCTACCAGTTCTACCAATCTGGGCTGCCTTCCATAGAAGGGTTCAGGTGTTAGTTTCCACAATTACTCTACATTCAAACAGCAAATAGAAAATGGTTACTGTTTAGGTCTGAGTTTATTAATTGGTTTCAGCAATCAGTTGCAAAGTTGCTGATGTTCCTATTGCAATAGTTAGCTTTCCATTTCCATTTTCCCAGAAGTGGCTTACTATGAAAGGGAACTCCAACGGAGACAGCAGTGTGGCAGAATAGTGAGAGCTTAGGCATTGGTGCCAGGCAGACCAGGGCTCAAATTCTATCTCTCCTATTTTTAGTCTCTGGATAACTGTGGCCAAATGGCTTTATAGCTCTCTGCCTCAACTTTCTTGTCTGCAAAATCAGGAGCCTCTACCGCAGATGATATTGACGAGTAATAAATGAGATCATTGTATGCAGAGCATTTAGCCCTGTGCCAGCATGCAGAAACTACTCAATATGTGTTTGCTCTTACACCCACCCTCTCATCAGACAGGCGTTGGTGCATTTGTTAAAAGCATCCAGCAGCTGAATTAGGGTCATGTCAGAGTATAGCCAACCTCTTTAACCCCTATCAGGTCTTTGAACTCTTGCATCTGTCTCCCCTTGTGGATTTTAGGCACTCACCTGGAGGTGGAAAGACTTCAGAGTCTGCAGGAAGGGCTGCAATGTGACGATGTGCAGGTCCAGATCAAGATTTCTTCTAAAATAGCAAAGGTAATAGATATGGAGGACTGGCCAAGGGATGTAAAGATGATTCTGAGTTGATTTCCAAATGAGTAAGCCGTGTACACCCCACTACCAAGGAGAGCAACAGTCTAGCCATTCTTTGTCCTATCATGTGTTAACCCTGGGTACATGTGCCCAGTCAACACCTGCTACTGATCACTTCATACTCTGGGAAATCTTATGAACCAAGCATCCCTCTTCAGGATGAGGGAGGCAGTGTGGTGGAGTAGAAGATACAAGGGCTTTGGAGTCTATCAGATGATGCTGTGTGAACTTGCTTGAAGCCCATTCTCATTTCAAAAAAAAAAAAATGCAGAACCTACCTCTCAGAGTTCCGAGAATTGGTCAATGAATTCATTCATTTATTTAATCATTTATTCATTCACCTACTATGCCCTATGCGCCTACCATATGCCAGACATTGTTCTAGGCTCTAAGAATAGAAAAAGACAAAACACCTACCCTCAGTCATTATGACCATATACTTACAGAGAGAAGTGAACTGTCTTGAGGACAAAGTGTCTCTTCCTAATTTGTAAAAACCTCTTCTAAGCTCGTGGTGTTTCTGCAAGAAGGAACATGATCAGATTTATATTTCCAAAGGGTCATCTACCTGCTGTGTTCAGACTATGATATAGGCCAACAAGAGTGAAATTAATGGGAAAAAAATCAGTTTGGAGGAAACTACAAGAATCCAGGTGTGAGATTAGGTGGCTTGGACTAAGGTGGCAACAGCAGAGATGACAAGAAGGTGACCAGAATAAGGGAGAGAAGCCAGTTGGGGGGCACAGAGGGAACATATGTCAAATGCCTAAGAAAGTGACTGATACATAGTAGGTGCTCAGAAACATGAGCCCCGCTCCTTCCTTTCTTCCTAAACCATCATCCATCCCAATATGAGAAGAGAAAAAACACAGGTAACCATTGAGTATGGAGCCCAGGCAAGCATTTGGTGTTACATAGAACAGACGTGGCAGTCTAGTCCTTTGATCTTGGAATTAAAATGACTCAGAAACTGGTTGAGACATGCACCTACTAATGAAAAGAGATTAATTTCTTTCAAGAACAGTTCTACCAAATATCAGTCATTGGACCACTTAATGCAGAGGGAAGTCAGTTGTGAATAGGAATGTTTTCATACCTACAAACTCATAATCATGACCATCTTCCTTGATTAAAGCCCCAGACAATGTCCCTGGAATTCATTCAAACTTCCAACTTTTCACCTCCCTGCCTGCCTTTTCATTAGCGCGCGCACACACACACACACACACACACACACACACACACTCATACTCACACACTGCTATCACCCATTTGTATGGTTCTTGTATTTAGAGACCAAAATTGCAAAGTTTTTATTTTCTAGAACTTTTGTTGACTACTCTTAATTTTGAAACATGAAAGTGCAAAAGACAGAACTCATAATAATTCATACTTACATGGATATTGTGATACATCCGGTATTGAACATGGCACTTAGTACATGGTGATTAATTTTCCTAAATTCTCAAGCCTTAGCTTTTCTTTGGAAGACACATGACATATTTCTGTGATATATGAAACGTATGTGAGAGTAATTTATATCATAAAATCATGTAAAACCACACACATTATTTTTCCCTTGTGGGGTACACTATAACTTTGAAGTTTGGAGAAGAAATTTCTTCAGCAAGCTTGGGATTCAATAAATATAAAATAATAAAAGAACAGCTCCAGGAAAAGTCTGCCTAGAGTTTCAAGGTAATGTCTATGTCTCTTTTTGTATTTTCTGTCATTTCTATGCCCTAGTCATGGGTTAGCTGTTTGGAAATTCCAATGGTTTCCAATATCCTAAAACAGTAGCAGCATGTTGTATGTAGTGAGGTGGTTGATAACATGAATCTTTCTGCATACATTCTCAGATTGTCAGTAAACTCATCCCAGTTGAAGAAATTCTAATGTTCCTGGAGGAAACCCTGGATGGTCTGGAGAGCCTTAACTCCACCTGTACCCAGGCCTGTGGCATATGGATGATCACGATCCTGAAGGAACAGGGAGCTGCTTTGGAAGAACAGGTAAACTGACAGCCAGTCTGACCACTGAGCAGAACTCTTAACACTTCTGAAATGCCACATTGGTTGCCATTCCTCAGTTTGTCCTCTGATAGGCAATAGGCAAGAGCATGCACAGCCTTAGGAGACCTCCTCAGAGACCCAAGTTATGTACTAACAACCAGGCTCATGTTGAGTGCCTGTCTCAACCTGTTTCAATTGCCTCTCTATTCTGTGATTTAAAAAACAAAACAAAACAAAACAAAACTTGCCCAAATGTTGCTCTCTGGCCAGAGACAGCCGCTCTGAACAAGGGCATTTTGGTCCTGGAAAACTGGATTGTTAGATCTGTAAGGAGGAGGGTGACCATGTGGATCTCCTTTGGAATAGCCAATAAGAGCCAGTAGAGTTTCTAATCCCTCTGCCACTCGTCAAGCTGCTCTTCCACACAACTTTAGGGTTGGTTCTCTGGTAAGGAAGGCTATCATTGGAGAACTGATTGGGGGAAAGTCCTCAATCCTTGCTCCCAGCTGGAGAGTTAGCGTGAAGAAGATTTGAGTTCAGGAAGCTTGGTTAAGGGCTCCAGATGGAGATGCTCTATTCTCTCTCTTAAGGTCAGAAGCAGAAGTCAAGCAATTCAACGATTAATAAGGAGAAAGAGAATCTTTAACTCAATGAAGTCACCTCAAGGGAAATACTTGAAAGTTATGGTCCCCATATCCCAGGGTCAACCACCCTAAATTAAAGAATTCTCTAATGTATGACCTTTAGAAATTATTTCTGTGCTAATTACTCTCCAATCAGTTTTTTCAAAAATATTTATTTTTGATTAACATATAATGTATTATTTGTTTCAGGGGTACAGGTCTGTGATTCATCAGTCTTACACAATTCACAGCACTCACCATAGTACATACCCTCCCCAATGTCCATCACCCAGCCACCCCACCCCTCCCACCCCCCTCCACTCCAGCAACCCTCGTTTTGTTTCCTGAGATTAAGAGTCTCTTACGGTTTGTCTCCCTCTCTGGTTTCATCTTGTTTCATTTTTCCCTCCCTTCGTCTATAATCTTCGCATTTTCTTTTTCAGCATTCTTCTTGTTTCTTCAATTCCACATATCAGTGAGATCATATGATACTTGTTTTTCTCTGGTTGACTTATTTCGCTTAGCATAATACCCTCTACTTCCATCCACGTTGCTGCAAATGGCAAGATTTCATGTTTTTTGATGGCTGCATAATATTCCATTGTATATATATATATATATATATATATATATACCACATCTTCTTTATCCATTCATCTGTTGATGGACATCTAGGCTTTTTCCAGAGTTTGGCTATTGTGGACATTGCTGCTATAAACATTGGGGTGCACGTACCCCTTTCAGATCACTACATTTGTATCTTTGGGGTAAATACCCTGTAGTGCAATTGCTGGGTCATACAGTAGCTCTATTTTCAACTTTTTGAGGAAACTCCATACTGTTCTTCAGAGTGGCCGCACCAGCTTGCATTCCCACCAACAGTGTAGGAGGGTTCCCCTTTCTCCGCATCCTTGCCAACATCTGTCGTTTTATGACTTGTTAATTTTAGCCATTCTGAATGATGTGAGATAGTATCTCATTGGGGTTTTGATTTGGATTTCCCTGATGCCGAGCGATGTTGAGCACTTTTTCATGTGTCTGTTGGCCATTTGGATGCCTTCTTTGTAGAAATGTCTGTTCATGTCTTCTGCCCATTTCTTGATTGGATTATTTGTTCTTTGGGTGTTGAGTTTGATAAGTTCTTTATAGATTTTGGATACTAGCCCTTTATCTGATATGTCATTTGCAAATATCTTCTCCCATTCTGTCGGTTGTCTTTTGGTTTTGTGGACTGTTTCCTTTGCTGTGCAAAAGCTTTTTATCTTGATGAAGTCCCGGTAGTTCATTTTTGCTCTTGCTTCCCTTGCCTTTGGCAATGTGTCTAGGAAGAAGTTGCTGCGGCTGAGGTCAAAGAGGTTGCTGCCTGTGTTCTCCTCTAGTATTTTGATGGACTCCTGTCTCACATTGAGGTCTTTCATCCATTTGGAGTCTAATTTTGTGTGTGGTGTGAGGAAATGGTGCAGTTTCATTCTTCTGCATGTGGCTGTCCAATTTTCCCAACACCATTTGTTGAAGAAACTGTCTTTTTTCCATTGGACATTCTTTCCTGCTTTGTCAAAGATGAGTTGACCGTAGAGTTGAGGGTCCATTCCTGGGCTCTCTATTCTGTTCCATTGATCTATGTGTCTGGTTTTGTGCCAGGACCATATTGTCTTGATGATGACAGCTTTGTAATAGAGCTTGAAGTCCAGAATTGTGATGCCGCCAGCTTTGCTTTTCTTTTTCAACATTCCTCTGGCTATTCAGGGTCTTTTCTGGTCCCATACAAATTCTAGGATTATTTGTTCCATTTCTTTGAAAAAAAGTGGATGGTATTTTGATAGGGATTGCATTAAATGTGTAGATTGCTCTAGGCAGCATAGACATTTTCACAATATTTGTTCTTCCAATCCATGAGCATGGAACCTTTTTCCATTTCTCTGTGTCTTCTTCAATTTCTTTCATGAGTATTCTATAGTTTTCTGAGTACAGATCCTTTGCCTCTTTGGTTAGATTTATTCCTAGATATATTATGGTTTTGGGTGCAATTGTAAATGGGATCAACTCCTTAATTTCTCTTCCTTCTGTCTTGTTGTTGGTGTATAGAAATGCCACTGATTTTTGTGCATTGATTTTATATCCTGCCACTTTAGTAATTCCTGTATGAGTTCTAGCAGTTTTGAGATGGAGTCTTTTGGGTTTTCCACATACAGTATCAGATCATCTGCAAAGAGTGAGAGTTTGACTTCTTCTTTGCCGATTCGGATGCCTTTGATTTCTTTTTGTTGTCTGATTGCTGTGGCTAGGACTTCTAGTACTGTATTGAATAGCAGTGGTGATAGTGGACATTCTGCCGTGTTCCTGACCTTAGGGGAAAAGCTCTCAGTTTTTCCCCATTGAGAATGATATTTGCTGTGGGTTTTTCATAGATGGTCTTTATGATATTGAGGTATGTACCCTCTATCCCTACACTGTGGAGAGTTTTAATCAAGAAAGGATGCTGTACTTTGTCAAATGCTTTTCCTGCATCTATTGAGAGGATCATATCATTCTTGTTCTTCTTTTATTAATGTGTTGTATCACATTGATTGATTTGCAGATGTTGAGCCAACCTTGCAGCCCAGGAATAAATCCCACTTGGTCGTGGTGAATAATCCTTTTAATGTACTGTTGGATCCTATTGGCTAGTATTTTGGTGAGAAATTTTGCATCCATGTTCATCAGGGATATTGGTCTGTAGTTCTCCTTTTTGATGGAGTCTTTGGTTTTGGGATCAAGGTAATGCTGGCCTCATAAAAAGAGTTTGGAAGTTTTCCTTCCATTTCTATTTTCTTGGAAGTTTCAGAAGAATAGGTATTAATTCTTCTTTAAATGCAAAAACATTTATTTTTTTAAAGATTTATTTTTTTCAGAGAGAGAGAAAGAGCACGTGAGTCGGGGGGAGAACAGAGGAGAGAATCCCCAAATAGACTTCCCTCTGAGCACAGAGCCCAACGTGGGGCTCAATCCCACGACCCTGAGATCATGACCTGAGCTGAAACCAAGAGTCAGACCTTCAACCAACTGAGCCACCCAGGCACCCCAAAAAATGTGTGCATACTATGGCAGGCACTAGGCCAAACATGAGAGAATCAAAGGCTTATAAATTTGTAATGTCGTATTCGTGTGTTTAGCACAGAGGGGAATAATAGGGACCTAAATCCTCTCCTAACATCATTGAAATGAGACTCTGTGGTAGTCATACTTGCCAGATATTTATTTTTAAGGAATTATAATTCAGAGGAAATGTATTGTTTAACCTAAAAATAATAAATAAGAGAAGTATCTACTAAAAGCAAAGTTACTTTAGCAGAGAGACTTGCCTTTCTCCACATCTAAAATCCAAATGTATAATATCATTCCCTACTACCCACAGATTAACACCCAAATTTGGAAGGGCGACCTTCAGTTTTCTCTAGGATCTGGCTTCATATTTTCTATTGTTATCTTCTTTTATCACCCTCATTTTCTCTGTGTTCCAAACTGGACCATTCTCCTATTCCAGAAATCTTCACCATATTTGCTCGGGCTCATGATCTCTTGCTATTTTTTTATATAGAATTTTTTAAGAGTTGTTTTAAGTTCACAGCAAAATAGAGCAGATAGCCATATACCTCTTCTCCCCACACACACGCCTCCTCCCTCACTATCAACACCCCACACCAGAGTAGTACATTTGCTACAATCAGTGAACCTACGTTGACACGTCATTATCACCCAAAGTCCATAGTTTCCATTAAGGTACACTCTTGGCGTTGACAAATGTAAAATTGCATGTATCCAGCATTGCAGTAACATACAGAATGGTTTCACTGCTCTAAAAATCTTCTGTGCTTTATCTATTCTCATGCTTTTTTATTTTACATTTTTATCTGTATTCTTCCTTCTGATGATGACTTTCCCCCACCATCTCCACCTTGCCTTTTGAGATTGCTATACATGCTTCAAGACTCAGACCAGATGTCCCTCCAAAGGACATCTTTGTGTCCAAAGTGACCTCAGTTATTTCTGGATTCCCCTATCAGTCCTGTGAACCTCTTATATACCACTTGCCATACATTGCCTTTTGCACAGGCCTTTGGATATATGGCTAACATTCTTTTTTTTATTATTATTATGTTATGTTAATCACCATACATTACATCATTAGTTTTTGATGTAGTGTTCCATGATTCATTGTTTGCGTATAACACCCAGTGCACCATTCAATACATGCCCTCTTTAACACCCCTCACCAGGCTAACCCATCCCCCCACCCCCCTCCCCTCTAGCACCCTCAATTTGTTTCGCAGGGTCCATAGTCTCTCATGGTTTGTCTCCCCCTCCGATTCCCCCCCCCTTCATTTTTCCCTTCCTACTGTCTTCTCTCTTCTTTTTTTTAACATGTAATGTATTATTTGTTTCAGAGGCACAGGTCTGTGATTCATCAGTCTTACACAATTCACAGTGCTCACCATAGCACATACCCTCACCAATGTCTATCACCCTGTATGGCTAACATTCTTTATTAGAATACTGATTCATTTTGAGAAAGGGCCACATCTTATTCATCTTTGGTAAATTCCCCACAATGCCTAGCACAATATTTGGCCTAATGCAGGCTTTCACCAAATATTTGCTACATCGACTTAAGAATAAATACCCAATATAGCTCGAATTCCCCTGAGTAAGAGATAGGCCATGCAGAACGGATTATTATTTTTAACCTGGTTTATAATTCATCAACCACCCATGAATAATATGCTGACTATATGTGTCCTAAGCCATTCATGTAGAGGAAAAATGACAACTTCCTGTTTGATTTGGCTTTTTGTTTTTTTCTTTTAGCTGTTGGAGATCTTGAGCATGATTTACCATCACATGCCAGTCCTCAGACAAAACGAGGAAAGTTTTCAGTTTATGCTGGAAGCCATCTCTCAGATCGCCAGCTTTCACATGGATGCAGTTGTTGCCAACCTTTTACAGAAGCCTCTGCCCTTTGACAGGTAGATCCTAACTGAACCAGTCCATTCTCCTAGGAAAGGCTAATCTGCATTGAGAAAGAATTGGTGGTTTGAGAGAAAGAAAGCAAAAACAAAGGTTGAGAACATCTCAAATAATAATTTCAAAAATGGTGTTTGAATCACAAGGGATGTTTCACCAAGTGTTTTTCATATACATATCCTCATTAAATGATGAGATTTTTTTAAATTCATCATAGGAATAAATGAGTATTAGAAAAATGAGTATTTCTCCTCCTTCTGGTTGCCTAGAATACACCTATGGGAGAGGTTTCTGCCTTAATGGACATCAACAAACCTAAGTCACCCACGTCCAGAATGCTGGACTGTTAAATCACACATCCTTCTTATCTCCAGGCATGTTAGCATCTCTATCTGTTCTTGAAATTTTGATTAGTCATAATGTTGTTTTAGAGGGGAACAGATGAAAATGCTCATATTCCAAAGAGTTGTTTCTTATCAGCTTCCTGCCTCACTACCCTAGGGACACAAAGACATTGTGGAAGGCTCTGGCTGAGAACATAGCCTCCAGTGGTAAGCTCTTGAGAGCCTTAACAGACAAACTTGAGAATGAATTAGAAGATGACCTAGCTGGGATGGAGGCGATTTCAGTGAGTTGGACCACCCATCACATGCCTGGAATAGCGTCCCACTCCGTGGTCTGTCCCCACCTGGAACTTGGTGATGTAGCATTAATCATACTTCTTCCCCTCTCATACCCTGATTTTTAATCAACTCCAACTTATATTGGACAAATATGGTGGCAATTTTGTCTGTGGCTGTCACATTTAGAACCAAATTTCTCATCATCTCAAAGAAAATTCATGTATCTATATTTCCAAATTTGTCTTCAAGAGATCCAAAAGCCACGCTTTTTGAAAGACCTCAGTGCTGGAAAGGATTTCATTTAACCTGATTGGTTCCCCACTGGAATTTGGAGCTGCCCAACATGGCAGTCCTGAGAGAGAAACACATTTTGAGTTGAGAAGTTTCCAGACAAATACATCCTCTCTTTTAGGGCTGTTTTTATTTTTGTTTTGCTCTGTTTTGCTTTGTTTTTACCATGAGTGTGGTCACCTTGGAAAGCAATCCTCTGGGGAGGAAAACAAACTTGAAGATCAGGCCCGGGAGATGTCCTGGGAGGAAAGGGGCCTGCTTGACTGCAGGGTCCTCTCTCCCCTCAGGTGGCCTGTGCTATGTATGAAGTGGTATCAACAGGCACCCCCATCACCAGCTTGTACCCAGAGGTGTTCACTCTTCTTCTGAAGCTGGTCAGCTGCACACTGGGCCAGAAAATGCCCACTTCCCCCTGGAGACACAGACGGCGAGTAATGCAGCAGGGAGAACGGCAGCAGACAGCAGACCCTTGCAGGTACATGGCCAGGCAGGAGGGCCCTCCCCAGCTGTGGGGATCCCAGACGCTAGACGAGGGGCCGTGGCAGTCAAGGCCTATGCCTTCTGCTGTGGCCTCCACTACCCAGGAGCAAACAAGGCTCTGCTGACCTTGAGCCCTTGGTACTCTTCTTCCCTGAGCCGGGCCCCAGGGTCGCTGCCCAGAACGGTCCCAGAACAACAAATAGCTGCTCTGTGTGCTTCCACAGAGCTCTGTTTCATTTGTTTTCTCTCACTGAGACCCTTCAAGGAAGGCTGGAATTCTGTGATATCCAAGGCCACCAAGGAAAGAAGAAAAATAAAAATTGACACCATATTTTATCAAACTGAAGACGTCACCCATTGAAGGAAGCAAAATTATTTTGTGTATTTTAAAAAAGCAAGAAAGAATCCCAACTAAGCCATGAATCAATGCTTTCTTATACTTTCAAATGTTTGCTATATATTTATTCAAAGAGCTCTTTTAAAATGATTAGGTATAGATTTTTATCCTCTATCGCAAGGCTCTGTTTCCGTCTTCTTGCATAACTTTTTATTCCAGTGTCAAATCAATCTTTTGAAAGACATTCTAAGCAACATTTAGGCCCAACACATGTAGTTCCATTAATAAATGTCACTTCACTAAAATGACAGCAGTATCAAGGGCCCTGCCTCCATCCATGCACGTACCCAGGCCTGCATCGGTCCTCCTGACTCCAGCACGACCACTGTCTGGCCAACCGTCACAACACACCATCCACTGTGAGACGCAGCCTGGTTCTGGAGGGCTGTTTGAGAATCAACAAAAGAGAGGAGTTTGCATGTTCCATCCTTTGGGCTTTATTCTCTCCTGAGAGGTTGATGAGGTTTTGTGGCGTTTTACTTACTGGTTCAGATAATCTCCATGTCCCCTCTGACCCCAAATTAAAGTGTGAGATCAGGCAGCCGGTTTTTCCCCTTGCGTGGTGTCCCTTCATCCAGGAGTGAGGGAGCCTTGTGGGGAACAGACAAAGTGAACTTGGGGATTCACAGTTCCCTGCGTAGGGTTGGCTTACTTCTGTGATGCCGACTGTCTCCTTCAGGCTCTCGACGGTGACTCTGAAGTGCGTGCAAGCCCAAGCCATGAAAGAAGGTCTTGCCAAGGAATCTGATGAGGGGGACAACTTGTGGACCCTCCTCAGCAGTCCCAGTACCCACCATGTAGGAGTGTGTGCACTGGCCAGGTAATGAGCGGGCCTTCTAGAACTGGACACAAAGGAGAAAATGAAAAATTGAGTAAAAATGCAATGTAAGCAGCTTCACTGGGAGCAGTGGACTCACTAAGGATTTATAGTTCAGGAGGAAAAACAAGGAAGAAAGAGCAGAGGGACGTGGGAAGAGGTGGTGGGAGCAACCCAGATCCCACCATGCCCCCAAAATATAGTGATGCAATGAACAGTGTTAGGAAAACTGCCCCTAGATTGGGCACTTGGATAAGCTATTTTCAAGTTCAAGCATTAGTGTTCTTTCGTCGAACATCCCCTTTTAGATCATTTATTTTCCTGAGAGAGAAATAGACCAAAATGTCCTCCATTGTTTAGAAAGAACCAAGTCTCTGCTACAACTGGAGCCTTGCGTTTTCTAGGAGCATGGCACTGTGGCAACGTGGCATCATACTGGACATCATGGAGCAACTCTTCTCATCTCTCACCTCCTCCTCGGAGAACTACCGGGTCACCGGCACAGCTTTCTTCTCTGAGGCAAGAGAGAGGGGCCGTGTCACTGCTCAGCAGGCTGTCTGGGTCCCCTTGGGGGAGTTCCTCTCAGGGTCAAGAGTTCAGTGGGAGCTGGCCCTTCGGGGAAGCTTGGGGAGTGGAGAGCTCCAGCCACTGCCAGAAATATGGTACCCGAGAAGGGAATGAGAGAGGAAAAAAAACGAGAACCCACCCCCAATCTCTTCCTTCGCTCCAGTCTGAAGAAACCAACCCTCCCAGGACAGAGAAGCCTGGAGAATAATTATGACAGGGGCAAAACAAAAAGTAGTCAACGGTATATTATTGTCACCTCACACCCTGGCACAAAGGTTGTCGCAGCCGACCCAGAGAAGGAACATTGTCAGTAACTCCCGTTTTCCCCTTTTTTCCATTTCAATTAGAAAACCTCTTCTTAACTAGGTCTCATGGTTCTTGTCACCACGTAACCTTGACCTGGGGGCTGCTTGTATCTAGAGATTAGTTTCTGCAACACTTGCTGATTCACCCCAGGGCTACCTCCTCCACTCCGTGAGTGGCTGGACCCTACTACACTTTCACTGTAGTTATGATGCACTTGTCACTGTCCTGGAGGGAGGCCACTCCCTTCACTAAAGGGGCGAAGTGGTTGTTTTCAGCTCGTGAAGGAGCCAGTCCTTTGGAAGCATGGGAATCTACGGGAAGTGCTGATCCTCATGGATCAGAGTGCCTGGGACTCCAATGCCACATTGAGGCAAATGGCCATCCGAGGACTTGGTAATACAGCTTCTGGAGCCCCTCACAAGGTAAAAGGAGTATGGGGCGGGGGGACATGTAAGTAGAGTTTAAAATAATGATTTACTAACCCACACCTCGTGGTTGCATAGTAATTAAGTAAAAATCCAAATAAATTGTTACAGTGGTATCTCTCGGGTTGAAGAAACTGTGACCCTAACAGAATTCTAATTTCCTTGCTGGGCGTCCCCTACCCTCGTCCACCTGCACGTAGAACAGTTTTCGAGATTAAGAGACCTTATTTCAAAATAGGTGAAGAAGCATAAGCAGATAATATTAGAATCTGTCATCAGAGGCCTGTATCACCTGGCCCGCACCGAAGTCGTCTGTGAAAGCTTGAAGGCTCTAAAAAAGATCCTGGAACTGCTCACAGACCGAGACGTGAGCTTCTACTTCAAAGAGATAGTGCTGCAAACAAGAACCTTCTTTGAAGACGTAAGTGAGCCTGTTCAGGAATCTTCCCTCCCCAGCAGTGAGCGAACAGAGAAAGATTCAGGTAGTTCTTGTAGCAGGCAAGGTCGCTGTCCTATCTCTCTTCCTTGGCCTTCCCCCTGTGTGTCCCCAGCACAGAGATGCAGGCTGCTGGCTTCCTGGCTCTCCCTCTGCCTGAGGGGACTCTCTGGCCTGGTATCATGATCGCTCTGGGGTGGGGGGGGGGGAGGCGCGGGGAGTGCAGACGTGTTGGGGGAGAACCCTCGAACAACAAGAAATGTTAAGTTTGCAAATGAACTCCTCAGCTTCCTCCTCTGTCAGAAGGATTGAGCCCCACTTGCGCATAAGGGAAATACACTCCTTAATATTCCCTTTGGGTAGCTTTCCTCTCTTCCCTGTCTCATTCCCACAAATTATGACGGTACTCAACAGAGAGCAAGGACCCAAATAAAGGCCTTCTCACCTCCAACACTCTTCTCCACATCCAAGATGCAAAGGTTCAAAATGCTTGCATGGTTCATTTAATCTAGGAATCAGGATACACCACAGCCAGAGGGCCAAATCCTGCCCGGAGCAACTTTTCATCAACGAAGTTTCATTGGCACACATGCATGCTTATCGGTTACATAATGTCTATGGTTGCTTTCACACTTCATCTGCAGAACTGATTAGTTGTTACAGAAACCATATGGCCCCCAAAGTCTAAATTATTTACTGTCTGGCCTTTCACAGAAAAAGCTTCTGTTAAAACCCCCAATCTAGTCAGTAGCCTAGAAATCAATTCAAAAAAAGATCAGTCAGTAACCCTAGGCAAAGGAAGGTCATTTTCCTTTGTACCTCCTGGAAAACTAGATTTTATTATTTATTTTGGTTTATTCATTGTCATCAGAATAAAAATCTATTTCCCTCCAACTTACATACATTTTTGTGATCGAGACCTCTTTCCTCATGTTGTGTTGTCAGAGGAGATGGAAAACTGCTGGTTTCCTCCTCTTAAACATTAAGGCTTGATTAAATTACCTTTCTACCTTCCAGTCTCCAGACTGAAAAGTCTTCATTTCCTCCATTATGCATCATAAACCTAATTTTTCAGCTCTTTAAATATTTTACAAACCAGCAACTCTGTTGTGTCTCTAGATGTGGCCTGCAAAGTACTGAATACAACCTAAAGAAGAATTACCTCTCAGGTCTGATTTTTTCCTATTTAGCCACTCCAATTTTTTTTTAAATCTTGCCCTTTCTTCCTGACTCCTTGGCAATTTGTTAACCACACAGGCCTCTAGATTTTAGTCTGCAATATATGCCCATGGCCGATAATTCTCCAGTTGTTTATTTTTCAGTTTCCGTTATTTCCTTGCTAGCTTAATCCCGGCCTTTGAAAGCAGCTTTCTGCTTGTGTCCAGCTACTTTCTCCAGTGTACCAACATTCCTTTTAATTTTCATCTTGTCCTCAAAACTGCTTACTTGGCTCCCACTCAATATAGTATCTTCTGTAAAATAACAAAGATGTTCCTTTTTTCATTACACAGATAACTGATGACAATCTTCGACAGCAAAGGGCTGAAGTCACCCCTACAGCGCCCCGCCGGTTTGTTAGCTTCCCCGGGGTTGTTGTGGGTCCAGTGATGATAGTTCTCCTGGATCTGAGCCTCCAACAATCACCTACGAGTTTTGTGGTCAAGATAATATTTCTCAGTGTTATGCGGAAGGAAAAAATTCTAAAGTCTTGCTAGGTTGTTAGGTTAGAACTTTCTCATCCCCAATAGGTATCAGTTCCATCGTTTTTGTACAAAAGTGAAGTTTGATTAAGAAAAAAAAAACTTAGGACTTAGTAATGACATGCTACTCATTCTCTGCTAATGCTCCCTTCCCACAAGTAAATTGAACTATACTTTATGAAACTTAGCCCCAATAGTTTTCTATGGATCAAGCATACAATTCTGTCATCTCCAAGTTTCCTCCCTCCTCCCTTTCTTTCAATATTTAAGCACTTTCTTGGAATTCTCAAAACATGCTGACACTTCAACAAAATGGTAGAA
This sequence comes from Eumetopias jubatus, assembly GCF_037043125.1. NCBI lineage: Eukaryota > Metazoa > Chordata > Mammalia > Carnivora > Otariidae > Eumetopias > Eumetopias jubatus. The sequence continues at coordinate 121,856,851 of NW_028274811.1, forward strand.
CAGAAAATATGGCGGCCACCCCACGCACCGTGCCCTGTTCACTCCTGTCCCTGCACCAACCCCAAGCAGTCACCTTACTCTGTGTGACTCTGTTTTCTCAACTCGAAACAAGGACACTAAACTCTAGTATCTCAGCACCCACAACAGGTTTGCTGCTGCTTTTCTGCTTTTTCCTATCATTCCTTGACCTATCATTAGGTCCTATCATTTGATTTCAGAAAATTTAAAAGATTTGGAAAAAGTAAATACCTTTCTACCTTTTTGGTGTTTTGTAATTGGTCTGTTTTCTTTTTCTAAAAAGAGACCTTTTGGGGCGCCTGTGGGTGGCTCAGTCGGTTAAGTGTCTGCCTTCAGCTCAGGTCATGATCCCAGGGTCCTGGGATTGAGCCCCGCGTCGGGCGCTCTGTTCAGCGGGGAGCCTGCTTCTCTTTCTGCCTCCCTCTTTCTCTCTCTCTGTCATATAAATAAATTAATTAATCTTTTTTAAAAAATAAAAAGAACTTTTAGGGCACATGTCTGGTTTAGTCAGCAGAGCATGCAACTCTTGATCTCAGAGTTGTAAGTTCAAGCCCCATGTTGGGTGTGGAGATTGCTTAAAAATAAAATATTTTATAAATAAATAAATAGGGGTGCTTGGGTGGTTCAGTTGGTTAAGCGTCCAACTCTTGGTTTCGGCTCAGGTCATGACCTCAGGGTTGTGAGATTAAGCCCCACATTGAGTTCCATGCTCAGCAGGGATTCTCCTTGAGATTCACTCCCTACCCCTCTCCCTACCCCTCCACCCCTTCCCCACCCACACTCACTCGTGCTCTCTCTCACAAATAAGTAAATAAATAAATAAATAATCTTTTAAATAAATAGACCTTTTAAAAATATATCCTGACCTCATTCCTAGTACATTTAAACATTTCTACTTCCATTTCCATGATACGAGGTCATGTCTCATGTATTCATTTAACTTTTCTGGCATTGTCCCAACCAGCCATCTTTATATTTTCAGGAAGATCTTTATTAACTTCCTTTTCTGTGGCTTTTTTGTTTATGTGCCCATTTCAGACACATTCTACCTTGCCATCAAAATTAATACCACTCTGTCTTCTTTTCCTCATATTCACGGGGATGCTTTTCATTGGCCCTTGTTTATTGCTAATCCAAAATAATATTCTGCTACTCAGGACGACTTTTCTCTTCATCCCTCTGCCTTTATACGGGTATTCTAAACTAGTTTGCTAGACCTGGGAGGGAAAGAAAGAAAGAAAAACCTTCAGAAAATCCATCAGCGTTTGTTAGAACTCTGATCAGTGTCAGCAAAGTGTCTGGATAACAGGAGGCCGTCTTTCTCCACCACCTCACCCTTTGGTTCTTAAAATCATTAGCTACCATCCTGGACAACAAGCAAGGAAGTTCCAAAATTTCACATATGCAAACGTAGGGCTAGGCACTTCTTTGTTTCTTCTCTGTCTCCGATACCCGGAGCCCAAACTTCTGAGCTGCCTTTAATCCCATTGGAAAGTATTTGGGATTTCAGAGAAGAGTTTTGGGCCTTGGGCAATTTAAATTAGAAGCCCCAGAATTCTAGGTTAGTGGTGCCATCAGGCTCATTTGTATAAAATACACAATAAGCAGGAACCCTCCCTGGCCTCTTGCCACCAGTACTCCCTGTTTACCATTCCTGTGGTCTGTTTCCCCAGTAGCTACTCAACGATAGAAACCAAGTCTCCAGCTCTAGAGCATCACTTAACCCCCAGACCCGTGGTCATTTAAACTCACAGAGCGTGAGTACGGAGCTGCTAGGAATGGAAGGGCGTTCTTGGCGCGCATAAGGGTTGTGACAAGAGCACAGCAGCACCTGTGTTGCAGCCTCCCTCTGCTGACATGGGGCAGGGCGGGGCGGGAGTGGGTGCCGGCCAGGAGTGGCCCATGAGGGGGACTCACCCGTGACATGCATCTGTCATCACAGGAGCAGGATGATGTGAGACTGACCGCCATCCTCTTATTTGAGAATCTGGCATCCCTAACAGGAAGAAGGTGGAAGATTTTTTTTGCGGAGGAAATAAAAAAGAGCATGATTTCATTCCTTCTCCACCTCTGGGATCCCAATCCCAAGATCGGAGCAGTAAGTGGACTTTGTACAGACACCTGCACCTCCTCCTCCCCCACGGCCAGCAAGTGCCAATAAGTCTGGTCTAGCTGGTCCAGAAGCTGGATCTGAGGCCGCCTCTCTCAACCGAACCTGAAAACTGCTTCTTCAACCCTAGGTTCTTTCTTGCCTGCTCTCTCTGTCTGAGATTGCTCCTCCGTCTTTGAAACTGGGAAGGTACCAGCACTGACTTTAAGCCCCTCACATCACTGGTGTCCGCTGCCCCACTCCCAGCACTAGGCAGCAACCTTCCCTTCCAGAAGGGGATCCAGCATTATAGACGGTGACTTTAAACACTCTGTTTCTTAGGCTTGCCGTGATGTTCTGATCATCTGCATCCCTTTCCTGGGCCTTCAGGAACTCTATGGGGTGTTAGATCATCTCCTCGATGGCCAAGATCTACCAAGGGCCAGGGATTTCTACAGGCAATTCTGTGTGAAACTGGTGAGTGTGTCGTAAACACTGCCTGCAAGCGCTGCACAGCCCTGAGTCCAGGCAGATGCCAGAAAGGCAAATAACACAGCAAGGGATCTGTGGCCCAGTCGGAAGGATCGCAAAGATTCTTGGTGTCTGGCCCCATTACCTTCCACTCTTTCCCAAGTCCTGACTGGGCTATGTTCTTTGGGATTCCTGAAACACACCTGTTGATTAGTCCCAAAGGCCCAGTACTTTCCTGATTAAATTCAGGTTTGAAATAACCATAAGACATCTTCCAGTAGAATGATTAATGGCTGTGTGAGTGTTCATGGCCTTTAGTTTCCTTTTGTAGGACATACCAGATGCCAAATTTCATAATGGATCACTTCCCAGGTGTCCTCTTTGTAATATCCATCTCCTTTAGGCAAAGAAAAACCAGGAAATCCTGTGGATCCTCCACACACACTCATTCACCTTCTTCAGCAGCACCTGGGAGATGATCCGGAGTGCTGCCGTCAAACTCACAGGTGAGGGCACATTGGCACTCCCGACTCAGATGGATCTGCTCCTTCCCATCTAGTCTTGCTTCAGCGGGAAGCTACTCCACCATGAACACGGGTATGACTGGGATGACAACAAAACAACAAAATGCCAGAGAGGAACTCGTTTTGCATCTTGGAATATCTTCCCTCAAAGGAACCTGTTCTCTTTTGCAAATGAAAACTTGTAATGTCTTCTGACTTCCCAAAACTGCTGCTCTTCCCATTAAACCCTCCCCACTCCATGTCTCTTCTGGTTCCAAGTCATCGCTCCTTCTTCTGCCCAAGTCTTTGCCCCAAGCCTGCTGCCATGCCTAAATGCTTCGTTTGCATCCTCCCTTAACATAAGCCATAGTAAACCTAAGCTGGGTTGAAGCTGAGAGCTTTAGCAGTTACATAATACAAGTGGAAAGTGTGTCAGTGAGGAGACCAGCCGATCTTGGCTCTGCTATAGGATTCTGGACGATTCACTTAACTTCTCTGTGTTACCTCTTTGTCTGATCTATGAAATAAAAGAGGAATGTAAGTGAATCCCTGAGGATCCTTCAATTATGAAATTCTAAATTTTATCATGACGCCTATTCTAACTAATCCAGCCCACCATGAATAGGCTTACTCTCTTGGCCACCCTTAAGACAGTTAAAAACTAAGGGTTTCTAATTGGATCATATGAATGATCCCTCCAGCTACACTGTAAACTTTCTGAAGACAAGGATCCTATCTGGCACATGTTTGAAACCCTGACAACAACTGGCACCCTCTGGGAGGACACTGCATCATCTTTCCCAAGTACATGTTGGGTGAGGGACCACTTCCAGACATGGCACTCAAGACCCAAGAGACATCACCCTGGCATCATCCTGGGGTCACAAAAAGAATCAGATAGTTTGCTCATTCACTAGCCAGACCACTTAACTTCTGACCAGGTGTAGAGTCTGACCTGACATGCTTTTCATGGCCTCTTCCTCCATAATGAAATTAGTATCTGTTTCCCCTGTTGATTTTAGATGCCATTGTTCTCAACTTGACCAACCAATATGTGCATTTATTAGACAAAGAACAACTGACCACACGTGAGTACCAACCCTAGTTTCTGCTCAGCATATTGTTAAAGACATATCTTTGAGAAAGAGAAGCTAATGCTGCACCAAGTTCCCTGTTATCCCAGAAACTGAAAATCCTAGTACCTCATGATTGTCTCTAATGCTCCCTAGAAACTGGAATTTCTCCCGAGTATAAAACAACCCCCTGCTCCAGCCCTTTGCAAGCATCATTCCCAACAGACTGTTATTTTCCGATTGTCTGTAAACCTACTGATTACAAGGTCAGGATCTTCTCTTCCCCTATTTCAGTGTTAAAATAGATTTTCAGCTTGCAGATCCAAATCCTACCCATTGGGATAGAACATAAGCATGGGGCCCCAGCTCCATGTAGAGCTGACCCTCACATGGAGCCTCACCCTGCAGCATAGCTTGAGCCTTGGCTTTCTTCGTTCGCTGAACCCTGCTTTTCCTCCTGTTTCAGGGCTCCAAGCACTTCGGCAAGACCCTTGCATCAGTGTCCAGAGAGCAGCCGAAGCTGCCTTGCAGACCCTCCTGAGAAGGTGTAAAGAGCTAAATGTCCTTCTGTAAACCATCAGGAAATAAACTGCTAGGCTTTTTCTACAACTGACTCCTGTCTTCATCCTCACAACCTACAAACGTACAGCATCTTGAGGAAAGAGATGGTGCCTAGCACGGGATCTTGAAGGGATGGTGTATTCTTTACCCTCCAGGGTCTCCCTGCCAACTTCCATTAGTAAAAAGTAAATCCCAAAAATTCACTTGAGCGATAACCTGTGATTTGAGTGGTGCTGGCTACATGACCTTTGCGCAGGTTACCCCTCTATCTTGGGAAGCTTATGTCCCAGCAGATCCCAAAAAATAACAGAACCTGAAACAAGTCTGCTGCCATTAAGAGGACCACAGTTATTTCCACACATAGCCCTGTCCTTTATTATCGCTGCTTGCCTTGAATTACAACCCACACTCTTTACTTTCTAAAAAGCAGCCTTATGATAAACTTTAACCTATGTGTTCTTTCTCAGGCTGTAATTTTTGTGTCGAGACTATGCCAGGTGTTTTCTACAAAACACCCATTCTGACACTGTATTAAATCTCATGGTTTCCTTTCTATTGTTATCCCAGAGCATTCCTTCCTTTGAAAGGCGTGGGTGCATGGGTGTGTTTGTGGGTGGGTGCGTGTGCCTATTTGTGCATGTGTGCACATGCATCTGTTAACCTTCTTCACAGCATTTGAATCATAACTCCTTACTCTTTTTCACAATGCCTACATGAAATTATGTACATACCAAGAAGTTTCTAACACAGAGGCTGGCCCTTGTTGAATACCACCACCATCACCAACATTCATTAAGAACATGATTAAATTGATGCATCCCTTTACAAATCCCTATTACTATATTCTAATATCTTTATTCTCCACCTCTTTGGGGAAGCATCTTTTTTCCTACAAGACCTTCTAGGGACCAAAGGAATGTTTTAGGTCTGAGCATTTGAATTGAGTCCATTTATTCATTCATTCAACAAATATTTATTGAGTGCCTAAAATTTATAAGGCACTGTTATAGCCACCAGGGCTATGACTATGAAGGAAAAAAAATAGAAAAATTCTACTGTCATGGAACTTATAGGCTACGAACTCCATGTATAAATTCCAGAGGATGGAGCCAGTCTCCAAGATGGCCCCCAGTGATTCTTGCTTCTGGTATTCATCTAATCCTCTCCCTCAATGAATAGAAGTGACCTGTGTGATCAATAAAATATTTCAGAAATTACAAAGTGTGACTTCCAAGGTAAGGTCATAAATGGTATTGAACTCTCTTGAATCACTCTGGGGGAAGCCAGCTGCCATGTGAGGGAAACACTCAAGCAGTCCAAAAAGAGCTCCATGTGGCAAAGAACTGATGCCCCCTGCAAACAACCAGAGCTAACTTGCTAGGTATGTTCATGTGCCATCTTGGAAACGGATCCATGAGCCCTCATCTGAAAGTCTTTGGACGATGAAAGCCTCAGCTGACACATGCCTGGATTATGAGATAAGATACAGAATGCCCAATTAAATTTGAATTTGAGGTGAACAATGAATATTTTTCAGTAAAGTATAAGATTATTACCCTGAAAAAAAGTATTTATTGTTTACCTAAAATTAAAATTTAAACGAGCATCTTGTATTTTTATTTGCTAAATCTGGCAACCCTACTTTAATCTAATGAGAGTCCTGAGCCAGAATCACTAAGCTGAACTACTGAATTCCTGGACCACAAAACTATATGAGATAATAAATCTTTGTTGTTTTAAGCCACTAAGTTTTGGGGTAATTTGCTGTGCACCGGTGAGTAACTATTACACGAAAAGTCCATGATACCACCAAAGTTGTATGCAAATTTCTGTGTATAATTGTGTAGGTGCATTTTCAGGGTAATGGCTTTCATTAAATTCTTAATGAACTCAGAAGCTATTCCCAAGCATAATATATATGAAACAGAGCAAGAAAAAGAAAGTAAGAGATATGGGTCTATTCAGCCTCTTTTGGCAGGTTATCTCAAGTCAAAAGACTTTTCAAAATAGCACTGTCCACTAAAACTTCTGCAGTGATGGATACATTCTATATCTGCACTGACTAATATGGTAGCCACTAGCCACATAGGGCAACGGGAACCCTTGAAATGTAGCTACTCTCTCTGAGGAATTAACATTTTAAGTTTAATTTAAGTAGCCATATGTAGCTAGTAGCTACAGTAGTACATACAAGTAGTAGCAGATACAAGACAAGTTTCCAAACTTGGGGCAAAGAGTCCTAAGAGAATTTGAGCTGGGCCACCTCAGAACTATAGGACATTCTCAACATAAGTATAAATTGACTGACACAGGACTTTGTCTGATACTAATTTATATATCTCCACTACTACTCTCCATCCCTCCTAGCATTGTAATAGTGTTGCATGGGGACAGATGGGAGCTACACTTGTAGTAAGCACAGCATAACATCTAGACTGGTTGAATCACTGTTGGACACCTGAAACTAATGTAACATTGTGTGTCAACTGTACTTCAATTTAAAAATAAATTAGGTAGTACAGCTACATGAAACCCACATTGCCATTGAAACTTTATCTGTCTAAACCCTAATCTTAGAAGGATTCTCTCTTAACAAGAATTCCCAGCAAACTTTTATCACATCCCAGCAACAGCCCTTACAAGCTGTGTGTGACTTGGGGAAACCATTTAACTCACCCCTCTGTACTTCAATTTCCACATCTGTAAAATTAGGGTAATAATATCTACTTCAAGGTACTGTTGTGGGGATTAAATGTATTAATGTACACGCAAAGCATTTAGAAATCTGGCCCAGGATCAAGGTTAAGTAAATGTTATCTATACAATATACATATTAATAACATGAACAAATGTATCATTAGACTCACAAATTTTAATGTAACCTCAGCAATTGGTATATAAAGCCAGCTGATTACACCACCTCCATGGGGCCATGTTGCTGGCCCCATGAACGCTGCTGCCCTCCTTGGGAGGCTGAAAATGAGACTGTCTCCCCCCAAGCTCCCCCACCCCCGCCCCAGTCAGAAGATCCCAGCTCAGCAGCTGGTACTCCTGCTGCGGCTACCTCAGAGTCCCTGCAGTACACATCAAAGCCTTCCAACTGGCTTTCACATCACACTAGCCACAGTCAGGCTGTGTGGCAGGAACAGTTTAGATCTCTTAGCTCTCCCCAACAATTATTTCTATTAATCCCTCCCTCTCGGCATTGCCCCCAGCCTGCCTTGAAGCCTCTATTGCCAGTCAGTCCTCCAACACGTTCATCTCCATGGTTCAAACACATGCATATCACCCAAGGGAGAAACACTTTGGGGAGGTCTCAGGGAAATTAGAGCTACAGAGGAAAAGCATGCTCAAGAACCACTGAGGAAGGGCGCCTGGGTGGCTCAGTTGGTTAAGCGACTGCCTTCGGCTCAGGTCATGATCCTGGAGTCCCGGGATCGAGTCCCGCATCGGGCTCCCTGCTCAGCAGGGAGTCTGCTTCTCCCTCTGACCCTCTTCCCTCTCGTGCTCTCTGTCTCTCATTCTCTCTCTCTCAAATAAATAAATAAACTCTTTAAAAAAAAAAAAGAACCACTGAGGAAATTAACAGCTTCCTCACTCCTGTTGCTTGCCTCACTATTATTTGTACAAATAATCATTTTTTAACTCGTGTTTACTTTAGGCTAGAGATGCTTAATGGGCTAGCACTTCTTTAAAGGGCTCAAGAGCACTTGTTTTGCAATTCAGTACTCTGCCTTTTGACCCAACAGTGAAAGCCAGGGCTCTGCTGGTAAATCAGGGACATTTAGCTTGGCTGACCCTGCTAAAATAATTTTACCAGAAAAGAGGAGAACAAAGATCACAGATGAGAAGAAAGAAATGGGCTTCCATGGAAAGAAGCCAGGGAATTGCTTAATTGACACTGTCCCTGCACAGCCCTAGTTTTAAGGGATAAAGTACAAGACCAGATTCCAGAAGAATCTGGAACCCTCAAGACACCCTGAGACTGTAACAGAGATTTTCTAATAGTGTTCTTTTATTACTAGATTTAGCCCCCAACCCTACCATTATCCTTTAGACTACCTAAGCATGTAACTAGAGAATACCTGGTCCATTGAACATGGTAGGAACCTGTGAGCTAATCAGGAGCTTTCATCTAAGCCCCTGACAGAGAGCAACTTTCTGAAAAGCAATTTTATCTGGCTACACTCTGGGAATTATCACTTCTTGGAATTTCTCTTTCTTATTCATTTTTGGCAGGTATCCCTAAAACCGGGACAGTAGAAAACATATAGACTCAAGAGCAACCTGAGGGGGAGACAGTGGGATTCATCACAAAAGTGTGTGTGCGAGTGTGTGTGTGTATAAAAGGGCCAAGTCGTGACACGAGAAATGGCATTTGCTTCTTACTTCTACTTTGTCAAACTTTATTTACCCAACAGAACATCCTTACTTATTTGTAGTCCTTCTGGACAAACTGTCCTGGATTTTATTTGTTGAATTATGTGGTTATCCTGAAAGCAAGATAAATTTAGAGAGCACAATTTTATAAATATATGTGACTCATAGCTTCTTTTTCAATTTGGGAGCCACTAAAAACCATAAGATAAGAAATCCTTCTACATTACCCACCATTTTCTCCAAATATTCTGAGATAAATCCTGAGGCTTAAACTGACCAATGCCTAACAACTTCTTAACTCCACAGTGGTCAAAGAGAGGCCCTGTCTTGGAGTTGGAAAGCCTGGAGAATTGCTTATTAGCCTGAAGGATAGGTTAACTAAAACTCATTTAATTTTTCAGAGAGTAGAGGTGGAATAGGAATTTATCTTTAGGGGCACCTGGGGGGCTCAGTTGGTTAACCATCTGCCTTTGGCTCAGATCATGACCCCAGGATCCTGGGATCGAGCCCCGCTTCAGGATCCCTGCTCAGCGGGGAGGGGATCCTCCTTCTCCCTCTCCCTGCCACCCCCACCCCCTACCTCCTGGCTAGTGCTCTCTCTCTCTCAAATAAATAAATAAAATCTTAAAAAAAGAGAGAAAAGGGAATTTATCTTTACCCTGATCCCACTGGAATCATAAGAAAAATCTTATCTAACCCTTGGAGGTTCTGCTCAGGCCTATGGATGAAGGTAGACAGGCCTATGGGCATGGCCATTTTCTAGTCTGTAACATTCTAGATAGAATGAAACCTGACTACAGCAGAAATGTTTTATTAAGAAATAAAGACGGCTAAATATTGAATGAAAAATCAAGTTATACTGCATCTGGAAGATAGTGGGTAGCCAGAAGAAGTTCTTTTTTTTTTTTTTAATTTGTTTATTTGACAGAGAGAGAGAGACAGTGAGAGAGGGAACACAGCAGGGGGAGAGGAAGAGGGAGAAGCAGTCCCCCCACCGAGCAGGGAGCCCAATGCGGGGCTCGATCCCAGGACCCTGGGATCACGACCCGAGCCCAAGGCAGATGCTTAATGACTGAGCCACCCAGGCGCCCCACTAGAAGTTCTTGATCAAAGTAGTAAAATGATAAAATAAGTACTTTAGCATATGACTAACAGAGTAGATAAACTAGTAAATCAGACAGTAGTGATGGACTTTCAGACTAAGGAAATATAAGAATAAATGACAGGGCAGGTTAGTAGTAAGGAGATTAAATTAGTAATCAAACACCTGCCAACAAACAAAAGTCCAGGACCAGACAGCTTCAATGGTGAATTATACCAAACATTTAAAGAATTAATACCAATCCTTTCAAACTCCTCCAAAAAATACAAGAAAGAAGGGAACACTTCCAAACTCATTTTATGAAGCCAGAATTACTCTGATACCAAACCCAGAAAGGAAGCCACAAGAAAAGAAAATTACATACCAATATCCCTGATGAACACAGATGCGAAAATCTTCAACAAAATATTAGCCAACCAAATTCAGGCACATTTAAAGGATCATACACATGATCAAGTGGAATTTATGTCATAGTTTAGTTCACAGAGATCTCAATCACCTTCCTTTTCTATAACACACCAACTCATTGCATTGATGACATTACACTGACTGGACCAAATAAGAAAGAAATAGCAGTCTAGACTTACTGGTAGGACATTTGCATATCAGAGGGTGGGACACAAATCTGACTAAATTCAAGGACCTCAGTGAAATTTTTAGGAGGCCAGTGTCTAGGCATGTCAAGATATCCTATCTAAGGTGGAGGATGGGTTGTTGCATCTGGCCCCTCCTACAACCAAGAAAGGCACAATGCCTACTGGACCTCTTTGGATTTTAGAGGCAATGTATTCCTCAATTGGGTATGTTACCCCAGTCCATTTACTGACTGACCCCAAAGATGCCAGTGCTGAGTAGATCATAGAATAAGAAAAAGTTCTGCGGCAGATCCAGGTTACTCTGTGAGCTGCTGTGCTACATGGGCCATATGATCCAGCACATCCAATGGTGCTTGAAGTGTTGGTGGCAGATAGGGATGCTGGTAGAGCCTTTGGCAGGTCCCTATAGGGGAATCCCAGTCTAGGGCCTTAGGATTTTGGAACAAAACCCTGCTATTCTCCACAGATAACTACTTTCCTTTTGAGAAAGAGTTCTTGGCCTGCTAGTAGGCCTTATTAGAGCCCAAATGCTTAATTGTGGACCACCAAGTTACCATGCACCCTGAGCTGCCCTTCATTTACTGGATATTATCTGACACACCAAACCATAAAGTTGGGCAGGCACAGCAACACTCCATCATCACATAGAAGTGATCGGGCCCAAGCATGTCCTAAAGTCACAAGTTACGTGAAGAAGTGACCCAAATTATCCTTACTCCAGCTACACTGCCTTCTCTCTCCCAGTGTATACCTGTGGCCTCAAGGGGTGTTCCCTATGATCAGTTGACAGAGGAAGAGAAAACTCGGGCCTGGTTTACAGATAATTCTGTGCAAGATGCAGTCACACATAAGTGGACTCGAATTTATACCAGGGGCTTTCTGGATCTACAGCTTGCAGATGGTAGATAATGGAACTTCTTAAACTCTAACAATCACTGAGAAATAATAAATATATAATATACATATATTTTTTATTTAGAGAGAGAGAGAGAGAGATAGGTTCTCTTTCTCTGGAGAATCCTAAAACACTCTACTTATATATATACTACTTATATATATGTTACTTTAATACTAGTCAAAAGAAAATTGGAATAGCTAAATTAATACCAGACAAAGTAGACTTTAACACAAAGAATTCATCAGAGATAAAGAGACATTTCATGGCAATAAGTGGGTCACTTCATCAAAGGACCTAACGATCCTAAAAGTTTTTGTGCCTAATACCAGAGCTTCAAAATAGATGAAGCAAATACTGATAGAATTGAAAGGAGAAATAGATAAATCCACACTTACAGTTGGAGATGTCAACACTCTCAATAACTGATAGAACAAGCAGACTGAACACCAACAAGGTTATAGAAGACTTAAACAAGACTATCAATCAACTTGACCTTATTGATATGTATGGAACACTCCACTGAACAACAGAATGCAACTTCCTTTCAAGTGTACATGGATTATGCACCAAAAAGATCATATTTGGGGCCATAAAACAAATCTCTATAAATTGAAAAATACTGAAATCATATAAAGCAGTTTCTATAACTGCTATAGAACTGAACTAGAAATCAACAACAGAAAGATTTCTTGAAATCTCCAAAATATTTAGAAAGTTACATGTTATTTGATAAAATAAGCCAGTGTTTGTTAAAGCTCCATACTCTCAAGGTCCAACCTTACTAGTCCCATTTTCAGGTACATATATCCCTGGACCCATTCAAACACATACACACAGTATAGATTCAAGGAGCACTAGAGCTCCAAAAATTTATTTCAATCCATTTTAAAGGATCAGTCTGAGAAATTCATCATTTTTGTACAGCTGAATCTTTTTGAAAAGTTACAGAAATTAACTACTGACTTTTTATTTCAGCAACCAAATCTTATCCTGAACGTTTGCTTATTTTGAATAAGACCAAGTATAGCAAAAATTTTAGAATCTGTTAAAGTCTTATATCAACGCAAAGTGCTATTACCATCTGTTAACACATCAGAATAGTGGTTAAGAGTATTATCAACTGAACCAAAGGCTTGGATTCAAATCATGGTTCCTCCATTTGCTGCGTGAAGTTCCCTAAATTTCTTAGCTTCTCTGTGCCTCTACATCCTCATTTGTAAAATGAAGCTAATTACAGTATTTATTCATAGTGTTGTTGAACTGATTAAATGAGTTAATATATACATAAAGTGCTCCCAGCAGGGACTGACACCGATAAGCACCAAAGAAGATTTTGGTTTAAATATTAATGCTGCTCTTTTTTGGCAGTCAGGTCTTTGCTTTCCACATCCCAAGATTGGGTTCCAATATTCCTTCTCAGAAGAGATCATACGTCCTAGCCTGAGTTGCTTAGGACCTGTATTAGGCATTTGAAGCACTAATACGAGAGAAATATGAAAGAAAAATGTCTCCCACAATATGCAGAGAAAAATATATCTGGCTCAATAAATTTACGTTGACAGCTTTGCATTATTTGCCAAGATTGCAAAGAGGCAAGCTCGTGAAGTAAGATTCCATACAAACCCAGTGAATGAAGCAACAGGTTTGACCATTAAATCACAGCAGCTCGTGGTCTCTGTCATGGACTAAATGTATCCCCTCAAAATCTGTATGTTGAAACCCTAAGCCCCCATGTGATGGCATTTGGAGGTGAAGCCTTTGGGAGGTAACTAGGTTTAGATGAGGTCAGAGGTCATAAGGGTAGAACCCCCATAATGGGGTTAGTGCCCTCAGAAGGAGAGGAAGAGACCAGAACGCCCTCTCTTTCCACCAGGTAAGGGCACAGGAAGAAAGTAGCTGCCGACAAACCAGGAAGAGAGTCCTCCTTACCAGACACCCAATCTGCCGGGACCTTAATCTTGGACTTCCCAGCCTCCAGAACTGTGAGAAATAAATGCTTCTTTGTTAGTTTTTAATATTTTTCAAGTTTACTTATTTATTTTCAAGTAATCTCTACACCCAACATGGGGCTCAAACTCACAACCCCGAGATCAAGTCACATGCTCTACCAGTTGAGCCAGCCAGGTACCTCTAAAGGTTTATTTTTTCAGCCACCCAGTCCGTGATATTTTGTTATAGCCACCAGAACTGACTAGATAGTCTTGTTCTTTCGCTCAACGAAATGGGAAAGAATGTCCATCATAGGCTCATAATTCCCAGTCTATGTCCAAGGGAACTGTCAACTCCAGCCACTTCCACTGCTAAAGTAGGAGCAGCGATCTCTTAATAATCCAGCATCCCAAGATTAACTTTCCCAGAATGTAGGCTTATGTGTCAATATTATTTAGATTCAGGAATTTCTAAGTTTCTTCCTTAAGTCCTCTGCCTCATTCTCTACCGTGATTCTCAACAGCAAGCTTCTTCACCCTTTTTTTTTAAAGATTTATTTATTTATTTATTTGAGAGAGAGAATGAGATAGAGAGAGAAAGCATGAGACGGGGGACAGCCAGAGGGAGAAGCAGACTCTCCGCTGAGCAGGGAGCCCGATGTGGGACTCGATCCTGGGACTCCAGGATCATGACCTGAGCCAAAGGCAGTTGCTTCTTCACCCTTAATCAATCCTCCACAGGGACAGTGAGAAGAAATCTGCCATCTTTATGCAAAAAAAAAAAAAAAGAAGAAGAGAGATAGGAGGGACATACTTCCATGGTGCCAAAGACAAAGCATACCTATTTAAGGCCAAATTAGTATTTCAGAATACCAGCCCCCGCATGTGAACCAAAGGCTGCGTCACATGGCTCATTACCTCTCCCGCATCTGGCAAGACACAACTCAAACAACAACCACATGGCTATAGCACAGAAAAAAGGCCAACACTGCAGTGAAACAAGGTGAGCATTACCCTAGGAAGCCATTTCCAAACTAGGTCTTCAGCTAACTAGCTATGTGACGATAGAAACATGACGGTAAAATAGACATTTTATTGAGCACATACAGCCAATGTACTGAACTACAGGAAGCACAGAACCCTATAAGACAAGTCCTTATCCTTACCAGTCTAGAGGAAGTTTGGGGGCAAGATCTCCTCAGAGGTGCCTTCTCTCACATCTAATGAATTCTGTGCACCATGTCCATAGTAAAAAGCCAATCACCATATTTTTAAGAGACTCAAGGTACTTTGGAGGGCTCCTTATCCTCATACCAAAGTATGTAATCCCGTAGGGCTGTAATCATCCAATTAGTGGGCTTGTCCAGTTTGATATCACACCTGACCTCAGGAGTTCCTCTTAATGCTCAGTAACTGTGCAGAGAAGAGTTTCCAGACTTAGAGTTCAGCTGGAGCCCTTTATTAAATACTGTCATAATGTACTCGTGGGTTGCATATAGTCTAATAATACACCAATGCTGAGCGTTTCGTGTTAATCACTTCCTCTTGAGGATTTCTGGGAAACTTTCCTTTGATGAGAAAATTCCATTTCACGATGATAGAAAATTCCTTGACCTCTCTGTGTTCCTAGCCGACTTGATCAGTTGATTATTACATAATGGACACTCATTCTACAGCACATATGCTTTATGCCTCAAGTCAATGCATCTCTGTCCTGAACATCATTGATCTGCTATGTACCTAAGGCCCCGCCCCTGGATATTCAGTACAAGTCTCCTCTCCTAAAGATGCGTGCAAATAGCAGTGATAACGGGGCAGTTCTTTATGTTTGTCCTTTCGCAGGAAATTGTCCTCAGCTTGTGAATCAAAAATAACATTTTATTGTCTTTCTTCTCCTACCCACCTACTCACCATCATCCCGTTTCTTCTCAAACAACAACAATCTTTCTATCTGGTCTTGTTAACCCTTGGCTTAAAAAAGCAAATTTCCCTACATGATTGATGTTTTTAGTGTAAATCTGGAGCTTTGTCCGACAGGGATAAATAAAAAGACAAATTGTAAGTGCTTTGGTTTTCACAGCAGGGAGTCCCATCCTGCCATCAGCTTTCTTGTCCCCAAATGTGTGAGCTGCCTGAAAGACCAGGGTAATTGAAAGGCATGCATATACCTCTGGTTTCTCAGATATTAACGGAAATTGCCTCCTACTGCGGTTGCGTTCTGGCTCGGTGTTCTGAAAGAGAAACAGGTCATTCCATTTCAAGCACAAGTACTGAATACACGTTAGTCCATCAAGAAGGAAAAATCTCTGCGCACTGGTAGGTAGCAGGACAAATGTGACTGCTCGGTTCTGCTAATCCTGTACTAAAAATGACTTTCTCTCTCTCTTTTTCATTTCTTTTCTCTTGTCTTGTCCCTCCTTTGCCTCTCTCTCCGACCTCAGAAAAAGAGTAGGTAGAGTAGGTACACCTGAACACTTACTTCATTTCCTACCCAAATTATGTAGCATCTTAGTTTAACTTCAAGTTCATGATGACCTCCTCCACCAGCTATTAGAAATAATCCAAATGCCTATGGTGGGTTAGCAAGTCAGTGAGTGTGTGGGTGTAAGAAATTTTGGTATCCATAGAAAGAAAATGTAGAACGGATGATAAGCTATGGGGTTCAAGAATATTCATTAATACACATACTTACCTTAAGCAAAAGGTAAAGGCACAAAAAAAACCTGTTTTCGGGATGCTGGGTACACCACCTGCCCAGCACCTGTAGCACTGAGTGACTGCTTAACAACAGAATGGGTTCACAATTCTCATATGAAGCTGAGATTAGCCATGACATTTCCAGCTGAGCGGGGGAGCCCTTGATCATATTAACCGGTTAGCTGGCTAGTTACCAGGTAACTCAGAGTTCCAGGGGTCATTTGTCAGATATTTCCACTTGCCACTCCACACCCCACCATACCTCACCTAAACATAAGAACCTTCCCTCTGTTTCAAGGGATTACAAGCGTCCCAGATTGTTGGTGGAAGGGAGGGAGAGCAGTATGGATGGGGTTCACTAAATCTCACGGCATTGATAAGCAGCACTTCCGTTGGTCAGTTATTAGGAAATGTGTGGAGTGTCATAAGAAGACACTCTCCATTTCGTCTTATTTTATTTTTCCCTCCCTTCCCCTGTGATGCTCTGTTTTGTTTCTTAAATTCCACATATGAGTGAAATCATATGATAATAAGGAGGGCACGTGATATAATGAGTACTGAGTGTTATATGCAACTGGTGAAGCACTGAACTCTACCTCTAAAACTAATAATATACTATCTGTTAATTAATTGAATTTAAATAAAATAATTTTTTTAAAAAAGACACTCTCCAGTGTGATTAGAAGATCTTCTAAAGCAGCTTCTCTGCCCAGGTGACTTGCAGTGTCCCTTTAAATTGTAAGTGATGACTTGTGGGATGTGGCTTGGCTCCCACATAGCTCCCTGAAGCTAGGGATGGTTAATGCACCTGCCAATTCCCTCCTCCTCCTCTGTCCCCCACTAGGTCCAGACACCTTTAACATCAACACTTTCTGCCTTCTCCTCCAAGGTTATATCCCTCTCTAACCCAGAGGACCCTCACCTGTCCGAGGCAGCAGGAAGGGCAAGCAGGGGAAATTCTCACACTACCTACCACATTCTCCATGCAATCAATTTTCGTGGTATGAACAGTCCTCCTGGCTTTCCTTAAAGCCTTCTCTTTAGATCTTCAAGAGCTTATTTTCAAAGTTTCAAAACATTTTAAAAGACTTAATGTTGAAAGTTACTTTCTCCTTGCAGACTCATTGCAATGATCCTAATTCTTTTATAAGCAACTGTGAAGATCTCTAACTAGAGGAAAGGTCAAGTGTAAGAATGTTCAGAAAAGAAAAAAGGCACAAAATTTAATTTTTCAAGATGGCATCTCTCTACAACCTCATTCACTGCTCCTTCCTTCCCCACCAACTCTTCACTAACCCCTTACTTTTCCTTCATTAACTCTGGGAAACTTCTTTTTCAAACCTTAGTTGTCAAATCTGCTAATTAGTTTTTTTCAGACTTCATTTGACCTCTCCTATAGCATTTGATAATTTGACCATATCCTCCGTATTAGTTAGGAAAGGAGGGTGGTGGTGCATAAGTAGTAGACGTTTAACTCTATACTAGTGTACGACAAGAGGAGAAGTTATTGGAAGGATACTGATCACTTCCTCCCAAAGAAATTACTTGTTCAATTTTGTTCTGGGATCTACATGTGGGCCTGGCATTTTCAAGTCTATGCCCCTACCCAAGATAGAAATTAACTCCCTAATAACCTCTAACAAATGCAGTTGGCCTCAATTAAACATTTCTGAATGTTATTGTTTTCAATCTAT
This sequence comes from Eumetopias jubatus, assembly GCF_037043125.1. NCBI lineage: Eukaryota > Metazoa > Chordata > Mammalia > Carnivora > Otariidae > Eumetopias > Eumetopias jubatus. The sequence goes on from NW_028274811.1 coordinate 121,874,861, forward strand.
TTAAACCTGCCTCCTTGTATTTTTTTATTTTATTTATTTAGTTGAGAGAGAGAGAGAAGCAGACTCCCTACTGAGCAGGGAGTCCGATGCGGGGCTTAATCCCAGGAAGGACCCTGGGATCATGACCTGAGCTGAAGGCAGACACTTAACCGACTGAGCCACCCCAGGCATCCCTAAACCTGCCTCCTTGTCACTTCCATATATTCTATCTGAATCTTCACTCAAGGGACAATGTGGTATATAAAGCCGGACCTTAATCAGACCTGGGTTTCAGGTCTGGCATGGCCATTGTGGGAAATAGTATGAAGTTTCCTCAAAAAATTATTAAAAGAACTACCATATGATCTGCAATTCTACTTCTGAGCAAATATCGAAAGGAATTGAAATCAGGATCCTGAAGAGGTATTCATAATACCCAAGATATAGAAATGACCTAAGTGTTCATCCATGGATGAGTAAATAAAGAAAATATGGTATATACATACAGTGAAATGTTATTCAGGATTAGAAAAAAGAGGGAAATCCTGCCGTTTGCAACAATATGGATGGACCTAGTGGACACTATGCTAAATGAAATAAAGCAAACAATGAAAGATATACTATATAATCTCACTTATGTGTATAACCTAAAAGAATCAAGTTCATAAAGAAAAGAGTAGTAGAATGGTGGCTTCCAGGAACTGAGGAGAGGGGGGATTTGGGGACATGATGGTCAAAGAGTAGCAAGGTTTAGTTATGCAAGATGAGTAAGTTCTGGAGATCCACTACACAGCATTGCTGTAGCTATGTGTTAGCTAAAATGCCTATAGCTAACAATATTTTAACATATACTTAAAATTTTCTAAGAAGGGGGGAGCCTGCATGGCTCAGTCAGTTGAGTGCCTGACTCTTGGTTTTGGCTCAGGTCATCATCCCTGGGTGGTGGGATAGAGCCCCACATCAGGCTCTAAACTCAGGGCGTACTCAGCATGCAGAGTCTGCTGGAGGTTATCTCGCTCTCCCCTTCCCCTCTGCTCCTCCCCCTGGTCCCGTGCAAGCACTCTCTTTAAAATAAATAAATAAGGGGCGCCTGGGTGGCTCAGTTGGTTAAGCGACTGCCTTCGGCTCAGGTCATGATCCTGGAGTCCCGGGATCGAGTCCCATGTCGGGCTCCCTGCTCAGCGGGGAGTCTGCCTCTCCCTCTGACCCTCTTCCCTCTCGTGCTATTTCTCATTCTCTCTCTCTCAAATAAATAAATAAAATCTTTAAAAAAAATAAAATAAAATAAATAAATAAACTCTTTTTTAAAATTTTTTTCTAAGAAGGAAGATCTCATGTTGTGTTCTTACCATAAAATAAATAAATAACAACAACAATGATAAGAGAGGTGGGGGAAAACTTTAGGAGGTGATAGATATGTTTATGGTCTTGATTGATGCATACTTATCCCCAAACTCATCGGAGTTGTATACATTAAATTTGTATAGCTTTTTACACGTCAATCATACCTCAGTAAAGTAATTTGAAAAGTAAAAATATATTTAAAAAGAACACATTAGCCATTCTTCGTGGAAAGATTCTTTAAAATTAAACATAATACAGTTGAAAAAAATTCCAAAGAATAGTATCTTTAATGAGATTTTAATCACTGTCATTTTAACTAAGCTTTTGTTGAAATGTATTTATCAGTACCAGAAAAGTACACATATATTATTTGTATATGAAAGCATATTTTAAATTCCATTTAAGCCCACTCATTTCATCTCCCACAGCTGCTTTTTTGTTTTGAAGAAAGATGAATAAGGAATAAATAGAAGGCCAATGTCTCGAATTGATGTAACCTGTATGGCCCCCTGAAAAATCCAAGCATGTATTCATATGCAAGAAAACTGTGCTGTCAAATACACAACCTCTCAATAGCCCAGGCATGAACTCATGCTTCCTACAAAAGAAAATGGGGGAAAGGGGGCAAATTGCAGTTCTTGAGCTTGACACACCCTAGAGAAAACCCCAGAGAGAAGAGGGGATTTGTATTTGTGCTCAGACAAGAAGGCAGAAGGTGCCAGTGACTGTAACACAGTGGTTCTGACATTTCGGGGGTTCCGGTCCTGATAAGATGTAGGGATCCCTACATGTGGTGCTGGAGTCACAGGGGGAAGCCTGAGACGGCTGCTTGGGGTGGATAATTGTATCTGTCTTTTTCCATGCAAGGTCCCCTAAGCATTCAGGTTCCCTGAGGGAAGCCAACCTCTCTCATCTTACTGTTTTTCCTAATCCATCTGTACAGTGTGTTCTGGCCCATGGGTGGGGTCAATCATACGTTAAAGAATCCTAGGGCTGAATGGAGGATTCGAGTTTCTCTGGTCTAAGCCTGTAATTTTCAGATTTAGAAAGTCAAGGTCCAGACAAGTGAGCAATGCGTCCAAGAACACACAGTCAGCTCTTGCACAGGTTCGTGTGCGTTGTTCATCCTGACTGCCATTTTACATAAGAAGAGAAGGAGTATTATCTGGATTCGGGTTCGGCAGAACTGGGCGGGGGGCGCTGTGCTGGTGCCCGCGGCTGGGAGTTGAGGAGAGACGGTGCAGAGCCAGGAGAAGGAAGGTGCCGCCCCGCGGGCAGAGTCTCAGTTACGTGTGTTTGAACTCAGCCACAGCGGGCTGCGGGATTCCGCCCAGGGACCCGGGAGCCTACGAGGTCCCCGGGAGCCTACGAGGTCCCCGGGGCGCAGGGCCATGTGCTGGTGACAGTGACGTCCTGCCCTCGGCACCTGAGCGCGCCGGCCGCGCACTCGCTCATCGTCTGCTCCACGCCGTCCACTTCCACGCAGACGTGAAAGCCGCCTTCCTCGCACTCCGAGGCTTCTCTGCAGACACACCTACCGCTCTGGGCTGGAAACATAAACGACGGAGGCTTAATGGCACGTGGTGGAGCGGGGAGAGTCCAGGCACAGAACCTCCAAAATTACGATGCTCTGCAGAGATCTCTAGAAGCGCCTGCCTCGGGGGACGCAACCAGCCCCCCTGGGAAAGCAGTAGGACCGGGAAGGGAGGCATTTTGCTGCCCTCAGAATAAGCAGGGTTTGAGGCTGCCCAGGCCGATTGGCCGGACCCACGTGGGCCAGCTCTCTCCAAGTCAAGGGCTCCCCAGTCCTCTCTCCGTGCTGTCTAGGGAAGCCAGAAACTGAATATAAATCCCTCAACCCCTGACAGATAAGGAGACCTCAGCAAAGACCAAGTCGCTGCAAGGCTCAAACAAGGACAAAGAAAAGAATTCAATTCGCTTTGAGACCTAGGGCATAAAACGCAAAAGGCCATATAGCCTGTAAAAATAAGCCAGAAATGAGTTGGGGAGGAATTCACTGTGTGCGCTGCAGGTGCCGGCCAGCCCACTGGTGACTGCCAATCCTAATGTGACCCAGTGGGTGGGGTTCAGTACATCCTGGCTTGGGCCACGAACTGTCCAGGAGTGAGAGGAAAAGGGCCCCACTGATACAGGCCACGGGGAGGACATGAGTTGCTGGCAGAGATCTCACAGATCACACAGTCCAGCTCCCAAATTCCCACAGATGGGGAAAGTGAGGGCAGTGACTTGGCTCTGGCCACCTAGGCTTTCCCCCTTAGTAATGTAGCGAAACTGGGAGGAAGGCCATGCAAGGGTGCTATTTAAGATCATCGTCAGTGCTACTTGGACTTCGCACTGGCAAATCTCAAGCCACAAGCTGAAAAAGTAACTAACTCCTTTTTCTATCGTCTTCAAATTCTTCTGATCACTTCTAGGAGAAAGTGTCACCTTGGCACTGACAGGCTTTTAACACTCCCCTAACACTTGCTAAACTCCCTTTCTCCCACAGAAGCAGTACCCCTCAAGCTGCCAGCCCCATCTGGCTAGACTCTACAACCTTATTTTGTTTCTTTACATGTATTTTTATAGTTACCTAATATTTATGGCATGTGATAGTTCCTTTTAAGAAAGTGATGAGAAAATGTCCTTTTTTAAAAATAGGTATTTTTATGTGAGTCTATTTTTTAAAATGAATACATAATCTGGATAATACAAGGAGCAAAAACCATGAAGGGGAAATGGGAAGCACCAGGGTTTGGGAGGACATTCAAACCATCGAGGATGGGTTTTTGTACTCTTAGGTACTCGACTCGATCCCCCTGCCCCCCTCCCCAGCTCCCCAGGGAAGGCTGTGGGCAAGGACAGTTCACTCTCAGACCCGTCTGAGACTTTCACATCCTCGGGGATCTGCTTGGATTTGCTGCTAAACTAGAACCCCCAGTTTTAAAAACCTCAGTACTACTACCTTCGCATTGTTGTGGTTACAAGTATGAAATGCCCCTTACCATCACATTTTCCCCAGAGTGGACAGGCACCACAGGCTTTCTCGGTGGGGACAGGCAGAGCGCAACTGTCCCTCCCAGCAAGGGTGTAATTTCTACCCTGACAGTGGAGAACATGCATCTTGCAAACTGTCAGAGGCAGTATCCTTTTGCTTCTCTCATCTCGAGCACATACATCCAAGGAGGATCTGAAACAAATTTTTAAAATTACATTATTTAGAGGATTTTCAGTCTTCAGAATGGAGGATGAGAAATGAAAGGAGAGACTCTGAGCTCAGGGCCTCCAATGTTACCAGCCACAGCAAAAAGATGGAGCAGAAACTCCAATTTCCTTCATGCTTGAGGGCTCACTCTCCTCAGATCTTCAAAATGAACATATTTTGCTATTTGCTCACAATTTTTACAAGCTTAGATATCTCATGTTACTCTAGTTTCATCTAGAGCAGATCAGATACAGTGAATGAGAAGAGAAGGCAAGGTCTGCTCAGGACACTGGTGGGTTGACAAGCAGGAAGGAGGCAGAAAACCAGCAAAGATCACACACACACTCAAAGACTGTAGTCTGGTGGGACTGTTGACTGCAGAAGAAATTAGGTCCTCCCAGCCTAGCAGCCCCGAATGGCATTGTCCAACACTTGATGACCAAATCCTCAAGAGAAGATGAAATCTTATTTTTCAATGGGATTTTTTTTTTTACAGTATAGTTATCAAAATCAGGATTTTTAATATTGATACAATACTACTATCTATTTCACAGACAATATTTGTCAACTGTTCCCCAAATGCCCTTTACATCTCTTTTTCCCTCTCCAAAGTCCAAGGATCACACACTCCATTCAGTTGCCATGTCTCTTTAATCTCCTTTAACCTGGACCAGTTCCTTAGTCTTTCATTGTCTCTCAAAAACAAAAACAAAAAAAAACGAAAACAAAGTTAACATAATCAATGGGATTTTTTTTAAAGATTTTATTTATTTATTCATGAGAAACAGAGAGAGAGAGAGAGAGAGAGGCAGAGGGAGAAGCAGGCTCCCCGCTGAGCAGGGAGCCCAATGCGGGACTCGATCCCAGGAACCCGGGATCATGACCTGAGCCAAAGGCAGAAGCTTAACCATCTAAGCCACCCAGGCACCCTCGGTGGGATTTTTTAAAGTATTGATGTTTACAACGTAGTTTAGAAATATTTCTATAAAAATACATTACTTTTTTTTTTTCTTAAGCATGCATGCTAAAATGGTGAGATTCGGCTTTTTGGAAAGGTCACTAATAAAAACAAACACCTTCCTGAATGTTCATAGACAAGGAAGGCATTACTGTAGTGAACCCTAAGACATCAAAGTATTTTTGTATGGTAGATGGAGTTTATATTTATTTTTATATGTAATTAGCTCTAATATTTTCTTCAGTACCAAGAGCTAAATTTACTTGGAGTTATTTACATCACAAAAACAAATCCTTGTATCTTTCTTTTATCTGCTTATTTAAGCTTTAAATCGAACTACTCAGAACAGCTCAAAGGGCAGAGACCTGGTAAAGCCACCTTGTTATCAGTATCTGATAGAAAGCTCACACTGTGTCTATAAACAGCAGGCTACAGATAAAGTAAATGAATCAGAGAAGTTGGAAAGAGGATGAAAGTGAATCAAAGTCAACAATGATTCATAAAAAAATAACACCACAGTCAGAACACCCCGGGCGGACGACCACTACAATTTACACTGTTTAGCTATATTTTTCTCAAAAGAAGTTACTTCTTATAAGATACTGCCACAATCACCATTACCCACTGTAGGTGTTCAAGGAGTTAGATATGTGTTTCGGGGACAATAATAATTGAAAGCCAAGTACAGTTCACCCTCCAGCAACACTGGTTTGAACTGCACCGCGGGTCCACTTATACAGAGATTTGTTTTGATACAGACAGTACTATAAATGTATTTTCTCTTCCTTATGATTTTCTCAATAGTATTTTCTTCTCTAAAGATCACTTTATTGTAAGAATATAATATATACGCCTGGGCGGCTCAGTTGGTCAGGCGCCTGCCTTCGGCTCAGGTTATGATCCCAGGGTCCTGGGATGGAGTCCTATATCAGGCTCCCTACCCAACAGGGAGTCTACTTCTCCCTCTCCCTGCCACTCCCCCTGCTTGTGCTCTCTCACCCTCTCTCTCTCTCAAATAAATAAATAAAAATCTTTTTTAAAAAAATATTTATGTTATTGGTAAGGTTTCCAGCCAATAGTAGGCTATCAGTAGTTAAGTTGTGGGGGCGTCAAAAGTTATACGTGGATTTTTGACTGTGTGAAAGGCTCTGCACTCCAACCCCCATGTTGTTCAAGGGTCAACTGTAATTGGTCAGTAATTGTATGTTTTGATTCAAACTTAAAGATGACCAATAAATCTGGGGGCCTAGATATCTCCCATTTGCCTCTCCAGATTCACTCTCCATTCTCCGCCCCACTGCTGGGAAGGCTGACACTGTGAACCACTCCCTTATCCTCTAACTTCAGGTGCATTTGATCAATGGCAGGAGATTGGAGGGATGTTTAGTGCCGTGGCTCACTCCAAGGCGGGGGTTGGGGAGGCGTTCTCTGAGGTTCCTAAAATGAGGGACTCAGCTCTTCCTCGGCTGCCATCTGCACAGTCTTCTCTGTCTCCAGCTTTGCATAAAAGCCCCTCTTGTCACTGCTTCAGGCCCCTGGCACAGATATGCACCCTGGCTGTTAGCAGTCAGGGAATACTGCCCCCTGGCGTGCAGTTTCCTTCCCTCTGCCCACATGTCTATAAATAGTCCCGCTAGGAAACTTCCTCTTGTCCTAAGGCAATCAGACTACCTGTGTCCCACTAGGACCATAACCCAGACATCTAGTACCTGCTTCAGCTATCCACCTACAGCAGAGTGATTGCAAGTTGGGTGGCATTCTTATAATGCCCATCTCAAGACACAGCCATTTCGAGAATCGGAAAAGCAGCTACTTGTATCTCTGTTGGAACACTGTGTAAGAGTTTATATTTCAAGGGAATTTCAACCCTAATTTCCTCAAGCTCTAAATCCTCGAGTGACAGTGTTTTCATTTTGCCCCATTTCATGTATAAAACAAGCAGTGCCCGAGTCCTTCAGCCTTTCTCTAGACGGAATAGAACACTGCTTAACGCCACTGGTTGCCAGCCCTGGTGACCCAGGCAAATAGCAGACAGTAGATGGGCCAGGCTAAAACACAAACAAAGATCCTTAACCCTTGGTCAGCAGCACCTTCGATCTAACAGAGAGACTAGCATCTACTGACACTTTTTTATCTTGAATAAAATAAAACAAAGAAAAATAAAATATAAAAATAATAAAATAAAAATAAAGCAAAAACAGAGCTTACCCACATTCATAAGGCATTTTACAAACACATCTTGAATTCTGCAGTTTCTCCCAGCGCTGACATTTGGGCACTGCTGGTGGCAAAGGGGCATCTGAAAGAAAAGGATAAAGGAGATGCAGTCATTCGAAGAGCTGCTTTGTGGTAAACAAGATGTTATTTTAATTATTGAACCAGGTTCTGTAATATTCTCAACTGCTACAAATTTGTACAGCCAAAAAACAAAGCTGTAAAGCATTTTACAGAAGACAGAGCATTCCTAGGAGTACCCTACAAATAATTTCATTGTTACCATTTCTTGAGCATTTCCTGTTGTGTGAGCACTGACTATTGTGATATTTAATCCTCCTTAACAGACGCCCACTTCAGAGTTAAAGACACTAAGGGTCAAGGGCACCTGGGTGGCTCAGTCAGTTAAGCGTCTGCCTTCGGTTCAGGGCACAATTCCGGGGTCCTGGGATCGAGCCCCACATCGGGCTCCCTCCTCAGCGGGGAGCCTGCTTCTCCCTGTCCCTCCTCCTGCTGCTCCCCCTGCTTGTGCTCTCTCTGTGTCAAATAAATAAATAAAAATCTTAAAAAAAAAAAAAGAAACAAACAAACAAAGGGTCAGAAAAGCTAAGAAACTGGTGCTAGTTCACATGTTTAACAGATTGGCCAAGGCAGGATTTAAGTCCATGTTTGTCTCAACTCAAGGCCAGGGGAGAAGGCTTCCTTTCATTAAGAAATTGCAATTTATAAACTGTTGTCTGGACTGCATTTTACCCACTCTGTCTATAGTGGGACAGAAAGCAACATAATGTGATCTATACATGGAGAACTCCCTGGTACCCCAAGATGTATAATAACCTCTCACATGTAAATGTCTAATTGGTTTCCCTTCAATAGTGAGTCAATATCTAGAGGTATTTACATTTAATAAAATCCTTTCCATTGCTTTGTGTTTTCTACAAACTGATCAAAGTCAACCATCATTCCAATTTTGACAGGAAAACACCTTGGTCCAGCTTACAAGAGCTTAATTTGACGGCCATCTCCTCAGCTATCCCTGATTACAAGGTGAGTAGCCGAAAATACCCTATTTTCCACCTCCTGCCAACTTCATGACAATGGAATTCGGTGGCATATACTTTCTCATCATAAAACTAGTTCTATGTTAGATATATCTATAAAGGTAATTTATCTGAGGAGCATATTTTTATGGATGCACAAACTGTGCAATACTTCCTCACTTTGGAAAACTTAAGAGCTTTAGACATGACAGTAAAATCTCATGAACAATTCATAACTTGTAAAAAATGGCAGCAATGTAAATAAAGCATAGCCTGCCATGTCCAGCCACATCTGTAATGAGTACTCATTCTTTAAACTCTTCCCTTTAAAAGACTATTACCCTAAATGCAATGTAGTATTCTGAATTGGATCCTAGATCATTAAATGGATATAGTAGAAAAAATAAAATCTGTAGTTTAGTCAATAGTATTACACTAATATTAAATGTCTTAATTAACCCACTAAATTAGGTCAAGTTATATGAGATGTTAATATTATGAGAACATGGTAAAGGGTATACAAAAACTGTATTTGTGACTTTTCTGAAATCTAATATTATTCCAAAATAAAATGTTTTTTAAGCTGGTGTTCTCCAGGGAGCGCCTGGGTGGCTTAGTCAGTTAAGTGTCCAACTCTTGATTTCGGATCAGGTCATGATCTCAGAGTCATGAGATCCAGCCCCACCTTGGGCCACCACATTTAGCGGATTCCATCCCTCACACTCTCCCTCAGCCCCTCCCTCACTGAACAACAACAACAACAACAACAACAACAAAAAGATGGTGTTATCTAGATCAGTGCTTCTCAACCAGTGGCAATTTGGCAATGTCTAGAGACATTTTTGGTTATCATAACCAGCGGTGAGGAGGTGCCACAAGCATCTAGTAGGTAAAGACCAAGGATGCTGCTAAATATCTTACAACGCACAGGTCAGGCTCCCACAACAAAGAATAACCAGGTCCAAAATTCCAATAGTGTTGGGGTTGAGAAAGTCTAATCTTAAATGTACCAAAACTAAGTTCAATGATAACGTCATATAAATGAGTTCTGTATTACGCTTAGAAGTTTATTTGCTAGAGGCAGGGGAGAGGAGAGGGGGAATGCAAAGAAGGTGGTCAAAGGGTACAAAATTCCAGTTATAAGATAGATGGGTACTGGGGATGTAAAGTACAACATGAAGACTATGGTTAACTGCTCTATGATATGCGGGTAGGTTGTTGGGAGAGTGGATCCTGCGAGTTCTCACCACAAGGAGAAATTTTCTTTTTTTTTATTGTATTTAGCAAGATGATGGATGTCAACTAGACCTACTGTGGTAATCATTCCACAATAGATATAAATCAAACCATCATAATGTACACCTTGAACTTCTACAGCAATGTATGTCAATTATTTCTCAATAAAACTAGAAAAAATATTTTTTAAAACTTTATTTACTAATCATTCATAAGAATGAAATTCTAGATTTTAAATGTTTTCTAGAAGTTATTATAATTTCTTTATGAAAAATCACTGGTAGAATTAGCTAGACCAAAGACCTTTGCATTTAAGAACATATAGCTTGGTTATCTTCATGTATCTTTACATCAAGACTACATATTGATGGAGGGAGGGAGAAATAAGTGGTTAGTGTTTAATGAGCATGGAGTGCCAGTTTGGGAAGATGAGAAAGCTCTGGAGATGGATGCTGATGATGGTTGCACAATAATGGGAATGTACTTAATGCACTGAACTGTACGTTGACAAATGGCTAAAATGGTAAATGTTATGTCTGTTTTACTGCAATAAAAATAAAAAGACTAACTACTGATAGCAGGCATTTTAAAACATCAGCCTTGGAGGCTGACAAACCTGGAGTTTTCTATTTGTGATAGGCTTACTTTAAGGGAAGTTACTATTCTTATTCATCATGTCTTCCGAAAAACACGCAGGCCTGAAAAATATCCTTAACTGAAACTTTAATAGGATTTGCTACTGCGTAGGAGAAAATTCATACTGAATTGTGCTACAAAATGACTGGAGCAGACATTTCAGAAAGACAAGTATGTAATATCGCCTTTGGAATGAAAGAGCAACCTCAGCAAGTGTACATTGTTCTCTTTAATTTTAGAATTCCTGGTACAGGTCCATTACTTCAAATGTCCCTGATAAATTCATATTGATGCATCAGTGCAGTAGAAAACAAAGCACTTGTCTCTGCTGTGGACCTCTGACAGCTAACGAGCACGTGGGCACCAACATGGCGGGCACCTGGCTGGCCCTGCTGCCTCCTGATGATAATCAGTGTCTATATTTAACACCACAGCCCACGTCCACTGTCAGATGCAGAGGATTCTGTACAGCCTGCCCTCTCTTTAGTTGTGACCATCTAATTCACCTGATGGTATCACTCACAGACTCTAGCACTTCATCCTCACCATAAAAGGCAAATTTTAGCATTGGATTAAAGTCATTCACCAGAAAAATAAGAATACCATATAAAATGGAATGTAAATGCATTTTCCTCCCTTCCTGTTTCTTAATTGTCACAACCATGTGTTTCCCATTTATTTTTAAAAATGTAAACAAAGAAGAAACAGGATGTGATTTTAAAAACAAATCCATCCAGGGCGTCTGGGTGGCTCAGTTGGTTAAGCGACTGCCTTCGGCTCAGGTCATGATCCTGGAGTCCTGGGATCGAGTCCCACATCGGGCTCCCTGCTGAGCAGGGAGTCTGCTTCTCCCTCTGATCCTCTTCCCTCTCGTGCTCTCTATCTCTCATTCTCTCTCTCTCAAATAAATAAATAAAATCTTTAAAAAAAAAATCCATCCTACCTTAAATACCTCTAAAAAGAAATGGTTTGGCTTTCTAAACCTCTTTTTACCGTAGCTTCTTAAAAGGCCATTTTAATTTGCTTGGTGTTCAGAATACTGAATTTTTGGATTTCCACTATTAAGAACATCTTCACAAACCACCACACTTTGCTTTCAATAACTTCTGCTTTGCAGTGTTAAGTGTAAATGCTTCTAAATTTTCTATTTCAATAATGCTAATAAACTCTCCGAAAGCCCAGGAGTGAAACATAGATTTTTTTAATAAATTTTCAACTCAACTCTGTACTTAATAAAAGTGCATTCCAAAAATCTGGAGAAAACCAGAAATTATTTTCTAAAAATCCTTTATTTTCTTGGCACCAAAACTTATCTAATCTTCGGTAAGAAGGATTTAAGTTAGTTTCAGAATCACCAGGGCTCTCCTTGCCGTTCCTTGCATCCCATGAGTCTATCTGTGCCATGTGAAAAAAAAGTCTGTTATCCAATCCACAAACTGACCTCCTTGTAGAGGGGCAGGGATGGAGGGAATGACTCACAGTTATGTCCATCCAGTGCCATAAAGGACTGTCACAAGGACCCTCACTCACCTGAGTGCAGGTGTCCTTGGACAGACCTATGAGCTACTCACCTTTTTGCACACACTGAACACTCTTCATATCAGGACTCCACTTAAGGCTGGATCCACAGAGAAATGCTGAAGGACCTTCTAAGGACATGCCACCTGAACAGGAAATGGTCACCTTCTCACCAACTCCATAAAACTGTTTGTGGGGATGACTCTGTATGCCATCCATCAATGCAGGTAGAATGCAGGCAATTTCTAAAGATAAAAGAAAACAGAATACAAGGGTCATTGCTTTCCTAAGCCATCTTTTTTTTTTTAAATGATAGCTTTGAATAGTGCTAATACACATGCTCTGCTTTTTTCACATTAGAGGACAAAGAGGAAGAGGTAAGTTCACTCCTGGGATACCCTGAAAGACATGTCCCATAGTGCCTGGCATGTAATTGACCAATGAAAGACTGAAGACCAAAACAGTTCCCATCCTCCACCCCTACCCTCAAAGCAACATGCCCACTTAAAATGAACCAGACTTATAAACAGAGTCCTAAAGCCCAGGCTGCTGTGTAAACCACGATTTTCACAGCTGCCACTTATCTCTTGGGTCTGGTGAAGTCCCACCGGAATTTTCCCAAAAGCACTATTCATCTGCATATCATTAACATATATCCAATTAGATATTTTTACTATCTGAAAGTTTTAAAGAACCACCTTTAACCTTACAGCCATACAAGTATTAAATAGTCTTTGGTTTTCCATCTCTAGTCTTTCTCACTTGATTACATTCATTAGCTCAAATCTTCTACTTGAGAAAACAGCAAAAGAGAAAAATGAGAAACTTGCATAGTTATGAGACGCAAGTCATAATTTATGATTTAAAAAAAAATCTTGGCAATCTCTCTAATGGACTTTGGACAATATTCTACAAAATCCTGCTCTGTTTCTTTACCATTTCCATCAGAAACTCCATTTATTCATTAATTCAAAAACAGCATCTACAGAGTGCCTATATTTAGCCAAGTATGTTGTGTGCTGCTGGGGATGTAACAGATACAAGTCTACAACATTTGGTAAGTACCTTTCTCCTTGAGGTATCTGTAATTTGAAAAAAAAAAAAAAAAGCTGAAAGACTGCTAAACTAAGGAGGAACTGCAACCCAGAGGCTGAAAAGCTGGTAGTTTTTAACAATCTTATAGGGCTGGGGCGCCTGGATGGCTCAGTCGTTAAGCGTCTGCCTTCGGCTCAGGTCATGATCCCAGGATCCTGGGATCGAGCCCCTCATCGGGCTCCCTGCTTGGCAGGTAGCCTGCTTCTCCCTCTCCCACTCCCCCCACTTGTGTTCCCTCTCTCGCTGTGTCTCTCTCTGTCAAATAAATAAATAAAATCTTTAAAAAAACAATTTTGTAGGGCTAAGGGATCAAGAGTTAGAGTCTACTCCCATCAAAAAGAAGGAACCTAGGGAGAAATCCCAGACTTTCTATTGGGATCCCTTAATGGCTACACCCTAGGAACAAAGGTAAACAAGACATAAAACAGCCTCACTGCTTGCCAGAAACAAAATCAAATCTTTTCTAGAGGAAGAGAAGAACATCACCCAAAACCTCAAATGATTCCTTTATTTTTTTACACATAAAGTCTGGCATTTAATCAAAGCTAATCTAACATTCAAAAGGACAAGAATTAAATAGACTCCCCAAAAAAGACAATAGAAACAGATCCACAGCAGGTCCAGATATTGGGCTTAACAGCAACGGACCTTGAAATAACTGTGATTAACATGTTGGGAAAAATTAAATAACAAGGTGCAGAATTTCAACAGAGAATAAGAAAGTATAGAAAAGTGGGGACAAATTAAATATCTAGAATTGGAAAATGAAATTAAGAACACAACAGTTCTTAAAAGCGGATCATATACAACTGTATAGAGACTTAATAAACTGGAAGGTAGATCAATAGAAAGTATTTAGAATGAAACAGAGAGGGCGACTGGGTGGCTCAGTGTTAAGTACCTGCCTTCGGCTCAGGTCCTGATCCCAGGGTCCCGGGATGGAGCCCCATGTCGGGCTCCCTGCTCAGCGGGGAGCCTGCTTCTCCCTCTCCCTCTGCCTCTCCCCCTGCGTGTGCTCTCTCTTTCTCACCCGCTATCTCTCAAATAAATAAAAAATAAAATCTAAAAAAAAATCATTTAGAATGAAAGAAAGAGAGGGGAGAAATGATGTAAAGCAAAGAAAAGAATGTAGGTAATATATACAGTCTGAAAAATACATCATTTGTGTCTCACAAGGAGAAATGAGCAAGAATGGGACAGAGTCAAGGAGGACACAATAGTCAAGAAGTTCCTAAAATTGACAAAAGACAGTGAAGCCAGATTCAAGAAGTGCTTCGAATATCCACCAGGGTAAAGACAAAGAAAATCACATCTGGGCACATCACAGTGGAGGTGCTTCTGAGACACAAGCACTGGGGAGAAAAGGAAATTCTCAAAAGTAGCTGGACATAAGATTTTCAAACCAGAAACAATAAGACTCAGAGTAAATGTCTCACTAGAAAATAGTGAAGTCAAAAGGCAAGGAATAAAATCTTTAAAGGCCTTAAGTAAAATAACTGCTAACCTAGAACTCCTTACCCAATAAAAATATCCTTCAAAAACAAAGATAAAATAAAGACATTTTAAGATGAACAAAGACTGGGACCATTTCTTATCAGTAGATTCACAATAAAGGAAAAAAGGTCTTCAAGCACAAGCATCTTATTAAACATTTTGAAGAACTAACTTTTGGCTTTATCACTCCGAGGTAGGAAATGTTTATATTCTATTTCAGTAATTTCTGCTCAAGGACTCCAGGAGTGAGAGACAGACAGAGACAAAGACAAAGAGGAAAAGAAGAGGTTCTACGGATCAAAAAGAAGAAGACAAACAGAAAATAGGGGCCAAAAGTTGAACAGTCACTTCATCAAAGAGGCTATGCAAATGGCCAATAAACATGAAAACAGGCGTGACATCATAGTCACCAGAAAAAAATACAAATTAAAAAATAAAATATTGTTACACACTCACCAGTACAGCGAAAATTTTTAAAAGAATGATGACGTCAAGTGTTGGTGAGGATACAGAGCTATCTTGGCTTCTCAGATTCTGGTAGGGATGTACGTTGGTACGACCATTTGGAAAACTGGTAGCATCTACTAAGTCTAAATGTATATACACCCTATGATTCAAAATTTCACTAAGAGATGTATACCCAAGAGAAAAAAATGTACATGTGTACACTAGGACTTTTTCACATCACATAGACCAACTGATAGAGGAAAAATATGTCTCTACAGCTCTATCCATCCACTGAACCAACTTACAGCTCAGTACAAATGAGATGGAAGGCCAACAGGAGCATTAGCTTGGTTAGCAGAAGCACGTACTCAGGTGCCTACATCTGAACAGAATAGGACCCAAAGCATTTGAAGAAGTACACTGATGATGGTACATCCCTAGAAATTGAATTATAGAGGATATTCTGAAGGTCTGCACCAGACCTGAGCTCCCTGACCTATTCTAATTTGCACCAGAAACTTTAAAATTCCAGTAAAATGTGCCTCCCTTAACAGGTGCACTATCAGCTAGAGAGTGCTGAGGGCTTTTTCAAGACACAACTGAAATTTGGACAGGATCATATGAGCCTCTCAGGAAAGGGAGGTCAAGACATGGGCCACACAGTGAGCAGTGATTCATCTTGATTCATTCTCTTCCCCATGATTCTCTCATCTTAAGTTGTACACTACAACCAAGGCCACTCACTCTGACAATGCATTTCCCCAACAAGCCACTGTAAATCGTCTCCACATCTGGCTACAGGGTCTCCAATAAGAGAGTATCCTTCATCGCAAGTATATACTACGTTTTTCCCAACAGGAAACATCGCACCTTCATCCTAAACAGAAATAAAAGAGAGACAGACAGAAAAAAGTATGTCTATTGTGCATTAACAGAATGTTTCTTTAGATATATTTGGCCTATAAATCATGCCTTCTTTTAATCATCAGGCAAACTAAGTTCAAATAATTAATTTAGAAAATTGTCTATAAAAACATTTTTCCCGGGGGGGGGGGAATCGGAGGGGGAGACAAACCATGAGAGACTGTGGACTCTGAGAAACAAACTGAGGGTTCTAGAGGGGAGGGGGAGGGGGGATTGGTTAGCCCGGTGATGGGTATTGAGGAGGGCATGTACTGCATGGAGCACTGGGTGTTATACAAAAACAATGGATCATGGATCACTACATCAGAAACTAATGATGTATTGTATGGTGACTAACATAACATAATAAAATTTAAAAAAAAATTTTTTTTCCCTGTACGGTCCTAATCAACAACACTTGTACTACCATTAATTGAAATAAAGCCATTAACGCTACTCTACTATAATTTATCGATTGTCCCCAAGATACCAAGCACAGTTGTGAGCATTTTACTAAAATTACTTTAGTGGACACTGCCCAAGTCACTTTCTTCCCTCATCTTTCAGGAAAAGACAGTTTGTTTTCAGATTTTGGAAAGGTACTTGTCAGTCAATTCTTCACACCAAGATGTTATGGGCTCTTTATAGCAATACTGCCTAATAAAAGCCAGTAGGAACAGAAATATTCAGATCCTATCAGCATGTGCATGAAAGTTTAAGTTTCTCACTGATGACATTCAGAGGAAGCAGAATGCTGATCTTCTCCCATTCCACCCTCCAACCCCTACCCTGTCTGGGAAGTGCTGCTGGGTGTTGGCCGGTGATCCCAGGAGGTAAGCTTTCATAGTGAAGCAAGGAAGAATTTGAAGTCTAAGACCTAAGGATGTGATCATGCTCTTCTGGGGTTTCTCTTAGTTCCTTTCCTCATCTTTTAGGAATGACCCCAAGGGGAGGGTTGGGAGCTGGACCTATTCTGCTCCAGGCATTAGAACAAAATCCCATGGTGCCTTTTTCTCTTCAGTCAGTCCTGGCCCGGGCTGGCTCCATCGTGGGAGTTGGTAGGAAACAGAGGGCCCAAGTTAATACTGAGGTTTGAAGAAAATGGGGAAGGACACTTGACTTGTTATGGTGCTAGTCTCTAGGCCTTCCTTTGCCTTGCAAAGGGGACTGCTATATGGGGAAGTTGAACTCAACAGTGCCCAAACTTAACTCTGTATCAGAACAACTAGTAGCAATTAAAAGGGGGGGGGGGGGACCTGGGTGGCTCAGTTGGTTAAGTGACTGACTTCAGCTCATGTCATCATCTCAGGGTCCTGGGATGGAGCCCCCATTACATCAAGCTCCCTGCTCAGTGGGGAGTCTGATTCTCCCTGTCCCTGTGCACCCTCCCCCCAACTCATGCCCTCTCACTCTCTCTCTCAGATAAATAAGTAAAAACTTAAATAAAAAAAAAAACCACAACTCTCAGGCTCTACCCTAAATATACAGACTGAGAAAAAAATGGAAGATAAGGGACAAGCAGCAATCTCTATTGTTAAGTTCCCTGGGTGATGCAGCCCATCTGTGGGGCAGTGTTCGGAACCCCTGGCTCCTTACAGGACACACATGCACTGGAGTCTGGGACAACAGTTCACGATTTGCTGAACCACACAAATTTGCTTGGCCTTGTTCTCCAAGCCTATGTTTCCTTCAGGAATTTTATGGAGTGTGGTAACTGTATTGGGACATAGGAGTGTTAGAGAGGCTGGGTTCATTCCCCTGTCTCTCTCTCCACACACACACACACACACACACACACACACACACACACCTCTTCCATTTCCATTACCTACATTTGGGAAAACTTCAGCGAAATGTCAGTGAGCATATGTTTAAGGGCCTGGAATTTGAAAGGCAAATCCTTTGTGGAGAAAGCAAGACTGGCAGCACTGAGAGGGTCCTGATGGACAGTATGTCTTATGTGAGCCAGAAAGACACTTCACTGCTTGGGGCCAAAGCCTCATCATAACAAGCAGTGAGAAGAACATGAATTAATACGGCCCAAAAGCCAAAAAAAATTCCCTAGAACGACAAGTGGCAGATGACTTGTGTTCCTTCCTGAACGAGAAAATTTGCTCAAAGTATAATGACCCATATCTCACCAACACTGGCAAAATGTCTTACCAGCTTCTGGAATAAACCCACTTTTCATCCCAAACCTCATATTTATGAAAAAAATTTAAAGACATTTTCCAGTGGCAAGAATAAAGTTCTCTTTGTTGAAGAACATGCTTATGGATTCCTATTTTAGTGTTCAAAATGAAAATGTTCAGCAGCCCTCTGGCATGATTACATTTCTAATTTCATTGGCAGCAGTATTGATTTACCTTACCACAGAAGATATACTGCCTTCTGCAGAATTCTAATCACCTTGGGCCAAAGAAGAAAAGTCACAAACTAAAATCCTCACCACTAAAACTAAAATGCACATATAAACTATTTTTAAAACTGTTTCATCATGGAAAAAGGAAATAGATTATGACATCAGTAGAGAGAGAGAACTTGGAGCAAAGGGTATATATGTAAAGGAAAATAATATATCTTCCATAACCAACTTGAACAAATCCATCTTTCAAGGCAGGAGGTGATGGACAGAATTCTTTTGGAGCCAAAGACAAAGGAAAACAATGTGGTTCGAGCAATCTGAAAGGAAAAGGAAACAAAACATAATTAATGTGATGGATTTCCACAGAATAATAAATATTTTGCAGCACAGTGAGCTTTTCATTTACATCTGAAGGGACTCCATTCACATAAATACATTGATGTGATTGCCATTCTCAGAATCAATATCTGATCATATCCTGTACTAGAAAACTCAAACATAAACTCAAGCTTCCAAAAAATAGCTAGTAAGTCAATAGTATGAAGAACAAAAAGAAAGAGAAGAAAATAGAAGTTACTGGACAACACACCTACTTTATGTGATTTCTAGAGGTCACGTCTCAGACCTACTTTTTCTCCTGCTGTCTGGTTCTGAAATGCCTTTAACACAGAATTAATTCTGTATTCAAAATAAGGCAAGGGGCGCGTAGGTGGCTTAGTCGTTGGGTGTTTGCCTTCAGCTCAGGTCATGATCCCGGGGTCCTGGGATCGAGCCCCGCATCAGGCTCCCTGCTCGGCAGGAAGCCTGCTTCTCCCTCTCCCACTCCCCCTGTTTGTGTTCCCTCTCTCGCTGTCTCTCTCTCTCTCTCTCTTTCAAATAAATAAGTGGATAAAATCTTAAAAAAAAAAAGCCAACTGAACTACACCATCATTTAAAAATAAATAAATAAATAAGGCAATAACACTGATCCTGCAAGAGAGGTAACACAAAAATAGTAACTAGCTTTGACCGAGCGTTTATTATGCACAGTCGCTATACAAATGCACATTATCTCTGCTCACATTCACTGTAGGCCTAGGAGGTATGTGAAAAAAACAATGGCTCAGAAAGTTTGAGTGACTTGTCCAAGGTTATAAAGTAATAAATATCAAGACTGCATTCACACTGTAGTCAGTTAGGCTACTAAAGTCATGCTCTTTCTACCTCCCATAAGGCCATCTCTAGACAAAACTCCTAATAATAGTCACAGTGATATCCAACATTAAACAACAGTTTTCAGTCGTACCTCTAAAGCCAGCATTCCACCAGTACTACCCCCACCCCAGAGATTTGAACTCTGAGGGAAAACATGACAAATGGCCTCTGAGTGTTGCCTCCTCCCCAGCTGAGTTCCTTATACGCTTGCCATATTCTGAGGAAACTCAGAAATGTGAAATCTTGGTTGTAATTCTCCTCTTTGTACTGAACAGGAGGAGATTTCCCCTCTGAGCACCACGAGCGAGAATTCCTTCAATGCCTTCCTTAGGATGCTCCTTTCCCTCCAGCTTTCTGTCTAGAGGCAGGGGAAATATGGCCACTCTGGCAGAGGCGTTCTCCAATGGAGACCCTCATCTTCTCCTCCTACCATAAATCCATATGCTCACCAGCCTCCTGGTCATGAGATATTCATTATTGTTGGATTATGAAGCACCAAACACCTAGGAAAAAGGCATCCCACCTCCCTATGTTTCTACCAGATACCCAACTATCTTATAGCTTTCTTCAACTCACATGACCTTCGAATTATCTTACTATAATGTTTTGCCAATCCCTGATCAAAAGAGGTTCATAAAGACAGTGTAAAACAGTAAGGAATGGCCTGAAGAATTCTGACCAATGGGTATAATTCATCAGCTAAGCATTTTGAGATAGCTTTTGCAAAGTCCTGGCAAATGAGAAGTTGGTGTCAGACAGCTGGGCTAATCAGTCTAGATATTAGCCATCTCAAGCCTCTGGCTTTATGCTTACTCCTGAATAAATGAATGAATGAATGAATGAATGAATGAATGAATAGGATTGGTATATCTGAAAAGTAATACAACTATTAATGAATGCTTCTATGTGCCAGGAACTATACTGATCACTTTCTGTGCTGAATCTCATTTAATTCTGACAACATCCTACCATTGTTTTACCTTCTATGATTATACTAATTTTAGAGGTGTGGCAAGTAACTTGCCCAAGGTTACCCAGCAAGTAGGTGGCGGATCTCCTTGATGCCAAAGCTGCTCGGATTCCCTTGGCCAGATGGCCTCCCAGTTACCCAGCCTTCTGTAACATCTGTGTCAGGAAAACTTGAAACACACAAGTGCTAGTTGGCTACACGTCTCCCTCCGTCAAGTGACCCCACTGCTAAGGGCAAAGTAGTCACTGATAAAAATTGCCATTTAACTTCTAAATCTTTGAATAGCGGCAATCGCGTATCCCACGCTTACTGCCGAGGGCACTGCGTTCTATGCAATTGCCAGGACGTCCGGCCGCCATTACCGCAAATGCTCCAGCTCCTCGTGCTCGCATGGGCTGCTTTCGGACGGTTCTCCAATACAGGATCGCCCACCCTCACTGGGCGGTGGGTTATTGCATTCTCGTCTCCTTGTTTTCTTCCCTTGAACACAGGGGCCCCAAGAGGACCAACAACTCCAGCCCCCATCCACTCCTCCTGTAAGATAAGAGAGGGGTGGTTCAGAAAGCCTCGGAGAGGAAGATTTCAGAGTTTAGTGCTGAGCTTCCCGCTCAGGCGGTTCCTGGGGGAGGGGACGGTCTGGGCACCCACTCCCTTCCCTCGGTTCAGGAGGTCTTCTACAATGACCAGAATGTCTCTGCACCCCGACTAGATTTGTCCAGGTTAAGGCTGCGTTAACAAGCTTCTTGCAATAATATCTTAAATTTGTTTATTATTTTGCAACTGTTTCAGAGCACTTTTACAGACATCCTACCATTCATCTCCTTCTCTCCAGAATGAATCGAGATGGGCAGGAGGTCTGTGACCATTCTCAGTTGATAGGTGTGGAATCTAAGACAAGGTGGTTAAACGTCATGCCCAGTGCCCTAAGGGCTGCCAGGAGCCACGTCCAGACAGCAACATGGCCTTGCCCCGGAGTCCAGGCTCCTCTCCTTACAGCCGTTCCTATTGTGAACCTTTCTATTGTAAAAGCAGTGATGGGGCATGAGAGCATAATCTACTGAGTATTCCCTACTCCCGACCGCGGAGCTGCCACTATTAAATGAGGAAGTGCCTAAGCAGGAGAAATGCATCTGCCTCCTGTCCACATCTTTCAGTCCACAGGCACTTGCTCAGCCCAGGCTGGCCACCTTCCAACTCAGGGCCGATTCACCATAACAGTGCTTTTACAACTTCCCCCATAATATTCCTTGGGGGAGGCAAGAGAGAACTTGCACTATAGTCTAAAAACTTGGCTTTCCTAGTTAGAAACTGATCTCAGAAACCCTGCCGCCGAAGCTTTACTTCCTGATGATAGACAGCTATGTTTACCGCTCCTTAGCTATTTCTACTGTGTGACCCACTCCTCAGTATCACACACACCAAAACTAAACTAATTTTATAATATTTTCCCATGAGCTTCCTTATGCTTTCTTCCATAATTAGAAATTGAGTTAATAAAGTAGTCCCCTGAGCATATTAACAGGGAGTAATAATAGCTTGATATATTATGACTGTTACCCCAACCCTTACCAGCAGGGGGAGCGTCCATTTTCTCAAATAACAGGAAATCCAAGCCACAAAGAAATGAAATCAAAGGGGTGGAATTTCAATTGACCAGACAGACCACTTGGGAAGAGAATTGGAGGCAAGGATGCCTTCTTGATGCTTGTCTATAAGCAACCATAGTTTAGTCATGTAGTCATTCATTCATCAAACATTTATTAAGTGACTCCTGTGAATCAAGCCCTGTTGGGCTCTGGGATAAAAAAAAGCAATCATCGTTCTGACCTTAAGAAATGAGCTTGCTAAAGGAGGGAGACATATAAATAAATACAAAATTGTCTTATACATTGTCTACTCATAAAGTCAACCTCACATAGTTCTATACTAAAGTACTTAAAGTACCAACCATTCAGTTGGACACATTCAGCAGATGTTCAAAAGTATTTGTGAATAATTGATTGATGGAACACAATACAAAATAAAAAGAGATATTTCAAAGAGCTTACCATCAGAAAGGTTAAGCTATGCATACACCAGCTCCACAGACCTATGTTATGACAAAACTTTAATGAGATGACTATGGAAGGACAGAGGTGTTTTAGGCATTAATCCATTCCAATGGAGAATGAAGAATGGTGGGCATGGTGGGTCTGTTAATTAAGACAGGAAAACAGAAGGGCTCCTGGGTGGCTCAGTCGTTTGAGTGTCCAACTCTTAATTTCAGCTCAGGTCATGATCACATGGTCGTAAGATCGAGACCTGCGTCCCTCGGGCTCCATGCTCAGCAGGGAGTCTGGCTTGAGATTTTTCTCTCACTTCCTCTCCCGCCCCTCCCCCTCCTTGTGTGCACACTCTCTCTCTCAAATAAATAAATAAATCTTAAAAAAAAAAAAAAAGACAGGAAAACAGAGACAACAGAAGGCCTTGACCCAGTAGCTTGAACCCTGAAATGGAATAGGAAGGGAGACACTAAATTAAAATGTCCATACACAAAGAAGCACAATGTCAATGGCCAGACAGAGTGATTCCCTTTTCACTGTGTCCAGCATAACCAGCAACAATTCAGCACACTGACCTGCTTCATTCCCTACGAGGACTCCTTGCTCACAAGCCACACCAAATGTATACGGTTTGCAGTGGCACTGACATTGGGTCCCCTTAACGGTGGCAATGCCACCATTTTGACAAGGTCGGCAATGGCAGGGGTCAAATTCATCCAGATATTCCTCAAGAGCTCGCTTCAGGTATAGTCTTTTCACGGAGGCACAGGGTACTTCCTTTACCAGCTCATACAAGGGCGTCAGCTATACAGATAAAGACATCATGGTCGTAGTCAGGGTTTTAGGCAAGAAAATTTTCTTCTGGCATTTAGGATCAATTCCCGTTAAAATAAAATGAAAAGCCACTCATGTTAATTCCAATTGTTTCTTGTTCAAATAAAAAGAAAGCAATTCACTGTCTTTGCAAGGCAAAATGAAAAATTGGAATGAATAAGGAAGAAGTATTTTGCATAAAATTTTTCAAAACCAACAGGACATCCATTTTCTAGTTATTGAAAGATTATTTTGAAGGCAGTACATTTCCACCCTTGCAGAGGACAGAAGAAAAGGAAATACACTTAAATTACAGTGAAGAAGCAAGCGCAAATAAATTTACAATTAAATACCCTGACTCTAAGAGACTTAACATGTCTCTTAATGGAGACCGTGACTATTTTTCCCTGAAGAAGTTTAAAATAGAGTGCAAAGCTCCCAGATAGACAGGGCAACCCTCTCGGGCCCCCTCCCTCTTTGGGAGCTTTGCACTCTATCATTCAATAAGCTTTACTCTCACTCAGTAAACCTTGTTTTGCTGCCCCCCCAAAATAAAATATAAATAATAAAAATAAAACAGACATTATTGTTCTGTGTTGAATACATCTAATGAAAAGCAACTTGGAGACCCTAGATGTGCTGGTTAAGCTTTAACAATCTGCTTTCCTAAGAACAAAAATGCTCTGATTTGTAGCATTTGCCAGTTTCTGCAGTATAAGAACTCTCCCCATGGCCAATCTCGGGTTGCCACTGGAATGCCAATGACCGTGGACTTGGGAAGATATAGGCACCACTGGCTCTTGTGAAGGTCCGTCTGAGCTGACGGCAGCACATCACTGCAAGGATGAAGATAACTCAAAAACTCAGCCACATCTCCCTCCATCTCTGCCCAAGCTCTCTCACACCGCATTATGAAAGAACAGACTGCACGGACATACACCCATAGTGAGTTAGCCCAGCTACCTATGAGAGTTACAGTCTGATGTGGAGAAGAGCAGAGGTGAGAATAAGAAGGAATGTCTGTTTCTCCCCAATCAACAATTTCGAATTTTTTAAGATTTGTTATGGGGCTCTGGTATTGAAAATAGGTCATTGTGAATATCGATGGTGGCACTTTAGGATAAGACCTGCTGGGAAAACTACCCTCCTCCCTTCAGCCTTATTCTGAGGCAAGTGGGTGCATGTGGTGTTAGGAGGGTGCTCAAGGAGCTATTGTGATTTGGGGGTTTGTAAAATGTATCCAAGTTTCATCTGGGATGTTGCTTGATTCCCATGATAGAGAACAGATCAGAGAATCAGTTCTGCTACAGCATTTGTTTTGAAAATGTGAGTTTGTTGCATTGAGACAGATGTATTAGGGAACACTATGATCGTATTGCAAATTTTGTGTGTTCTTATGTACAATTTCATCCATAAGAAAAACCAGGTGAATTCAGAAAAGTGGACACAACCCAAGATAGGATTGCACAAAACACACTCATACAAATACACACTTCAGACATCATCAGGGTCACTGCCTGTACTAACCTTCACCCATCTACATCTGGGGCTACAGCTCTCTGTCCTCTGGTAGCTCTCCTTCTAACGCCTCACAATCATTCAGAAGCTCCAACCCTTCCACCACCCAGCAACCTTCAAGTCTTTTTCTAGGAATTGTGCCACCTTAATGTAGTAAATGCATTTCTTAACAATTTAACACATAGAAAACCATGCTATTGTTTTTACTAATGTCTGTCTGTTTTTTTAATGAGTTATCACAGATAAGTTTTTGAGTTTGGTGTCCTTAACCCCATTTTCCCCATAAGCCAGGTGGTCTTTACTGTGCAATTCTGCCTCGTTCTCTGATTTTTAGAAGCACATATGTTGCATTATAAAAGAACTGACTGTGTCAATAAAACATCCTAAAATTCGGCCAGACAAATTTGTTCTTTCTTAATGTACACGTCTCCAAGAGCCTGTATGTCACGGCCAGAGGAAGAAAGGTAATCTGATGGGACAGTAGACAAACCTAAATGCTTTCCTCTTGCAAGAATCTATAATTCTTCTGAATAAGAGACCAAGGAAAACATAATCAAATTTTGGTCAAAAGCTTAATATGCAAATTTTGTTATTAATTTCTCTTGGGATTTACAAGACATTTAACCCTTACAATTGAATTATGGACATAGAAGATAATGAAGCTTCTGTTTATTATTATGTATGCATTCATTTCACTATACAAAACATAATTGGGATACAGAAAATGCTAATTACAGCTGTCTCTGTTTAGCCACCTTAATTTAATCTCATTTTCCCAGTGCGAAGAAACATGCCTGCTTTGTGCTGCTTTCAACAGAGCAGGACATACCTTTTGTTTTATGACTTCGGGAAGATCAGTCACAGATTCTGCCCAGGAAGAATATCGCTGTTTGTTTCCAGCAGGATTGTCCAGCTCCAGGAAACTGAGGCCAGATATGAAGCCTGAACCTCCCCCCCTGACAAATGGGTCCCCTTGCAGCACGTTGCCCTGAGTTCCTACGCAAGGAGAAATCAAATCAAGTAAGTCAGGATTCACAAATGAAACAAAAAGGAGAATATAAAAGTGAAAAGTCTATCAAGCACTAAAACACAACCCATCCAACTTTATGACGTTCGGGAAAAGGAAGAACTATAGCGACAGTAAAAAGATCAGTGATTGTCAGCAGTGGTGGGTGGGAGGAATAAATAGGTGGAGCACGGAGGATTTTTAGAGCAGTGAAAATGCGCTGTATGATCCTATATGGTGGATACAGAGCATTAGACATCCGTCCACACCCATAGAATGTACAACACCAAGGCTGAACCTGAACATAAACTATGAACCGTGGGTGATCATGATGTGTCAATGTAGGTTTATCAATTGGAACAAACATTCCACTGTGGTGGGGAATGCTGATTGTGGGGAGGCCTCAGTTTCTGACAGGAGTATATGGAAACTCTCTGTCATTTTTGCTCAATTGTGCTGTAAACCTAAAACTACTCTTTAAAAAAATGTCTATTAAAAGAAAAAAGAAGGCACACCTGGGTGGCTCAGTCGGTGGAGCGTCCAACTCTTGGTTCCGGCTGAGGTCATGATCTCAGCGTTGTGGGATCGAGCCCGGGATTAGGCTCTGTGCTCAGCGCAAAGTCGGCTCAGGATTCTCTGGCTCCCTCGCCCTCAGCCCCTCCCCCTGCTTGTGCATGCACAGGAACACACATGCTCGTTCTCTCTCTCTCTCAAATAAATAAATAAAATCTTTTAAAAAATAAAATCTTAGGGGCACCTGGGTGGCTCAGTTGGTTAAGCGACTGCCTTCGGCTCAGGCCATGATCCTGGAGTCCTGGGATCGAGTCCCGCATCGGGCTCCCTGCTCGGCAGGGAGTCTGCTTCTCCCTCTGACCCTCTTCCCTCTTGTGCTCTCTATCTCTCATTCTCTCTCTCAAATAAATAAATAAAATCTTTAAAAATAAATAAATAAATAAATAAAATCTTAAAAAAAAGAAAACCACAATCATTACCTGAAAGTAGATGATATTAGGGAATTATTGTTCATATTCTTAATGTTCTTGGTATAATAAGAGCATTTACATTATATAGGAGACTGTATTCCTTCTTAGAAAATATATGCATAAATTTTGGGATGAAACATCATGAAATTTACTTCCAAATGGTTCAGGTAAGATTATAAATATTTTAAATATATAATATTTATATATTGTTGAATAATCCACATTATAAATATTGTATGTCCATTATATACAACAAAATGTCATAATAATCATTACATAAAGGAGGTGGGTATATGGGTATTTATTACTATGTTCTTTCTGTTTGTTTGAAAATTTTCATAATAAAATGGGGGATGTTCATTGCAACTGGAATACTAACAATAAGCAAAAAAGCTATTAATTAACAGGCATACATTAACACATGAAAAGTGTTCTAAGCAGTGAATATTAATTGAATTCTTTTCCGCATTTATTTGCCCTAATATTTCAGAAAACTTTTTGTCTCCATTTGTGGTTGATTTTTACACTGGTCATGACTGGAAATTCCTACCTCGCAGACCAGATTTGGAGTAATTTTCAGTTCACTTCTTTTAACTAAATTTTGCAATTTCATAAAATTTTCATAAAAATTTTCAAATTCAAAAACTGTACATTTATCAGAAATTATTAAAGCCTGATGTTTTCAATAAATTACCAAGTATTTCCTCATCTTCATTGTTAGCTCCGTTTCTAATACGCAAACCGTCTCCCTTTGAAGGCAGCTCGTCACAACATCCAGTCCCTCCAGGACCTGACTCCAAACCACCTGGAGTGACTACACATTTCTGGGCTCCAAGATGTATGAGAGAACAGCTGGGAGGAAAGCCCTGGAATCAGCATTTTAACAAGCCTCCTCAGATTATCTCGGTGTGTACTAAAGTTGGAGAAATGGCGGGCTTCACTGGCAGATCTTTTTACAAATTACAGATTTTAAGAAATCAGTTTTAATTTTATTTTTAAGCCTGTAGCCTCTGTGTCCACACCTCAGTGAGCTCCCTGCTCCAGCTAGCACTCTTCCCCTAGACAATCAGCCTGGTGTGACAATGAGGAGCCCAGGCCGTGAAGCCAAATGTCATGCCCTTGAATCTCATGTCTGACGCTTACCAACTGCGATCTTGGGCAACCTTTCTGTGACTCAGTGTCACTGTCTGTATTATGGGAATATGAATAATACTTAACTCTTAGATAGGAAGAATATATTGGCTAATTTTTGTAAATCACTTAAAAGTGTACTGGGCACATAGTAAACACTATGTTTGTTAAACACAAAATAAAATCAAATCAGTGAGCAGCTTCCAGTAGCTCATGTCACTGAGCTTCCCAAAGCTCCTGCTCTCATTTCGATTTCCAGATCACTATATTTCCCTTTCTTTCAAAAACCTGTCCTCCTTTGTCATGTCAGCTCCATGAAGACAGGCATTCTCTTGGGCATGTCACTGCTTCTACCCCAATGCCTAGAACAAATCCCACCGTATACCCCAGGCCCCAGAAACAGCTGATGAATGAAGGAGGTGAATGAGTAAATAAACCTGGTTTCACTCCTCTGTCTCCCTCCTTCCTGCAGTCATCTGCCAATATCCCGAGAATCCCCACTTCCTCGGTAAGAACCCTGACACCTGGGTCAGCCTTCACCTTTGCCCCAATTTCTGCCATCACCCTGGGAGAACTTAAGCTCTAGTACCACTCAGTCCATTGCTACCACACTAAGAATCTCTTCATCATAAGGCCGGTGAAGAGTCAGTCTCCAGTCCGTCTCTTACTTAGCTTCTCTCTAGAATTTGTCTCTGTTTATCTCTCCTTCTCCTTTACTTTTAATGTTACTGATCTTTTCAGGTTCATTATTTTCCCCGTTTTTCTTAATTTTTTTCTTCTTTTTTTTTTTTTTTTAAGTAGGCTCTATGCCCAACGTGGGGCTCAAACTCAATGACCCTGAAATCAAGAGTCACATGTTCTACCGACTGAGCCAGCCAGGCACCTCTTTTCTGGTTCTTATCCTATCCGTTTAACCTTTCTCAGTCCCTCTTCTTTCTCTACAATGTTCTTTGTAATCTTTCATTTAGTCAATCCCTGTATTAAATCCTTTAACGGCACCCCTTGTCATCAGAATGAAATCCCAATTCCTTAACGTGGCATCTAGACACAATCTAAATCAGTTTATTTTTCCAGTTCCTTTTTCAATCACTCAAAGAATAGCACAGCACCTTCCCCACTCCCTCTCCCACCACCACCAGCACCAGCAGCAGCAGCAGCATGCACCAAAAAGTGCGCTGAGCATCCATGTCAGAGTGGGACTGAATCTTCTCCCGCTGGTGTCCTTTTTCTAAGCTTGATTGCCAGCAGTCATCGTAGGGGACAAAGGTAGGATACACTGAGGACACAATTGCAGTGCACAGAGATAACCAATGAACTTCCCACTCTGCCTGATGTCTCATTGCCACGACATACGCAAGAGAGATCAGAGGAAAACATAAACAAATACATAAAAAACATAAAATAGAACACCTGTTCAAATCTCAAAGGCCCTTGGAAGCCAGGAATTAGCCACAAGAGAGAGGGATGGAGATTAAGCTCGTAAAGCAAATTGCCCCTTTCTTATTTACCTGAGTCTGATTTTAAGGCCTCTTCCAGCTTTTGGCATTTGCCCTTCAATGATGTAAAGAAAAGTTTGGAACTTGAGGAAGTACATCTCTTCATATCTGCTGAACTAAGACCTGAGGGAAAAGTTGTAAAGGTGATTAATTTTTGCATTTGTTAAAAACTCCTTTTGAGATGCAGCCAGGTGTGAGAATGGGGATAAGAGGTTATGTCCTACTATTGAGCTCAAGAGCTCTAGAACGGTCAAGGGTCAGAAAAAGGAATATTTGATTTTTGTTATTAAACAAAATAATAATACATGTATATATCTAGGAATGAAGCATCATGTGTCTGAAACTTACTTTCAAATGCAAATTTTGGCTCCTATTAGCTTTGACCAGAAAGGGGAGAAGATTGGGGTGATTTCTACATGAAACAGTGGAAGGAACAGAAACTGAACACCCCAAAGAGCAATATCTTTGGCCCATCCACCGTCAGCTGCTCAGGCATACAGCAAATCAATAAAAGTAGGCATGTAATCGTCCCCATCTGCCTACTGGAAACCCCAAATTGGGTTCTGGTTCTACAGTAATTAATTCCTAAAACCCTAGGTCTACTGCCTCAGTCTCTCTATTTTAATATCTTTACCATCTCTGGTTTCCAACATTTCCTTCTCATGACTCATAACCTTAGAATGTAACAATTTCTACTTATTATCAAATAGAGTTTTGCCAATGCATTTTTTAAGAAGGATAGAAAATAATAAAGTATGGAAATATATTTTTCTCATATAATTTTGCTAACTCTACTATAATAACCTCAGTATTTCTTAAAGAACAATTGGGGGGCATATATTATTATAACTCAGCAGTTTTGATTATATTGCAATTAGGACTTTTAGGAAGAACAGAAACTGCTCAAGAGTAAAATTTTTACTCAAAAAAATACTTTGACCAACTTGGAAAGCTTTAAAAAGTTCCCTCCATTTCTTTTAAATACTAAGGAAACGGGGGGGGGGGGAGTGGGGAACAGTGAAACGGAATTTAGGTTAAGCCATTGCTGGACTAATTTTCCAAAGAAACGTTGCCTTTGTTGTTGCTACAAAAAACAAAAACAAAACAAACAAACAAAAAACCTGTGCTTGTACATTCATTTCTAACCAGGGAATTTAGAAAAGTTCAAATTCTGGCTAAATCTTAATTGGTAAAAAAAAAATAAGGCAATGGAAACATAGAAAAATATTGTAGTTCACCCACAAGGGAAGGTTACAAGATCTCCTCTGAATCTCATGTAATAAGTCTTAACTCTCCTCCACGGTTGTAAAGACGCTTGACTGAAGAGAAAGATCATGAAGAGGTGATTTGGATGGAGAAGGATTTGTGGATATCAGCTTAACAAAGTTGGGAAGGAGCAGGTTTGACTTGGAATATTAGTAAACCAGAGCCAAAAGGTCTTTGGAGACAAGGAATGGACACTGAGACATCACCCTCTCCCCTCCCACACTGGGACACGTGGCGAGGATTCTCCTCTAATTATGAGGTCAAAAAAATCATAAACTCAGTGGTGTGCACCAATTCTAACAAAAATCAGGCAATTCTAGCAACAACATAGCGTAAGGAAAAAGCTCAGCTGACTTAGACCTCCTTGCGATCTATATGCCCTAGGATGAATCTTATCATAGCACTGAGTCTCCATTTCTCAGTCTGTAAGACAGGAATTGTAGTGGCCCCCTCACTGGGTAGTAGTGAGGATCATTGCTAACGTATGTGACTTGCCTGTTGTAAGAAAGGCATCTGATAAATTTAAGCTATTGTTACAAGAATTATGTAGTAAGCCAACTTGTGATATCCAGAGATTTTCTTAAAGGAATGTGAGTGGTAATAACAGAGGTAAACAAAATACTTCTTTAAAACATTTTGATTTCGGAAATATAATTCCTCATTAGCTTGTCCTTGAAGAATACTACCTAAACTGAGAAATGGAAAAGGTTAAAAAGTATTCCAAAAACCCAGTCAACACCCTCTGAGGATAGCCAATGATGATGACTATCTCACATTTCAGAGTACTATCCCAAAGAGTAGGCTGGCTTTTCTTAGAGCCTAAAAATTTTGAGTAGAATATAATGGATTCTTGCCATTTTGGATTTCTTTGCAATTTAATCTCTATTTGTCATATTTTAAAGCTCTGAAAGTTTAAGCTAACTACATGTTATTTCCCCCATTAAAATTCCTACAATGCTTGTATTTAATAATTTTTTAATACTTTACCACTGTTTTTGATTTTTTCTGAGTCCACATAAAATAGAACTCTGTACTCTCCTCCTAGGGACCCAGACTGCAGATAATGTGTCCCATACTGGTCGATTAATCTTCGGTAGGCACTGTAGTCATAGAGAGAGGGAAGGAAGGAGAGTTCCTTCCAGAATGGCTCAGCAAGTTGTAAAAATTCCGGATTGTTGTTGACAAACTGAGCCACTTCCACGGTGTTCTGGACAACCAACAAATGATGACTCTATGGAAAGAAGAGAGCATAAAAAGAGTTTTAGGTTGGTGATAAAAAGGCAGTGGAATTAGTTTGCTGTCCAAGGTCTCCATCAGCTGCCACCTCCAACCAGACTATATGAATTTCTATTTTTGATGCATGATGAGGTTTTTTCTGGGCCCACTCACTTGAAGCAGTCTATGGAATTTTTGGAATCCCAAATAGGAATAATATCTGTGATAACATGGTAATTTCTTGCATATATGACATTTAAAATCTCAAAACCAAGTAGTTATGCCCTCCTCAACTAGAAAAAAGAGAATCAGCTTCGTTAACTGCTAAACAATCTCACAAATAAATATGTAAAATAGTATGTGCCTAGGGTGTACACAATGACTTATAGGTAAGGTGACCATATAACTTATATTCCATACTGGGGTCCCTCATTTCATAATGAGGGGTTTTTCTATTTTAATGTCATGAACCTACAGTGCTGTATTAGTTGCAGGTGTACAATAGAGTGAACCACCAATTCCATACATCACCCAGTCCTCATCACAACAAATGCACGTCTTCATCCCCACCCCTATTTCACCCATCCCTCCACCCACCTCCCCTCTGGTAATCACCAGTTTGTTCTCTATAATTAAGAGTCTGCTTTTTGGTTTGTCTCTTTTTTGTTGTTGTTCATTCATTTTCTTAATTCTACACATGCGTGAAATCATATGGCATTCGTGTTTCTCTGACTTATTTCATTTAACATCATACTCTCTGGATCTATCCATGTTGTTGCAAATGGCAACATTTCATTCTTCTTTCTGGCTGAGTAATATTCCATTGTATAAATATGCCACATCTTCTGTACCCATTTGTCTATCAATAGACGCTTGGGCTGCTTCCATAATTCGGCTATTGTAAATAATGCTGCCATAAACATAGGGGCATCTCTCTTTTTGGATTAGTGTTTGTATTCTTTGGGTAAGTACCCAGTAGTGGATACAATGAGGTCTTTGAACACTTCCTAAGCATCTTGTAATGATGTCCAAGACAGATCATGAATAAATAAATAAAATTTAAAAAAAAAGACAGATCTACCTTAAACCAAATCTTCACTTCTGTGAACAATGTAGTATAAAAATAATAAATGTTTATACAACTCCTATCTCCACAGTCAGCTTCTTAGTCATAAAACAAGCAAAACCACTATTCCTTTATACTTCCTGTGATTTATTAATCAAGTTACTGACTTCAAGAATGAGATAAAATATGCAGATTTAGAACGATGGTCAGCCTGAAAACTTCTTCAGCAGTAGGTGTACATCAGCCAGTGCAATCTATCACAACTGTTCAGCTTGCCCAAGATAAAAGTTTTAGTATCTCAAAACAACAAAGTATCTAAAAATAAGGCTTTTAACTTCCTCAGACAAAAATTTGGGTATTTCAAAAGTAATAAAGCATTCCAAAATCTTTTAGTTTTATGCACCTTCTAAGTGTTAGTGTTTAGGAAGCACATACTAATTGGATTTGTTAAATTGTATATAACATTTATATAACCATGTATAATAATCATGAATTAGAAATTTAAGAAAATTTTAACTAGTAGATTTGAAAGTAACGTTTTTTTAAGATTTTCAAATAAGAACAAATACTTTAATAAGAAAATAAAAAGTATAGGGGCACATGGGTGGCTCAGGTGGTTAAGCATCTGCCTTCGGCTCAGGTCATGATCCCAGGGTCCTGGGATCGAGTCCCACATTGGGCTCCCTGCTCGGTGGGGAGCCTGCTTCTCCCTCTCCCTCTGCCTACAGCTCACTCTCTCTCTCTCTCTCTCTCTCTCTGTCAAATAAATAAATAAATCTTAAAGGAAAAGTATAAAGGTGCCTGGCTGGTTCAGTCAGTGGAGCACATAACTCTTAATCTCAGGGTCCTGAGTTAGAGCTCCACATTGGGTATGGAGCCTACTTAAAAAAAAGAAGAAGAAAGAAAAAGAAAATAAAAAGTATAAATAAATATATTATCCAAGAGAACTAACAAGACACAATCTTACCTTTTAAAGAATATATTACATTGTCTCTTTGAAGAAGATACTATTACCCTAATTTAAAAAAGAAAGCTGATCTGTTTGGTAAATACACTTTTGTTAATGTTAGAAATATTTAAGCAGTAAAATATGGAAAAGTCAACTAATATTTCATACTAACCTTTTTCTTGTGGATTTCATTGGTATGTGAAGTATAAGTAGTTGAAGAAGATGATGAAGATCTTAAAAAGGACCTTTTCCTACTAGATGATGTATGTTCTGCCGAGGTAAGCTTTACATAAGACCAGCTACTGTTGTAAAATTCATAATTAAAATCATTATTTATTTTCACCTATAAAGAAAATGAAAAATTTTGCTGTGACCAAATTAAGGCCTTGGATATAACCAAAAATCTTTTGCCATGGATCCTTTAACGTGGATATTTTCTTCAAACAGTCTTCTCCAAAAAGACAAAGCTCTTCATTGACACAAAATGACTGTGGCTCTCAATACAACCAGGCCCGTATGAGTATGAGGAATAGAGTCCATTCTACAATTACTCTTAGTTAAGAAGGAGACATGGTGTCAATAATGGCAATTCCAAGTGATTCACAGAACACATCTGTGTACAAACATCTCCCACTTTCTTTTAATGTCAACAGTTAACCCAGAAGTCAGCAAATCAACAGAATTACACAGAGAACTGAAAAGCCCTTGGTTCTTGATTTTTCAGCTAAAAGAGGGGAACAGAGATGCAATTTTTTTCCTTATGAGCGAGGGTAGAAGAAAAGGCCATCCCAAAGGAATTTTGAGGCAGACAACAGGATAGTCACAGGTGGCTAACACGGAAGTGAGAGCCCCAGCACTGACAAAGAAGACAATCATTTATTTATCCCTTATTTTATCCTAGATCAAGTGTCAAAATAAAATGCCCATGGGGGCTAGCACATAATATAAATGTTGGAGGCATCCCGTGGAAGGCAGGGTGATGAAGTGAACACACACACTGTCGAAAAGGGACACCAACACTCAAATCCATCATACAGTTACCATATGTAACTACAAGTTCTAGCATTGACAGATTATGTGTTTTCAAGAAAAGAGAAAAATCTGAAATCTTGACACAAAGCTCTCCAGACTTTTTTTAAATTGTAGGCAATTAATTTGCTAAAAAGTGTCAAGCACCATGAAAATAAAACAAGACGCGCGAGCTCACTCCCCCTCACAGTGTCTGCTCTGCTTAAATAGTCAAATCAGTAACTGTCCTTCCACAAGCATTTGTGTTCTTAGCATATAGCCATACACATCTGTGTTTGAGATCAAAGTATAA
Source organism: Eumetopias jubatus (assembly GCF_037043125.1). Classification (NCBI taxonomy): domain Eukaryota; kingdom Metazoa; phylum Chordata; class Mammalia; order Carnivora; family Otariidae; genus Eumetopias; species Eumetopias jubatus. The sequence continues at coordinate 121,910,265 of NW_028274811.1, forward strand.
ATAAGCACAGGGAACATTAAAATGATGGATATGATACACTTTAAACACAAACCTAAGAGGAATGAAAACAACAGAATACCATGTAGCCATTTTAAATGATGCCTATGAAGAAAAATATTCATGTTAAATGAGAAAGTGGGTATAAATGTAATAATCCTGTTCACTACAACCATACAAGTATATTCCCCAGTCAAAAAAAGACTAGAAAGAAATTCAGGGGCGCCTGGGTGGCTCAGTCAGTTGAGTGTCCGACTCTTGATCTCAGCTCAGGTCATGGTCTCAGAGTTGTGAGTTCAAGCCCCACATTGGGCTCCATGCTGGGCATGGAGCCTATTTTTAAAAAAAGAAGAAGAAAAGAAAAGGCTAGAAAAAGTTCATCAAAATGCCAGAAAATATTGTATTACTTTTATCACTGCCCATGTTCAAAATTATGCATGCATGCTAAGAACATGCCAGAAGACAAGAAAAGATAGATTTATTCATATCTTTTGTTAGAGCATTATTTTCATTACATTATGAAATTGGTTTGTTTAAAAGTCAAAGGCAAAAATTCAGCTCAGACTGAGATGGAGAATATATGTATTATTATTGACTATAAAGAGGACATTAATAAGAATGCCATCAGAGATTTCTGCAACCACTAGATACTGTTTCAGTCCTATTTGGTTTTAGATAGACACAAATTTACTTTTTATCTCTCTTAAGAAAGAGAAGTTATCTATCTTCCTTTTAATGCAAGAAAAGAAAGCCTATTTTCCCTCATCTTCAAATCTGCAATTCAAGTACTTGATTAATGCAAATAAGCCTCTTTAGCGGCTTTAGTTCAGCATCTCCTCACTCCCGTCTACTCTACACAAGAGCTGCAAAAGTCATCTTTTTCAAGGTAATGTGATCTTCTTAAATGACCCTTAATTAATACTCTCTCCATCCAACTTAGACTCACCCAGACTGATCGCTCCTCTGAAATCACAAATTCAAACATCCTACATCCTGCCACCTCTTACTCGTTTGACTCTCTTTCTATTATCACCAGAGCCATTATTCAACTTTACAGACACAAGTTCCTCTACTTGGTTTCCCTTCTCTCCTTCTATCAGCACCTTCATTTTTTTCACTTCCTTCCTTTTCAGATAGACCTCATGGTTCCTGACTTCAACCAGTCTCTCACCAATGACCTTAACTCCCTTGCCTAGATATGCTCTGCCATCATGTTTGCCTGGCAGAATTCCAGCCCTGGTTCAATGCTTGCAGCCAAGCTGCTTAGCACTATGATAGAAAAATCACACAGCTAACCGATCAGTACTGCTGTAAGTCCACTCATGATTTCCAGTCTCAGGGGAACCTTCAAAGCAGTGCAGCAGCCCTGTATTTCCATTCTCTTTCTCTCCCATTCTCTGCAGTGTCTGTTTCAAAAGTTCTGCAGCTACCTCAGTCCTGCAATCTTAGAACCACTTCCCTCACTCTCAGAAAATGACCTTGACCTCTTTCTTTCAAACATTCCCATTATCAGACATGAGAACTCCTAAACTTCTGGCTAACAAATCCACAAACATATTTACATTTCTTCACTTCCTTTCCTCCGCAGGTGTCCTTCCTCCATCTAAAGCAAATTTCTGTCTCATCTCTATTGCATTCTCTCCCACCACTTCTAAGGATTTATTAAATCGATTGCTTACTCCCTCTTCCACAGCTTCAATTTTTTATTCTCTACTGGCTCATTCCTATCAAATGTATGTATATTCTAACCCCACCTAAGTAGAGTGTGCTGCAAGGGCTCTGCAGACACACTTCTTGGGTTCAGATTCCATATTTGTTATCTATTAACTCTATGACTGTGGGTAAACTCTTCAGCATTCTTTGTCTCGAGTTCCCTCAACTGTAAAATAGAAATGACAGTACCCACATTTTTAGATTATTACAAAGAAAAGAAGGGGGCGCCTGGGTGGCTCAGTTGGTCAAGCGTCTGCCTTCGGCTCAGGTCATGATCCCGGGGTCCTGGGATCGAGTCCTGCATCAGTCTCCCTGCTCCGCTGGGAGCCTGCTTCTCCCTCTCCCTCTGCTCCTCCCCCTGCTGTGCTCTCTCACCCTCTCTCTCTGTCAAATAAATAAATAAATTCTTTTTTAAAAAAGAAAGCAAAAGAAAAGAAAAGAAGATTGGGGTGCCTGGGTGGCTCAGTCGGCTAAGTGTCCAACTCTTGATTTCAGCTCAGGTCATGATCTCAGGGTGGTGGGATCAAGCCCTGCACTGGGCTCCATGCTCAGCAGGGAATCTACTTGAGATTCTCTCCCTCTCCCGCTGCCCTTCCCCCGCCCCCGCTTGTGCTCTCTCTCTCTTTCTCTCTAAAATAAATAAATAAGTATTTTTAAAAAGAATATGATTTTGTTATTTACTTGATATGCACATAGGATCTCTTTTCCAAAAATATAATGAAATACATTCAAGACTAAATACAGGAGGATCCAGGAAGTAATTCATTTTCTCCACCTTCATCTTTACTCCCCTCTGCAACTCATTCCAAGTTGACAATGAACACAACAGTCTTTCAACATTCTCCAGACTGAACTAGCAAAGTAGTACCTTCCCAAAGTGGCCATGGAGGAGGAACGTGTTTCTGTGTCCAAGGGTTCCTTGTGGTATGAAAAATATGAGCAAACAGAGAAAGTGCATGGCATCAAAGATAATGGCTTAGTCAACAAGAAACCAGGTTTGCCCTGGATAAACTACACTACTGATAACTGAAACAGAGATTATAAGATGGACTGACTGATTATGTTACATGTTTATTTATTAATATTTATGTGCCAACAAGCCAAAAGCCATCTTCCACTCAGAAGAGCTGAATCGCCAGTGGCCTCAGGTCTATCTGAGCTGTGGAGAGCATTTACTATCCCAGGCTCCACATTGGGTTAGCTCTTCAATGGCTGACTCACTGCCTATTGCTTCCATAACCCTAACCCTAACCCTAACCCTCCCTTCCCTCAGGTTGGATCATCAAAACATATCCATTCTTCACTCAGTAACAGGTTATAACTTCCCTATGCCTCTGACAAACACCTTCAAATTCAGGGACAGGAAAGGCATTTCAGATGTCAATGCAAAATCCAAGCCATGCTGAGGGAAATGAACGTCAGCATTATGCTGTTATTAAATTATTTCTCTTCTTCAGAAGCTGCAAACTTCCAGCATGTCTGTCTTCCAACAATGTCAGAAATTCTCTCATGATTTTCTCTGCTCTGTAACTCTCTAAATTTGACCCAATATATATATATACAATTATCTCTCTTATAATTATGAAAGAATTATCAACACATCCTCCTAGGAAGAGGAGAAAAAAAATATTTCTACATATGCCTATGTTACATTCTCCCTCCGGCCAATGGTTACATCACAGTACATATTATTCACCATGTAAAATTTAGAGTTGAGAAAGCAATTAAATACAAGATATTGGGAGAGTGAAATATACTAGAAAAAGAAAAGGCTGTGAAATCTGACAAATAGGACCCAAGCTCTACTACTTATTAATTTGGTGATTTAGAGCAAGTCAGCTGAAGTCCTCTGAGCCTCAATTTCTACATATATAAAATAGTAAAATATTACTTACCTTCCAAAGATATTATAAGGATTAAACATATACAAACTGCCTAAAACAGTACAGATGCCACAGGAGATATTCAAAAATTGGCAGCTACCATTATTTTTTCAGATCAATTTCACTTTCCATTTCCATGATACAGTAATTTTTTAAAAGATTTGTTTATTTGGGGCGACTGGGTGGCTCAGTCGTTAAGCATCTGCCTTAGGCTCAGGTCATGATCCCAGGGTCCTGGGATCGAGCCCCACATCGGGCTCCCTGCTTAGCGGGAAGCCTGTTTCTCCCTCTCCCACTCCCCCTGCTTGTGTTCCCTCTCTTGCTGTCTGTCTCTGTCAAATAAATAAATAAAATCTTTAAAAAAAGATTTATTTATTTAAGAGAGAGAGAGAGAGATCAAGGGAGGGGTAGAGAGAGAGAGAGACAGAATCTCAAGCAGACTCCTCGCTGAGCACAGAGCCCAACACAGGGCTCGATCTCATGACCCATGAAATCATGACCTGAGCCAAAGTCAAGAGTCACATGCTCAACCGACTAAGCCGCCCAGGTGCCCCCATGATACAGTAGTTCGTAAATGTAATTTATTCTATTGTAAGTCAGAGGAGGATGCTGTTTGCTATTTATAATTAAAACTGCATTCTGAAGAGGGTTAAGTTTGGTAAACAAAAAGCCTTTCTGTCTGAACATCCTAATAGTTTTGGTTTACAAATTTGGGAGTAATAGGTAAGAAGCACTGAACTAGAAATTTTCAGAATTCTGGGAAGAAGAGAGGAAAGGAGTGAAAGAGGAGGTCTTGGCAGAAGAGAACAAGAGGCTGAAATGGGATGAGACCAGAAACTTTGATTTGTTGAGGTTCCAGAAGGACCAGATGTTTTGTGATGTAGGATGTCAACCGTTTTTGTTGAATGCGTTGGCATGACTGCAACAGAAAATCTCTCCTCTATATTCCCTTCATATGCTCAGGATTCTCCCCCTAAAACCATAACTGTTTCTGTGTGAGTGGATTTTGTGTGGAAATGCTGGAACAGAACGAGTTTAGGTGTATATGACAGAAACAGCTTACAAGAAGCAGAAGCCTGGAACGGAGTCCCTGAGACCCTAAGCCAAATGGAAAATTCTGGCAATGCAGACGTTGGTAAGGATAGGGAGCACAGCCCCTCCCCCTTCCACACTGCTGATCATATATAAATTGATGGCACATCCATTTTGGAAACTTTACTGAGCAGAGTGTAACCTATACATAACCTGTGAGGCAGCAATTCAAGCGCCCTAGAGAAACTCTAGCTCATTTGCATGGAACTCATGCACAAGAATGTGCAAGGCATTTTCATAAGAAAAAAAATGGAACCAGCAATAAAAATGTCATCTACATCAGCATAAATAAATTTCAAACCCATAATTTTGAGTAAAAAAAAAAAAGTCATAGAATATATACTATAGGATTTACTTACATAAGTGGCCAAAAAACAGGCACAAATAATCGTTAAGTTTTTATTTAGGGACAAAGACATATGAGATAAACGTATACGGAAAGACAAAGAAGTGATTAATACAAAACAGAAGATAGTGGTTGTGTAGGGAGTGGGGGTGGGGAGGACGTGGCCAGAGAGAGGTAGATGAGAGCATTTAAGTCAGTCTTTGGCAATATTCTATTTCTTAAGGTGGGTGGTGGGCATACATGAGTATTTGTTTTATTAGTTTTCTTCAAACTGTATGTTTATATTAGTCACACTCTTTTGTATATATGAAATATTTCACAATTTAAAAACAAAAGCATTTTTAAGTGAGCCGACACTGTGGCAGTGGTAGAGATTATTACAACCAGTCATGACCAGGGCCTTGAGTTTTGACACCCACACAGGGTCAGACCATCCAGTCTGGGGCCCACGTGGTCCATGGACTTGAAAATGAGACGAAAGAATAGTTCAGCTTAAATGAGACAAATTTAAAGTATCATTGCCCTGTACCCCAGAGTTAAAGAATATGTATCCTTTTTAAACCCATATAAAACATTTGTTTAAGCCGAATATTAAGTCACAAATAAATTCTCAACAAATACCAAATATTAAGCCACAAATAAATTCTCAACAAATACCAAAAAATCAATATCATATAAGTAATGATCTCTGGCAATAATTCACATGTTAAAAATAAATTATATCAATGAAATTAAGTACCTGGAATGTATACGAAAGGATATTTCCACTCAGTCTATAGAAATCTTTTCCATCCCCACTAAACACTTTTCTGCATTGACCACCAAAACTTTTAGTGTTGATGACTCTCTTCCTAAACTGGCCAGTGAGTTCATTGTAACTGTTTAAAAAAAAAAAAAAGGAAGGAAGGAAGGAAGAAAAGATGATTAAAAACCAGAAACAGCACTTGCTGAAAAAGGAATTCTAGAAAATCTTGAAATATATTAAAGAGTTAAGCATCTCTTCAAAAGAGCTCAAATAAAGAGAGCAGTATCCTAAAGCACACCATACATTATCCAACCTCCCCTGGGTGGTATAATAGCTAAAACTAATAGCTGGGGAAATCCAACATCCCTTCAGCCTAAGAACATGTTTGGGAAACACACAGCCCTTTTGTATCTATAGCAAAAGCTGGTTTTGAGTTGAATCTATAGAGAAAATCAATACAATTAAGATTACTCTTGAGGAGAGGGAACTTTCTTTTCTTTTTTTTTTTAAGATTTTACTTATTTGACAGAAAGAGAGAGAGAGCACAAGCAGCGGGGGCAACAGGCAGAGGGAGAAGCAGGCTCCCCACTGAGCAAAGAGCCCGATGCGGGCCTCGATCCAAGGACCCTGGGATCATGACCTGAGCCGAAGGCAGACGCTTAACCAACTGAGCCACCAAGGTGCCCCGAAAGGGAACTTTCTACAAGGAATTTCAACTGAATTGCCTCTTAGCTTACTGAATGATATACCCTTTGGAGTAATTCTACCATTTCTCTGTTAATGAATTTTAAAATATTGTAGAAAAACCACCTCTATCATTCCAAAATAGACTATTTTAAAGCCTTGAAATCTCAACTTGGATCTGACCCTTAAAAGTTCTTCAGAATTCTTTTTGAAAAGACAAACATGGGATTGTCCCAACTTCACTTGAAAATGAAAGTTTCCAGCTGGTTAGACAATTACTTTTCAAGCCTAAATATTCCAACACACCACTTTCTCTTTTCTTTCTCTGTTCTTTTTCTATTATCTCTTCATTGTCTTAAGTAGCTCCCCATCATTGTCACTGAACCAGTTCTCCCTCTGTCTCTCTATTTCTGCCTCTCTCCCAGAAGGTGACCAACATCCAGGTTTTCCCAAGTCTGAGGGGTTTCCCTGGACATAGGATTTCCAGTGCTAAAAGCAGGATAGTCCAGGGACAATTGGACACCACATTTACCACATATATTTTCAGGTATACAGGTATGAATTAAAAGTTCTGGGGCACCTGGCTGGCTCAATCGGGGAGCGTGCAACTCAATCTCGGGGTTGTGAGTTAGAGCCCTACACTGGGGGTAGAAATTAAATAAACAAAACTTCAAAAAATTTTGTTTTAAATGTTTTAGGATGTGGCAAAGAGCCCTGAGCCAAGAGCTTAGCTATTATGATTTGTTATTAGATTTATCAAACCATAAAATAAAAACAAAATGAAAAGCTACAACCCGTCCATATGCACAGGAAGCTGCCCAATACCTTACCCATTTCCAGTAAGTTCTACGTTGGGAGGAGGTTTATCAAGGTCACAGGAAGCTCTGCTCTCTGAGTCCTCGCATCTGTCTTCATCAGCGCTGTCCTCTTCACAGTCAGAATCCCCATTGCAAACCAAAGATTTGCTGATGCACTGGCCTACACACAAGATAAGCCCCCACACAAAATAAAAGAGGGAAGAAGGCAAAAACTACCTGGGGTCAAAAAAGTTTTACCTCAGGGGTGCCTGGGTGGTTCAGTAGGTTGAGCTTTGACTCTTGGCTTCAGCTCAGGTTCTGATCTCAGGGTCATGAGTTCGAGCCCCGTGTGGGGCTCCGTGCTCAGCAGGGAGTCTTCTTAAAGATTCTCTCCCTCTCCCTCTGCCCCCCCGATTCATGATTGCTCTTTCTAAAATAAATAAATAAATCTTAAAAAAAAAAAGGTTTTGCCCCGACCCCCAACATTGCATTAATATTTTACTGTGAATTTGAGATCAATTTTCAAGGTGTCCAGGAAAGGCCTGGTGATTATTTTGGCCCTCATATTCTAACACACAAAATTGATTCCGACCTCAGCTGGAAACAAAATTGAAAATAAAAGCTGAATTCAAATTCCAGCCTTCCACCCATAATCAAGCCGTTTGTCTGAATCTTCCTAAAATCAAAAGGCGCCAACCACTGGGAAGATAGATTGACATCCTGCCCATCAACTCTCAGTTTATTTTTTTGTAATCACTGACCAAGATGCCAAAGCTCTGCTTTTTGTGTGTGTGTGTGTGTGTGTGTGTGTGTGTGTGTGTGTGTGATTTGATGTGTAAGCTTTTGAGAGCATGGAAACTGGATCAAAAGTTTAAAATTCCACATTTCTTTAGCACCTACTCTGGGCAAGGCACTCTTCCAGATGTTAGGGTACAAATATAAATAAAAATGGTATGTTGGACTTTTCAAATACTTTACAATCTAGTAGGAAGGACTATGAAGACATAGATCATTTTAATCCCACAATGTAATTGTTCTGATAGAGCCACATCCCAGGTACCAAGGAGGCACTGGAGGGCACCGGAGGATCTGACCCTTGCCTACCTCCCCGGCATCATCTGCAGCCATCCTCCTACCTGCTTCCTATCCCCTCATCACACCTACACGAATAAAAGGCCAGGCTTTCTGTCATCTCCACTGATCTTGCACTTATACTTCTCTCAGCCTAGAAGGGTTTCTCTACCTGCCACATACTTGTCCCTCAAAAATCAAATTAAACATTATCTCCATCCCTACACCACAGGCTATAATACAAGTCCTTCGCTTATGTCCTCAGAGAATGTATTGCACACAACTGTTCTGATGGTAAAGCATGCACCCCACTGGGGTCTCACTCAATCCAATGCAAAGAACATTTGTTGAGAGTCTACTATGTACCAGGTAGTTCAGATGCAAAAATTAAAGGAATATTATCCATATCCTCAAGGAGTTCACAAGAGAGATAACCAGGCCAACAGATAACTCCAGATTATAGATGGTACAATGTACATAGGGAACACAGAGAAGTGATTTGTTAGTTATCTCTATCAGTTTAGGAGTTAAAGAATGCTTCCTAAAAGATGAGTCATCTGATTTTGGTTTTGAAAGTAAACTAGGAACTCAACAGGCATTGTGGAGGAGCACTTCTAACACGGGGATTATTTATGTACTATTCTCCCCATAAACTTTAATATTCATGAAGGAAGAGGCTATGTGTTTCATTTACATATCCACAATCCTCACCACTATATCTGGAGCCTAATAAGAATAACAGATATTTGCTAAAGCTTGTTGAATTAATCTGACTGCTCAAACGTTACCTAAACAATAGGTCAAAAAATACTCAGTGCCCAAACTTGAAATTAGGTTTCAATCACCCTGTGCATAGGAGTGACCTGTATTGCTTCTTGATTAGGTAATCAGAGTTGCTTTTTTTGTGAACATAATAATAATTTGGGCAGTAACATTTTTTTCCCCAATCTTGATGTACCAGACTCACTCTGCATCTTCACCAAAAATGCAATGTCAAGAGCTGTTTGGGTCTGTCAATAGTCATATTTCTTTTCAAAGAAGCAAGGAGTATCTCCTCCTTTATTACCAGATGAAATAATGATATTGCATTTGAAATAATGATAGCTGAGTGTATAATTAATATGCCAATAAAATCAATTCTTAGGCCAATATAAATTCAGTAAAATTGAACAAATACATGCCAAGCAAGTTAATCAAACAGCATTTGAATTTACACTCTGCATGGAATGTCCAAGCCAGTGGAAAACAGATACCTGAGAAACACCTGAACCGCTCTCCACATCCCTCTTCTGTCGGACATCCTAGTGTAGATTCACACGATTGCGTTTCAAATGCACTTCCAACGCAAGGATGGCCCCCATACTGCCCATAAACAGCAACTGACCGCCTGCGAGTCTAAACACAAAACAGGTAGTGCTTTTTGACATCTCCTTTCCTTTATCTGAGAAACAAAATCTAAGATAAATTAATACAACTGAAGAATCAGTGTTCAGGAAATTGTTCTGGGGGGCAGATGTAAAACCTCCTAGTCCAAAGATGAAGCTACCTCTGCAATGGAATTCTACTAGACAATCAAAATCAAGGGCCTCTGAAATGGGAAATATGTCAAAGGCAAATCTCTGGGAAAGAAAGTATGGGAAAAATAGAGGAACTCATCAAGCCACTTGAGAAACAAATAATTCATCCTAAAATTCACTTAATCAATATGAAGACATGTACCTAATATTTAAACAAAAAGAGGTCCACAAAATCCTTGTCCTTCCCAACAGCCACCAAATGCATCGTGTAAGCCCCTTCCTCTACTCACCTTTTCCCTATTAAAAATAATAAACAAAATCTGACCTTCCAGAGAATTTAAGCCTTGAGCAAAGACCAACAAGGAAGACAGGATATACAAACTGATGTGGGGCCAGGAGTAGAACAGTTAAGAAAGAATTCTTGCGATGTTTTTGGTGCAAAAAGGTGCTTTTATTATAGCACAGGGAAAGGGCCCATGGGCAGAAGGAGCTGTACTTTTGCTCTATGAAGCTGGTAGTTATATACTTAGTCTCAAGGGGGAGGAGACATGCAAGGAGTATCAGATCATAAATGTCTTTTTAGAACTTCTACTCATAAAACTACTTTTGCAGGATTTCTCTGGTGCTTATCATTGGGCTCAATATTAACTATCAGCGAGATGAACAGGCAGTCATGAGACCCTCAGTATCTGATCCTTGTGGGAACTATGCAGGCTATAGGTCAGGCTTCTGGGCTAACTGTGAACACATTTCTGCTTCTATCCCTCATCACAAGCCAAAGTTGAGTCTCTTCATCCATCCTAAGTTGGGTTAGAATTGGGGATTCTTTCGGACAAAGGGTCGCAGTAATGTAATTTGCTCTGTGAGCAGCTTTGTCAGCCTGGGCCTGACACTGGCACCTCCCACTGTGTCTAAGCAGAGGAGCTGTGGAGGAACAGGAGTGGGGAATGGGACTCACTCAGTACAGTTCCTTGATAAGTTTTTAGTCTCTGTGTTTAATTGATGATGACACCTCTCACATGTGTCTTATTAAATTGTCCTTTCCTGAAGTTCCAAAGCACAGATTGTGTTGTTTGTCTAAAAAGTGCTTCCCTCTCTCTGGATATGAGCATGACCTTGATAGCTGCCCACTGCAAACAGTCAAATTCTCACCTGACAAATTCTGATCTTATGACCCTGTTTTCATTCTCACTTGTCTCTTTCTGGATGAAAATTTTGTCGTTATAATCTAGGGATGTAATCATTGCATGATGACCTTCATGCAAAGAAAAAAAATTGCTAATATGAAAAATACCTTCCATCTCTTTCTTTTTAGCATTCTTTCTTAACTTGTTTTTAAATTATAAAAATGTTTTCTGTAGTTGGTGTTTGACTTTCGCCTTGTTATTCATGTAATCAGAGTAGTCATCTATTTCCCCAAAGCCAAATTCTGCATTTGTGTAACTTGTTTTGTAAATGCCACTCATGTAAGTACTAAATGCTTGATGAAAATGATGATCATGATGATGCTTCAAAACAGAAATTATCTTCTGTAATATGGTTCTGTTTTCTTAATAATTAAAAAGTGGTTTTTAAATACACATTTTTATCCAAGCTGAACCACCTTTAAAATATTTTGCAAATATAGAATCATGTTGTATACCTGAAATTAAAATAATGTCATGTGCTAATTATATTTCAATAAAAACATACTTAATCATTCAAATGTTTAGAACTTTAAAACAAGCATTATATTTTTGGAATTTATCCTAAGAAAATTATCAGAACAGAGGACAGATTTCTCTGTACAAAAATGTCCACTGAAGTTTTATTTATAATAACAAAAATGTACATATCCTAAATCTCAAACAATAGGAAAGCGGATAAACAAGATCAGTATACGCACATAATGGAAAATAATAGAGCTGTTAAAATTCATGCCGAAAGTATAATTTTAAAATAGTAGAGGGGTGCCTTGGTGGCTCAGTTGGTTAAGCACCCAGTCTTGATCTCAGCTCAGGTCTTGATCTCACGGTCGTGAGTTCAAACCCCATGTTGGGCTCCACGCTGGGTGCAGAGGCTACTTACAAAAAACAACAACAACAACAACAGTAGGATATAGGGACACCTGGCTGGGTCAGTTGGTTGAACATGTGACTCCTGATCTTGGGGTCGTGGGTTTAAACCCCACGTGTGGCGTGGAGTTTACTTTAAAAAAATTTTTTTAAATAAACAAAAAAAAATTTTTTAATACTGGAATATAAAACTATAATCAAACAATTCTATTTTTAAAAATTATAAACACACAGAGAAGATAAATTGAAAAAATAAATACCAAATGATGGTATATTGGTTTCTTTTAAATGATGGAATTGTAAGTAGTGTCTTCTTTATATAGACTTTCCCGTTTTCTCCAATGAATAACTTATAATAAGGGGACTAAAACAGACACTTTTAGAAGTACTCTATTATCTCCAGATCAAGTCCAGCATTTTATTTGTATTACTTAGAAATTAAACTTTAAAAATTTTAAAAATGCAGAGGGGCCTGGTTGGCTCAGTCAGTGGAGCAGGCAACTCTTCATCTCCGGGTGGTGGGTTCGAGGCCCACATTGGGTGTAGACATTACTTAAAAGTAAAATCTTAAAAAAAAAAACAAAAAAAGTGCAAAATGTTCCACTCTTTGTGGTCGTTCACTATTCGTTAGGTAAGACAAAGCAGCCATTTTGGACTTGCTAGTGTTAGTTTTAAATAAGAAAAGTTGAATCCAGTAGTAGATTTTGAACTACCTACTAACTTCATTTCATGCTCTTCTATTTCTCTAATAGTTAAAGAGTTAGTGAATTGCTTTATCCTATGTATGTTCCTAGGTTCTAATGTAAGATTTAGAAAAGTCCTGCAAGAAAAATAAGAATGCAGGAATTACTTTATTACATTATTAATTACTAAAGCCATACTTTTCTCCCTTTAAATTCATAATCATATTAAGAAACACAAAAAATAACATCTCAAAAGCCATTTGTCTATACATCAGCTATTTCAATATAAACAATATATACAATAAATAAAGAATAAGAGCAAAGTTTTTGTATGGTCCTACCTGAGTCTTGGTACAACCATTGCATTCTGACCACGATCCATAGGAATCCCACTGGCAAGTGACTGGAGTGGAGGCTCTGTCAAATTGTTATAAATCAGGTAGAAAGATAAAGAGGGGAAACACAAAGAATGGTCAAAAATAGTAAAAAAAAAAATTCCTTCACAATTTTGTAAGAGGCACCAAAAGCATCCCAAGATATATAAAAATATATGGGGAAGGGACCAACTTTTTTAGAGATTAACATTTATTAAGCATCTATAATGTACCAGACACTATTTAGACACCTGAGCTGTAGACACAATGAGAGATAGGTCACTGACTATGGATAGAGGAGAGGACAAAGATGCAGAGGTATAAACAAATAACCCTAATACGATCATACAATATATCTAATCTGGTCAATTTCAGAACAGAAATGTGTCTGGTACAATGTGTTGTGAAATATAGATAAGGGAGTGTTCATATTTGGGAGGGTAAGTGAGAACATATAGGAGGAAGGTATTCTGGCCTTTGAAAGGATTCTGAATAATGAATGAAGAGTTATACAGAAACTCTTCACTGGAAGACAAAAAGCTCTAAAAAGACCCTATGAGAAGTGAGAAACTAAAAACTGGCCAAGACTAAAGGGACAGAAATTTATTTTTAGATATTCCCCCATTCATTTAGCCTACTTCTCAAGAACACATCCAAGTAGGGTCAATTTGAGATTAAACAACTCCACTCCACTAAAATACGTGAAAAATGGAGAGTCGATTCTCATGTGATGCTTAACTCCAGCTTTGTCAAGAAGATCACACGGCTCAGCCTAGCCCAAAAGCACATTTTACAAGGGGTAAAGGAACTCAGACTCCTGATTTCTGGATTTCGAACACATTTCTAGCCTTGGAGACATCTGGAGTCAAGGTGATTTGTGCTCACCTTAAGTCTGTGAGGTGACCCCGAAAGTAAGGTGTGTGCTTCACATGATTTTATGGAGCCAAGCTTGCTAATCTGTCGTCTTGACATGGCAACAATGATACAAATTCCTCAGTGTTTGTGACCTTTGAAAAATCGGAACTTGCTATTTTTCTATGTTGCGTCCCAGGGACAGACAGAGGCCTTCCCCAAACACCAAGGGTTAGGAAGGGGAGCTAGCTTGGCCTTCTCTCCTCCGTGCTCCCACAGTAGGGTATGCAGGCCTCTTCCAGAAATCTTGGCACATCTGTATTGAAATTGACTATTTCAAGATCTAAATCACCCAGTGGACTCTCAGCACTGTGTTGGTCTTCTTTGCATCCCCATCACTAGATCAGCTCCTGACACATTCTGATAGCTCGATAAAGTGAACTGACCTGGTCCTATCCCATCCAACCGACAGTGAGAGCAAAACAAGGCCATGGATAAATGAGGTTGGCTTTTTTCCAGGTCTCAAGAGTCAATAAAACTAATTTCTTAAAAAAAAAAAAAACCAACTGTCAACCAGATGGGAACTATGCTTGCAGTGAGCATAGCATAACGTATAAACTTGTCAAATCACTATGTTGTACACCGTAAACTAATGTAACATTGTGTATCAACTATATTTCAATTAAGGAAGGAAAAAACCTCTCAACCTTTAAAATCCAAAGAATGTTTTGCAATGACTACATTCAAAAATCAAATTCTGCTCTAAGATAAGTCAATTCTAAGGTTGGTGTAATAATCTGCATTGCAGGGAAAATCACGGTACTAGGACAAGAAGAAAACCTTTAGGTATTTTTAGCCTTCAGGTTTCTTCCTTACGGGAAAAAAATAAAGTAAACTAAGAATAAGAATAAACCAAGCTTTCGCTATCATTGCCTTTTCTCAAAGTGTGGAAAGATAAAGTATTGAAGGGATAAAGATGTTCAGGCTGCAATGTAAAAATCAGGTCATGTATTAAAGATCTTCCTAAAAATAAAAAAACAATTTTTAATGATTTCCAACACAATCCCAAAAAAATTCTCACCTTGAAAAAACTTGGAACTCTCCTGTAAATCCCACCAAGATGAATAAAGTTATTACCTGGGGATGGCAAGGGAGGGAGGAATAAAACATTACTTTAGTTTGCATTTCTTTAATGAGTTGAAAGTGAATACATTTGTACAAGTCAAGATTTGTGAGTTGGGAATATAAAGAAGGGAAAGAACCATGGACCAGGCTCAACGACTCTGCCTGTCCTTTAAATTTCCATTCTAAATCAAAGTTTAATACAGTTCTGTTGGACTAACCTCCCCTACTATTCATTTCCGTAAAGACAACTAGGGGCTGGGGAATGTCATGGCCAAACAAATAGAAAACTTAACGCATTTCTTTAGGGATCTTTTAATTCCTTTCCTCACTCTCCTTCGCTCTAACTTCAACACTCATAAGGACACCCGGAGAGGAGGAAGCCTTGAAGAAAGACCAGCCAAGAATAAGTAGTTAGACGGGAAATAAGCTTCATGAATGAAGAGTTAACCAAAGTTGAAGCACATCTCTAGCCAGAGGGGCAGTGACGCTCGCCATGACCCTTAGTTCTGTGGCTGGCTCAGGTGTAAAACACCTCCGAGGCCTTTTGTAATCTTCTTTATGTGATAGCACCAGCCTAAATATTGACGAGCCGGCAGGTCACAAAACTGTATGTAAAGTAGGGTTACATTTTGCTTGAAAAATCAAACATGTATTAAAAACAAATCTAGAAAGAAATATAGTAGAGAGTAATCATTTATGGGGCACCTGGATGACTCAGTTGTTAAGCATCTGCCTTCGGCTCAGGTCATGATCCCGGGGTCCTGGGATCGAGCCCCACATCGGGCTCCCTGCTCCGTGGGAAGCCTGCTTCTCCCTCTCCCACCCCCCCTGCTTGTGTTCCCTCTCTCTCTATATCTCTGTCAAATAAATAAATAAAATCTTTAAAAAAAAGAGTAATCATTTATTTCTGTTATGAAATTATAGGTGATTTCTATTATCTTATTTTTACTTTTATGTATTTCCCTACTCTGACTACTGAAGGTGTCCGTGAATGTAATTCAAATCTTTACTAGAGACTCTCTGAGAATATCAAATGTATCCAATTCATAACCCAGTGTAAAAGTCCTTTAAAGGGTTTTCTTCTTTTTAATTAAAAACTACAAGGGTTTCTTTTTTTTTTTTTTTCCTTTTTCAATAATGTCTTTACTCTGTGCTATGTCAACTCATTTTTCCACCCTCTGGGAAAGCCTGTCTTATAGCTTTTTTAGGCACTCCCAGGCACTAACAAATAGCCACATTTTCAGAAAACAAAAATTCTGAAACAATCTAAATAGTCAAATTTCAATTCGGCATCCGATTTTAAATCTCTCTCCCACTCCCTTGTCCCAGATGCTCCTAACACTGGTGGGGTGGTGTTTGCTTCAGAATTCCTTCTCCTCATTCTTCTGCTTTTCTTCCCCGCCTCTCCAAGCTGCCTCTGTCTTCTTCAAAGACACAGCAGCAGGAAGGAGAGAGCAAGAGCCAAAAAGGGGGTCCACACTGGGTCCCTGGGAGATCTGCACACACCCTGATCCTGTCAAACTCTGGATATCCAGGATGTAACCAATACTGCTATGTTGATTTACTCTGTCTGTTAGCCTGTGCCTTTAGATTTTCCCAGACATGACTAAAGTATCATTCCCTGATGTGGAAATGTTGGGGTTCAGAGCAAAAGGTCAAGAAAGAACTCTTGAGATGTCTTCAGTGCAAAAAGGTGGTTTTATTAAAGCATGGGGGCAGGACCCGTGGGCAGAAGGAGCTGCACTGGGATTGTGACAGGTGACCGATTATATACTTTCACGTTGGGAGAGGGTTACATTGCCTGGGACCAACACGTGTGCTTGGTAAACTTTCAGTTGCATTCCATCCATCTGCCTCTTCCACTCTCACACTCCTGACCCTTTCTTTCATCCAGGATTCCAAATTCTAAAATTCCAAGTCTCCCAACTCGCTTCTATAAAGCTCGTAGATAAGTCAAATCATGGGGTTTCATGGCGTGGCCCCAAATTAAACAAATAAACAAACAAAATACACTGGAGAGAATTTTTCCCTAAGAAATAACGATGGTACTATTGTATTTCTTAATGGCTTTCTCAGGACTTTCATAAACATTGTCTCCAATCTCTGATTCCCAGACCTCCGAACCAGTAATTTTACTGCAAAACAAGAAAAAGGAATTCACTTTGGCTGAAATGTTAAATATATTTAAATAAGGATTTTTTTTAAGTTACCCCCAGATCTTTCTCTTTCCTATTTTCCCATGTCTTCTCCTTATTTGAGTCATTTTGGTTAAGCCTCACTCCCTTTTGAGATTGCTTCGTTTACAAAAGTAATGAAATTATTATCTTACCTTCATGTTTGGGGAAACATTCAGGGCAGAAGAAAGGAAGAAAATTTCCACTGAGTGCCCGGTGAACTTTCAACAGCAGGAAGAGCCCAGCAGCCTGCTCCGTCCCTCTCTCTCCCTGCTGGGGATTAACTTGGCACTCATAAATAAAGCAAGTGGTTCTGAGACTTAGCTCCTACCCCAGCCAGATACTCTGAGGACACAAAGAGCCTGCCCCTCTATTTAGTCCATGTCTTGGAGCCAGATGCATCTTATCAACTTACACAGGCCTTAGCTATAGCCAGCTGGGACTGTTTGGAAGTATAGTTCTAAGAAAACATCTGCAAATCAAGAAAGGCAGCCAATATTCTCAGTTCGATGTTTAAGTGATTTTCAACCAAAGGAGACTCTGTGTAAGGCAAGGGATAAGCCTCCTTTCTATTTCAATCTTCTAAACTAAGCGGATGTTTTCATGATTCTCTTAAAGGGTGTTGTACACTAGACTTTGAGATTAAACACTGTGAGAAAAAAAAAGATCTAAATGCAGTTCTGTCACTCAGAATATAAATGGAACATTCTGGGGTGGAATTTCCACCCCTCCCCCCACTTGCTGCTAGGGCACTAATAAGAGAGACGTAAGTGTTAAGTGGGAAAGGATTTTTGAGTTGAGAGTAATTTTATAACTAAACATTCCATTAGTGAATATTTTCTAGTTTTAATGATTTATTTCTTTCTTTATCCAAAGAACTTGAATAATAGAGACCAACCCCTACCCTCCCCCCATAAATTAATGGGCTTCCAGAGACAAATCTTCCATATCTTTTGTTAAAACCATTAGTGATTTGTGTGGAAGAAATTTTGCCACAGAGAAGATGACCCCTAATTCCTGAAAGATTTTTGTTGTTGTTGTTCAACTCCAATTGCATGATTTCCAAATGTTACGGACTCTTCTAAAGTACTCATTGTGCAGGGGCGCCTGGCTGGCTCAGTCAGGGGAGTGTGTGACTCTTGAATTTAGGGTTGTGAGGTCAAGCCCAATGTTGGGTGTGGAGATTACTGAAAAATGAAATCTTTAAAAAAAAAAAAGTACTCAATGTACAATTCCACATTCAAGGGCTTCATTTGCATTCCCCTGAGGGCAGATTCTCAGACAGGAAATCAATTGCAAGTAGACTTTTTGGGGGTGTTGGGGGGTTTTGGTTTGGGTTTTGGTTGGGTTTCGTTTGTTTTTGTTTTGTTTTCTGTTTTGAGAAGTGCTCCTACAAAGCAGGGCTGAGGGGTGGGAAAGTGAGACAAGAAAGGAGAGGTAGTCAGTAAAAGGTACTTTACCTTGCAAGATACCACTGTGGCAATTAAAACTCAGTCCCAATGTGGAAATCTGGGGGACATTGCAGAAGTATTTCTCAGAGTTATTCCAACTAAACGAATATATCAACCAACACCCTATCATTGATTGAGGGTGGCTCCTAGACTCAACTCTCCAACAATTCCAGTTTGCCTTGGCAGTAGGCTGAGCAGCACTGGTAGCTAGGAGGGAAAAGGGACTTCAAGTAGACTGTTGCAGGTATCAGCAGTATTTGCAGATATTTGCCTTTGTCATGTAGCTATGAGTGTTGAGGGGATATAAGTAGATACCAACAGCACTGCTGTGGTAGCTTGTCATTCGTACATGAAAGCATTCATTAATTTGTTTATTCTAATTCAACAAATGTTTACTGAGGACGCATAATATAATAAGCTAAAGATTTTGACAGATAGAAGCCTTGAGCAATATCTCATTATTTTTATTCCTTACATGCTATAAAGATCATATGAGCCCATGTATAGAGTATCCTTAGTCTAGAGGATGTCACATGCATATAGTGTATCTACAATAATTTAGAACTTGAATTGTTCAGTTCACAGAGTCTGTATCCCAAAGATCAATTAAAAAGTTTACAAAACCTTCCTTTCTCCAAGTGTTTTGCACTCTCCCATCTCCATATCTTTGCTCTCACATGAACAGTGTTTCTTCAACAGGAGGAATTTCAATGGAGGAGTCATTAGAACAAAGGCTTTAAGTGCAGGTGGGAGCCTTACTGTGGGAAATGTGACTACTGGTGTAAGTTGTATGGACTTTATTCAAAGGACAATGGGAACTCACTCAATGGAAGTTTTAAAGAAAGAATCGAAGAGATGTTTTCAAATGATCAAAACAGTGGTAGTACACAGACCACATAGGTAAGGAGCGGAAGCAGGACACATGATTTGGAACTTATCTGGGTAGTCAGACAAAGGGTAATCAAGGCCTCATTCAAGAAGCGCTAGACAAAAGACCAGGAAATTCACAAGGCTTAGTGATTAAACACGGTTCCATGTCTGATTGAGAAAACTGGAAAAATTTAACAAATTAATAAAGGAGAGAACAGGAAGTTGAAGAGGAAGAGGTGATTTTGGAGAGGGGACATTTTATTTTGGAGAAAACAACCAACACATAACCAGAAATGTAGATCTTTTTGGAAAGGAATATAAGAAATGACTTGGATAGGGGCATAGTAGAGTCATTGGCAGGAGGACCATAGAGAAGTGAAGTCATGGGACAATGATCACAGTGAAGTATAAAACCATAAGACGTGCCACTTCTCAGGGAGCAGAAGGACGGGGAAGAGCCAAAAAGGAAAGAGAGAGGTTACAGAAGGAGAAGTAAAACGAAAACAATGCACTGTCAAACCAGTTCAGGAGAATCACAAAGAGAGGTCAGTCAACAATGACAAGGGGAGATCAAAGAGAAGGAGTATTGAGGGAAAACCACACTACACTGCAATTGAAACATAATTAAAACACTGTGGATAAACTGAGGGCAGAGTTTCCCCACATATTTTCTACTCAGGTGCTACAAGATACCTCAAGAAAAATAATTAATTTTCTGTTTAAATAAGAATAAGAAGCTGCATATATTATAGAGAAGGGTTTCTCAACCTTTGAATTATTGGCCTTTAGGGTGTGATCATTCTTTGTTGGTAGAGCGGGTTGGGGGAGCTTGTCCTGTGCATTGGAGGACACTCAGCAGTATCCTTGGTATCTACCCACTTGATGCCAGTAACACTCTTCCTTAGTCATGGCAGTCAAAATTGTCTCCAAATATTGCCAAATGCCCCCAGGAGGCAAAGTCAGCCCTCCTCCATTGAGAACCACTGTTACGGTGTCTACCTCTAGCAAATGCTCAGCCTTAGATTCACAAAGCACACTGCACAGTGCATTGTAAATGAAATGTTCTAAAAGTTGTACACCAAGTAAAATTTCTTAAAACGTTTTTCAAACCACAATTTTCCAAATTCATGTGACCCCAGAACTTGTATTTCTGACAAGCTTCAAAACTGGTATAGCAGACATGCTTTAGCAAATGGTATCGGAGCCAATACTGAATCCATGGAAGAGGAAAGTAGATTTCTGCCAGACTGGGGAAGGGTCCACAAGGGCTCAGTCCTCTCCCTATCTCCTGCTATGACACACTCCCTATTCCCCATCAGTCTTCACTTCCCTTGGTAGCACCTCAAAAACTTTAACATCCCCAGAACCTAATAATGAAACAGACCACTGATGATATCAAGAAGCTGTTATGGTCCACCTTGGGGAAATATTTGAAAACATTTTAACAAGCCTATTTCATTTGCTAGCCTTTCATCTTATCCTAAATTGTTCCACTGACTCTAGGCGCATAAGAGGAATAAACTTGCTGAGGAAAAATAAAGCCTCCTTTCCTTTCTTCTATTAAGTCTGATAAGGTCAGAACGGAAACCGCCAGCAATTGGAGCAAAAAGCAACACTACCCCCTAGTGGCAGGCATGCTG
The DNA here is from genome assembly GCF_037043125.1 of Eumetopias jubatus. Lineage (NCBI taxonomy): Eukaryota > Metazoa > Chordata > Mammalia > Carnivora > Otariidae > Eumetopias > Eumetopias jubatus. Next base: position 121,931,333 of record NW_028274811.1, read on the forward strand.
CAGTGCCTTGAGTAATAGAACAGCATTAGGCTGTGGAGTTAAACCACTCCGGAGCGAGAACCGTTGAATCTTCTTAGTCTCCCAGTCAAGTGCTTGTTAAGCTAGTAAGTACTCCAGGTGGTATCTCTTTTTCCATTAAAGTGCCATGGTGTGAATAGTTTGAGAATGAAAAATGGCAGGCAATACCTTATCTAAAGGAATTTTTCAGCAAAACAATGACTGTTAAATGGCTTTATCATATATCTAATAAGCTGCCCATCTCTGCTGGGAGCACTGCATTCAATACTGTGATTTGTGCATTATTTAATTAGTTAATTTATTTACTTACTTATTCATTTTAAAGGAGATAAAAGTTTATTGAATACACCACAAGGGAGCGGCGGGCAGGACAGCAAAGGAGAGACTATCGGCCTGCATTAAAGTGAGGTCACCAAAAAAAAAAAAAAAAAAAACATGGGGTCACTAGATTAGTACTCTCTGTTGGTATCCAGTCCCTAAGAATGATGTTTAAGGTTTAAATAGATTAAGAAATATTTCCAGGGCATTACACTTCCTTGTAGACAGTTGTCATTTACAACACGGGACTAGCCTTTGCCTCGGGGGCCCCGATGGCAAGGATGGCAAGGATCCAAATACAATCAGGAAGCAATACGACACTTTGTCGTTAATGCGTTTCAAGGTTTTCAATAGTGGCAGGCACCTGCTAAATTTAAGAGAAGGCCTGGCTTGGTTTGGGTTTCTAACACCTGGGTTTTTCAGTTTTCTGCAATGCACATTGTGGCGGTAGCCTGCATGGCCGAGATATATTTCATTTCGTTTAAATTTGAATTGAGTCAAAGAGCTCTGAGAAGGAAGACACGAAATGCAAAGATTTTTGTGGTTCCACACCTGCCTTGTGTAAAGACCTGCAGAGGAAGGGTGAATAGCAAAGGACAAGGTCATTTATCTGATCTGCACAGTAACTTGGGGTGTCTATGCAGAAAGCTGGTTTGTTGATGTTGTTGTTGTTGTTGTTGTTGTTGTTGTTTATCCAGATCAAGAGTTCAGCATATTGGGACGCTTGGGTGGCTCAGTCGGTTTAGCATCTGCCTTCGGCTCAGGTCATGATCCCAGGGTCCTGGGATCGAGTCCCGTATCAGGCTCCCTGCTCCATGGGGAACCTGCTTCTCCCTCTGCCCGCTTCTCCACCTGCTCGTGCTCTCTCTCTGTCTGACAAATGAATAAATAAAAACTCTTAAAAAAAAAAAAAGAGTTCCGCATATTATAGCTCTAAAATAAAAAGTAATCATTTTCGGAAAATATCAATCTATGTCATAATTTTAAGTTTTATCTCCTTAAGCTGTCTCTAGAGATATATTTAGATATCAGATTAATCATTACATCTTCCACGGGCCAAGAAAAAATAAAGAATGAGTGATAGAAAGAAATAAAATCCTGAATTACACAACTCTTCAAATGCTTGTGAAAAAGTTTTAGAAAACAGTGAAGAACAGTCACAAATACATAATTAGAGACTTCTTAAAAGTAAGAATTCTCCTGAAAGCAATAAGGCACTAATCTGTGTACAAATATGTGTTCTAAAGGCAGAGAGTCTGGATTCAAACCTTGGGCAAGTTGCTCAGCCTCTTTGATCCTCTTGCTTCCTTCCTTGCCATCTGAAGAGTAGAAATAATATTATCTAATTAATAGGGCTATTCTATTAAATAAATCCAGGTAAAGCAATTATCACCGTGCCTAGACGATAGTAAGCCTCATCCAATAAATGTGAGCTAGAATGCAAAAGATTAGGGGTGCCTGGCTGGCTCAGTCAGTAAAGCATGTGACTCTTGATATCAGGGCGTGAGTTCAAGCCCCACGTAGGGCATAGCACCTACTTTAAAAAAAGAAAAGAAAGAAACAACGCAAACAAGCATCAATAGTGGATTGGTTAAGTAAATAATGGTATACACATTAAATGGAACATTACGCACCTATAAAAAACTGAAGAGGTTCTCTACGTACTGATATGGAAAGATCTATAAAATACACTGTTAAGGAGAAAAAAGAAAAATACAGAGCAGTAGCTACTTTGGGGTTAAAAGGAATATATATTCATATTGGTTTATATTTGCATGAAGAAATGCTGGAAGAATACACAGGAAACTAATAGAAATTGTTATCTCGTGGGGCATACATATGAGAAGGCCACTAGGTGGAAAGCTGGAAAGAGGATAGAAAAAGAGATGGGACTAAGGCCCTTCACCTTATCCTAGCTTATATTTTTAATACATTAATGAATGCATTACCTATTCAAAAAAAAAAGAAATCAAAACTTACTTAATTTTATTCTGTCAGCTGCCATTGTTTTATCTCATAGTACTGTAGAATAGCATCCTAAAGATTCTCTGTCTTTCCTTGGCTTGTTTGCTTATTCATTTGTCCGAAGGAGTTGGGGTAGATTGTGAGGATGCGCACTGCAATAATAGAAACAAGCATCTTAATGAAACGCCTCACGATTACCGAGGCCGAAAGATTGGTCTGGAGGCCAGGTAGATCTGGTGATTCATAGATCTTCACTTGAGTGCACCGTTGATATATTTTCTAAATTTTAGCATACAAATGTATGCTACTTCATTTCATAGTGAGCATATGAATAACAGACACTGGTCATATGTATTTCAGTACACGTGAAGGTGTAGTAAGGCACCCATACGCATCAAGAAATTCGTTTCACGTTCTTCTTGCTCCTTCTTCAGCTTCAGCTAGTGTGGGCCTGCTTCTCAGGAGAACGTTGTTTGCCAGGAAGGACATCGGACAAATCCTGTCTCAAATTTAAGTTTTACCACTTGCTGTCTGTGTTCTCCTCTTAACTCTCAATTTTCTTTCTTGTTTTTTTTTAAGATTTTATTTTTAAGTAATCTCTACACCCCATGTGGGGCTCGGACTCATGACCCTAAGATCAAGAGCCACATGCTCTTCCAATTGAGCCAGCCAGGTGCCCCTTAACCCTCAATTTTTTTCTTTCTTTTTTTTTTTTTTTAAAGATTTTATTTATTTGACAGAGTCACAGCGAGAGAGGGAACACAAGCAGGGGGAGTGGCAGAAGGAGAAGCAGACACCCCGCCGAGCAGGGAGAGCCACCCAGATGCCCCAACCTGCAGTTTTCTTAAAAGAAAAATAAAAGGATAACGAAATCTTTGTAGGGCTGATGAAATTCAAATTATGTAAAATGCACACTGAAGCATCTTGAGTACATATAGATCTCTACACCTTCCACACCCATGAATAAGTGAGTTTTTAAAATATATCCAGGGCGCCTGGGTGGCTCAGTTGGTTAAGCGACTGCCTTCAGCTCAGGCCATGATCCTGGAGTCCCGGGATCGAGTCCCACATGGGGCTCCCTGCTCAGCGGGGAGTCTGCTTCTCCCTCTGACCCTCTTCCCTCTCGTGCTCTCTATCTCTCATTCTCTCTCTCTCAAATAAATAAACAAAATCTTTAAAAAAATAAATAAAATAAAATATATCCATAAACAAATGTGAGCCAAAGAAAAATTTTAGCAAACCAGTTTATCCAGAGATGTTCCTCCAATGATACACAATTTGAGTGACTTCCTGAGAACAATCAACTTGCAATTAATCAGAAGGAAACTGATTAATAATTAATTATCAGGGAAATTACCAACTATGTGACATTAGATTCTTATGCGTCTGTGAAGATAGTCACCAGGACCAAGAGCTATTTTACTGATTGAAATTTACATGATCTAAAATGAGAATGTAAAATAAATAATTAATTAAATTTAATGAGAATGTACAGGCTTATCAAAGTATCAAGATCCTTTTCTTTAGATTAAAATTGTATCAACTAGCATTGTGAGTGATGGTTCATACCAATGAGAAGGCCCAGCTGACAGTTGCATTATTATAACTTTGATTAAGCAAAAAGTGAAATCAATTTATGTTAACAAATGTTTTTATTGTCCAAAAAAAGATTTGAGGGGCGCCTGGGTGGCTCAGCCGGTTAAGCGTCTGCCTTTGGCTCAGGTCATGATCCCAGGGTCCTGGGATCAAGCCCCGCATCGGGCTCCCTGCTCAGCGGGAAGTCCGCTTCTC